>NC_081330.1:17590303-17893333 GCF_026419965.1 Kogia breviceps
CCCTGTGACGTGATTGCATCCAGTGGAATCCCCTGGTAGTTTTCTAAGTATGCCTGATGTTAAAAGGAAGGAAACTAGGAAAATCAAAGAATGCAGTTTTTGCGGGGAGGAGGCACCAAACTTCATTCTGAGGAACTTGTCAGAGCCTACAGCCAAGTGAGATGTCAGTTTGCCAATCTGAAGAGACAAGGACAGTGTCCATCAGGGTGGAGGGGTACGATATATCCTTTTGTTTAGAGACAAAGGGGCCTCTGTTCTGTGTGTGTGTCCTGAATGTAGCCCATGGGTGCAGAGGGGTTTGCAACTAGATGAAAGATCTGGGAAAAAGCTCAAGAGAAAGATCACCGGCAACATGAATGAAGAAGCTGAGAGATTCTTAGAAGAACTTTCCTTGAAGATGGAATTCTGCTTCTGGTTATGATGCGTAACAGGAACCAGACTTACCCTCCCACCTGAAATTACCAAAGCAATTAGGTTAAAATATCTGAAACAACATTCTTCAAGACACTGGACATCAGGAGATGAAGAACAGTAATGCCTGAACTACGTGAGATAAATGAGGTGAACCCTGTGATTGCCCCAGCTTACTACCTTGAGAGAGCTTCCAGACCGTGGCACAGGAAGAGGGGATCAGGCACGGGCTGACAGAATCCCGGGGTTGAGGAGATGGAGCTGATAATACGGGTACAGTAAGGAGGGTAGGGTTCTCAGAACAGAGGACCAGAGAGTAGAGGGTTGCATAGAGAGAGAACGTTCAGTGTCTACAAAGGGTTCCTCAACCGTATTCAGCTGAATACCAAATACAGTGCATGTGAGGAAACTAGCTGATGCTGGGGAAAGTGCCACCCAAAAGGATCAGGAGTAAAAGAGCTGAGCACTCCCACAGGGCCAGCATAGTGCCTGTTCCCAGCCAGCCAGAATGGAAAACCTCTGAATTCCAGGGCATTGGGTAGCGTACTCAGGAGGGCCTTGCCTCCGTTGTGGGGAACGATTAGCCCTAAGACTACACACTGTTTCAGACTCTCCTAACAAACTGTAAAGGCTAGCCTGTGAAAGGATCAAATTGTTTCCAAGTAACTTAACGGCATCCCAGAACAAAAGTCAATATTATAAGAATACAAAATTACCTAGCATGCAATGAGGTAAAAGTCCTAATGGCTGGCATCCAATCAAAGATGACCAGGCATGCAAAGAGGCAGGAAAACATAACCCATAATGAGGAGAACAACTGTGTTAGAATTAGCAGAAAAGGACATTGAAACAGTTACTATAACTGTGTTTCATATGTTAAAAAAGTACAGACATGGAAGATATAAAAAAAGAGCCAAATTGCACTTCTAAAAATGAAAATGACAATGTCTAAGATGAAAAACACAGTGGTTTGGGATTAATGGCAAAGTACACATTGCAGAAGAGATTAGTGAATGTGAATACATAACAATAGAAAGTATCCAGAATGAAACACGAAGAGAGGGGAAAAAATTAATAAATAGAGCATCAACCTTGGGGCTACACCAAGTGGCCTAATACACAATATAATCAGAGCCTCGGTGCGGGGGGAGGAGCAGAAAAAATATTCGAAGAACTAATAGCTGAAACATTTCCAAATTTGAAGAAAACAGTAAACCCACAGATCCAAGAAGCTCAATGAACTCCAAGCACATGAAATATGAAGAAAACTAGAGCAAGGCACATCATAATCAGTTTGCTAGAAACCAGCGATAAAGAGGAAATCTTAAAAGCAGCCAGAGAAAAAAAAGCATGTTATGTTAAGGAGCAAAGATATAGATGCCAGCAGATTGGACATTATGTAAGTGGAAAGAGAGTGGAGCGACATCTTGTTAGAGGGTGAGAAAATAATCCAACAAAAATTGTGGGATCTTCTATCTTAGTGAAATTTCTAGGATTCCAGTGGTTTGGAGGATGTTAAGATACCCTTCTAAGGTGAAGGCTAAGCTGTTGCATCTGGTCCCTCCCACAACCACAAAAGAGGCACAACCCCTCGTGCGTCTCTTGAGACTTTGGACGCAACATATTCCTCATTTGGGTGTGTTACTCCGGCTTATTTACCAAGTAGCCTGAAAAAGCTGCTAGCTCTGAGTGGAGCCCAGAACAAGAGAAGGCTCTGCACCAGGTCCAGGCTGCCATGCAAGCTGCTGTGCCACCTGGGCCAGAGCATCCAGCAGATCCAAAGGTGCCTGAAGTGTCAGTGCAGATAGGGATGCTGTGTAGAGCCTTTGGCAGGCTACCACAGGTGAGTGACAGCACAGACCCTTCGTATTTTGGAGCAAAGCCCTACTATCTTCTGCGATACCCACTCTCCTTTTGAGAAACAGCTCTTAGCCTGTTACTGGGCCTTTGTAGAGACTGAACGCTTAACCATGGGCCACCAAGTTACCATGTGACCTGAGCTGTCCATCATGAACTCGGTGATCTGACCCACCAAGCCGTAAAGTTGGGTGTGCACAGCAGCATCCGTCATCAAATGGAAGTGACATATACATGATTTGGGCCCAAGCAGGCCCTGAAGGCACAAGTAAGTTACATAAAGAAGTGGCCCAAATGCCCATGGTCCCCAATCTTGCTTCACTACCTTGTTCTCCCAGTCTGTACCTATGGCCTTATGGGAGTTCCCTACGATCAGCTGACAAAGGGAA
This sequence comes from Kogia breviceps, assembly GCF_026419965.1. Taxonomy (NCBI): domain Eukaryota; kingdom Metazoa; phylum Chordata; class Mammalia; order Artiodactyla; family Physeteridae; genus Kogia; species Kogia breviceps. The sequence continues at coordinate 17,592,961 of NC_081330.1, forward strand.
TAAAAGGCTCTTCTGGTTTATGGATAGTTCTGCATGATATACAGGCACTACCCCAAAAGAGGACAGCTGTAGCAATATAGCCATTTGGGGCTCCTTGTGCCTCTGAGTCCATAAGCAAAGAAGAGAGTTACTGTACTGGTTGGGATGGCTGATCCTGACTACCCAGGGGTAGTTCTTTACCTGGTGGGGTGACCCAAATCATTCCTGAAGGGTCTGTGCCTGGATTGGGTGTTGTAGCTTTCCTTTGACTTTAATCATAGGTCACAGTAATATTAAGAGACACTCTAAGGAATCTCCTGTATTCTAGACATAGTCTTCCTTGCCTCCACAACAGATTCCTTAGAGTGTCTCTTAATATTACTGTGAGCTATGATTAAAGTCAAAGGAAAACTACAACACCCAATCCAGGCAGGACTAATAATGGCACAGACCCTTCAGGAATGATTTGGGTCACCCCACCAGGTAAAGAACCACCACCAGCTGAGGTGCTTGCTGAAGGCAAAAATAATGTGGAATGAATAGTAGAAGAAGGTTGTCATAAATAACAGCTACGATTATGTGACCAGTTTTTGTCCTCCTTATTTTGTTATAAATGTGTGTATATATATACCTGTACCCATACACACTAACATATATATAAAGCAAATATCTTTCAGAGAGAGAGAGAGAACGTTTGTGATTCTGTCCCTGATGCCAGATCTTGAATATTCTCCAGGGAGGGCACCTCTCTAGGCAGCATCCCCTTCTCCCACTGTTGAACCAGCACCCCTCCCGCAGTACCCAGCTATGTGATAAGCTCAATCAGGACACAGTGTTAATAGCTGATGAATGGCCTAATTAGGGACTTCAGACCGCTGGATATGATGGGTCTGCAGCAGGAAACCCTTCTCAGACATTCAAGTTACACCTATACATCAGCTTTAAAACCAAGCAAAACAAAGAAACAAACAAACAAAAACAGCCGAAGAACAGAACACTTGGACCATAATAGTAGCCACTATTTGCACGGCCTTCAAAAGTATCTTTAGCTCTTTTATATCCAGTGTCTTACCTGAGCCTCCCTCAATCTCTGTGAGGCAAAGGACAAGGATTTTTATTGTCAACTGAAAAGGAGGAAAATTAGGATTGGAAGGGTTGTGTGGTAGCACGTGTGTGGCAAAGCAGGAACAGTAAGGGCAGTTCCTGCTACCTGTGCCCCTGCCCGTGAGAGCCTCAGTTTGCTTATTTTCAGACAGAGGCTATCCAAACTCTCTCAGGCCCCAGGAATGTCATTCTCAACTAGCTTAACATCACTGTACCCATTTCCCTTGCTTCCTCATTTAGATTTGTATCCTATTTACCTCCCAGATAAGGCCATGGCACCAATATAACTTCTTTATTTTTAGTTACTTAACCTTTTTTTGCCACCTATCTCAGATGCATTACGTTGGTTACTCAGTCTACTAAATCATGTCTGAGGTGGTCTCTTGGAGGCAGTCTGCTCCCTGATTTTGAAACGCACATTCCACTTTGGTGTCTAGATATTTCTCCCTTTGGTATTTAGGGTTAAGCTGATTCGTGGGCAGAAACAATCATGTTTAGCCATGGACCCCTTTGTTTAAATGAACTCTATGTATAATTACAACGTAGAAAACAGATAAAAGTGAAGCTGTTTGGATGGGGGGTGGGGAAGAGGATAGAATCATTCTCTTAGTGAGACCTAAGGCATTTCCACTAAGCCCTGGGGGGCTATAAGGCTCTTAGTTTATTTTTTAAATTTTATTTATTTATTTGTTTGGCTGTGCCGTGCAGCTTGTGGGATCTCAGTTCCCTGACCAGGGATTGAACCCGAGCCACGGCAGTGAAAGCCTGGAATCTTAACCACTAGGCCACAGTGGCAATCCTAGGCTCTTAGTTTAAAAGCCAGTGGTAAACAAAAATAAAGATTATTTGGAATTCCCTTTTTTTCATCTTTTTTGAGGTATAATTGACAAATATTAATTGTATACATTTAAGGTGTACAACTTACATTTTGATATATGTATACATTGTTAAATGATCACCACAATCAACCTAACACATCCATGACCTCACATAGTTACCATTTTCTTCCTTCCTCTCTCCCTCCCTCCCTCCCTCCTTCCCTTCCTTCCTTTCTACCTTCCTCCCTTCCCTTATTTCCCTCCCTCCCCTCCTTCCCTCTCTCTCTTTCTTCCTTGCTTTCTTCCTTGGTAAGAACCCTTAAGATCTACCCTGTTAGTATATTTCAAGTACACGATAGAGTATTACTAACTCCATTCACACTGCCGTGCATTAGATCTCCAGTGCTAATTCATCTTGCCTAACTGGAACTGTAATCCTTGACCAACATCTCCTGATTTCCACCTCCCTCTAGCCCCTGACAACGATCATTCTACTTTCTGCTTCTAAGGGTTTGGCTCTTTTAGATTCTATATATAAGTGAAATCATGCCATTTTGGTCTTTCTCTGTCTGGCTTACTTCACTTAGTGTAGTGCCCTCCAGTTTCATTCATGTTGTCGCAAATGGCAGGATTTCCCTTTATTTATATGGCTGAATAATTTTCCATTGTATAGTTATACCACATTTTCTTTATTTCTTCATTTACTGGCAGACATTCAGGTTGTTTCCACATCTTGGCTACTGTGAATAATGCTGCAATGAACAGGAAGGTGCAGATATCTCTTCAAGATACAGATTTCATTTCCTTTGAATATATACCCAGAATTGGGATATATGATAGGCTCTGTTTTTAGTTTTTTGAGTAATCTCCATATTGGTTCCCATATAGGTGTAGCAATTTGCATTCACACCAAAAGTGTACAAGGGCTCCCTTTTCTTCACATCCTTGCCAACATTTGTTATCTTTCATCTTTTTGACAATAGCCATTTTAACAGATGTGAGGTGATATTCCACTGTCATTGTGATTTGCATTTCCCTGATAATTAGTGATGTTGAGCACATTTTTCCTATGCCTGTTGGCCATTTGTATGTCTCCTTCAGAGAACTGTCTATTCAATTCCTTTGTCCACTTAATTTGGATTATTTATTTATGTTTTTGCTATTGAGTTGTACAAGTTCCTCATATATTTTACATATTAACTATTTATTAGTTATATGGTTGGTAAATATTTTCTCCCATTCCATAGGTTGCCTTTTCACTCTGTTGACTATCTCCTTTGCTGTGCAGAAGCTTTTAGGTTTGATGCAGTCCTACCTTTCTATTTTTGCTTTTGTTGCTTTTGCTTTTGGTGTCATATCTAAAAAAATCATTGCCAATACCAATGTCAAGAAGCATTTCCCCTATGTTTTTTTCTGGTAGTTTTACATTTTCAGGTCTTATGTTTAAATCTTTAATCCATTTGGAGTTGATTTTTTATATGGCGTGAGATAAGGGTTTAATTTCATTTTTCTGTGTTTATCCAGTTTTCACAAGACCATTTATTGAAGAGACCATACTTTCCTCATTGTATGTTCTTGTCACCCTTGTCAAAGATTCCCTGACCATAAATGTGGGGAGTTATTTCTGGGCTCTCTATTCTGTTCCCTTGATCTATATGTCTGTTTTTATGCCAGTACCATACTATTTTGATTACTGTAGCTTTGTAATATATTTAGAAATCAAGAAATGTGATGTCCCCAGATTTGTTCTCCTTTTTTTTTTTTTTTTTTTTTTTTTTTTTTTTTTTTTTTTGCGGTACACGAGCCTCTCACTGTTGTGGCCTCTCCCATTGTGGAGCACAGGCTCCGGATGTGCAGTCTCAGCAGCCATGGCTCACAGGCCTAGCCACTCCATGGTATGTGGGATCTTCCCAGACCGGGGCATGAACCCGTGTCCCCTGCATCGGCAGGCGGACTCTCAACCACTGCGCCACCAGGGAAGCCCTTTTCTCCTTTTTAAGATGCTTCAGTTATTCAGAGTCTTTCATGTTTCCATATAAATTTTTGGATTTTTTTGTTTGTGTAAAAAATGCCATTGGGATTTTGATAGGGATAGCATTGAATCTGTAGATAACTTAGGACTGTACAGACATTTTAACAATATTAAGTCATCTAATCAATGAACATGGGATGTCTTCATTTATCTGTGTCTTGTTTAATTTCCTTTCTCAACGTCTTATAACTTTTAGTGTACTAGTCTTTCACTTCCTTGGTTAAGTTTATTCCTAAGTATTTTATTCTTTTTATTGCTATTGTAAATGGGATTGTTTTCCTGACTCTACTTAAAGTGTTTCTGAGCCTCACTGACCTCATCTAGAAAAGGAAGACATTAGATCAGTAAGAACATTCCCTTTCCCTCCAAAACAAAATCCTATCCAGTGTCCAAACTATTATTTAACATATAAAAATAGAGCTCCTTTTGTTGACGCAGGCATGGGGGCCTGCAGCCTGCCTGCTCCCCAATGACCTGTATCCCGAATGGCCCCTGAAGTGACTCCATGGAGTCCAATGCCTAGATAATCTCTAAGACCTGTCTAAAGGAAGAGAATGCCATTTATTGAGCAGCTACTATGTGCCAGGCCCTGAACCAAGCAGAAGCCAAGATGTAAGGCATAGTATTCTGGGGAGAAGGAAGGGGAGGCAGCAAATGGCAGGAGAAAAACTAGATGGAGGGTTCCGAGGCAGGAATATCTACTGTATCCTGGTAGAAAAACAGACTTGGATATGAAGGGAGAGCTCAGAGAGCAGCCTTGTTTTGCTTTGAAATGTGGCTGGTCAGACTGCTTGGGCCCTGATGTGCTCTTGACAATCTGGAAGGGCTCTTGTATTGCTCCCATGTTCAGGCTGCTTTTAAAGAGACCTTTTGTTTGGAGGCCTCTTTTGGAATTTATGTGAAACCATGCTCACCTCCTTTAGGTGTTGCTCAGCTGTTAAGAGCTCTCCAACTCTCCTGGAAGGCCCCTGGTGACAAAGGGAGCTGTGCGATACACAGCCCTGTTGCACAGACTCCTACGAGTGGGTGGGGGATGGAAATGAAGTAAATAGGGTTTAGAGCCAGAGAATGTCCAGATTACTCTTGGTTATGTCGCTATGAAACAGGTATAGCGGAAACAAGCACCAGCCTAATTTTTGGTTCAACTTCATCTTTGTGGGGCTGAGACTACTGGGGGAAAGTAGGGAAAAGTGAAGAGGCTGCTTCTTAGGGAATCAAACTTAGTGGAAAGTTCCCACTGAAAATAGAAAATCTGAAGATCCAAAGCCTTTGAAAGTTCCTGTTCAGTATCAGTAGGAAATTAGCCAGACATTTAAAAGCCTGAACAGTCTAGTCCCAGCTCACCACTCTAGCCTTATCTCTTGTCTTTGAGCATCATCTGCTTAAGTCAGCTTAGGCCTTGACCTCTGAATAATTATAGTTGTTGAATTTCTCATCTCCAAGCTTCACCTAATTCTCTACCCCTCCACCTTCTCCCATGGCCCTGTTTCCCCTTAGAGCTCTCTCTTCTCTGAATCCCTGAGCCAACTCACCCATGTTAGCATTGTTCTACCACCTTATCTCCTTTTTATTGTATATAAGTCTGGCTTCCTGACTAGACTCTAAGTGCCTGGAGGACAGATGGCATGTCTTACATCTCTTGCCTCTGTTTCCCTCCTCAGGCATATAGCTGTGCTGGCACAATTTGTGGATCAAAATGATCTTATGTTTGTCTTGTTGATTTTTTTACAAGTATGTCAAGAGACTCTGACCCATATGACTCTGCCCTGAATTCCTTATATGACCTTGAACAAGTTTCTGCTCCTTTATATGCCTCAGTTGCCGTATCTGCAAATGACAGGTTTAGACTCAGTGAAGTATAAGAGCCCTTGAGGCTTTGACAGCACATGACTCTACAAGCTCCTGCTCAAAGTGAGGAAGAAGGATCAACTCAGCTCGATGACCAGGCTGGAGAGGGAAGGGGAAATGAATCTGCCTACAAAACCAAACCAAACAACAAACAACAGCTGAAGAGGTAATAAAAGGACATCTAGGGAAGGTGTGCAGCTAGGAACTTGTGTGAGAATTGAGGGGGTGGGGGGAACACTAGCTTAGAGAACAGGATTTCCCAGCCCTGAGTGTTTTACAAACAGTTTTCTTCTGTGATGGACAAAGGAGTCCTGCTAGGTATAATGCCTTTTGTTAGCAACTGATTGCAAGAGTGTAAAAGCAGAATAACCAAGTGAAACTCCCCACCACTCAGCAGTCAGGCACTTGTGAAGATCTAGGCCAGGTTAGCAAAGTTCCCAGACGCTGCCATCTAGTGGTACTTCAGAGGTGTATTGGGGGGCAATTGGCCCTTGCATTCTCAGATGGAGCCGCCAGCCTTTTGGAGAAACGTGGGCCAGCCAAAGGATGAAATATTGAGCTGATGAAGAATGAAAAAATCCCCTGAAACTAAGAAAGACAAAGACAAAGACGGAGAAAGACAAAGACAAGGCCAAATGTAAATTGATTAAATGCTCCCACCAAAAGACACAGAATGGCTGAATGGATACAAAAACAGGACCCATATATATGCTGTCTACAAGAGACCCACTTCAGACCTAGGGACACTTACAGACTGAAAGTGAGGGGATGGAAAAAGATATTCCATGCAAATGGAAATCAGAAGAAAGCTGGAGTAGCAATTCTCATACCAGACAAAATAGACTTTAAAATAAAAACTATTACAAGAGACAAAGAAGGACACTACATAATGCTCAAGGGATTGATCCATGAAGAAGATATAACAATTGTAAATATTTATGCACCCAACATAGGAGCACCTCAATACATAAGGCAAATACTAACAGCCATAAAAGGGGAAATCGACAGTAACACAATCATAGTAGGGGACTTTAACACCCCACTTTCAACAATTTCATCCAAAATGAAAATAAATAAGGAAACACAAGCTTTAAATGATACATTACACAAGATGGATTTACTTGATATTCATAGGACATTCCATCCAAAAACAACAGAATACATATTTTTCTCAAGTGCTCATGGAACATTCTCCAGGATAGATCATATAATGGGTCACAAATCTAGCCTTGGCAAATTTAAGAAAATTGAAATCGTATCAAGTATCTTTTCTGACCACAATGCTATGAGACTAGATATCAATTACAGGAAGAGACTCTGTAAAAAATACAAACACATGGAGGCTAAACAATACACTACTTAATAACGAAGTGATCACTGAAGAAATCAAAGAGGAAATCAAAAAGTACTTAGAAACAAATGACAATGGAGACACGATGACCCAAAACCTATGGGATACAGCAAAAGCAGTTCTAAGAGGGAAGTTTATAGCAATACAATCCTACCTTAAGAAACAGGAAACATCTCGAATAAACAACCTAACTTTGCACCTAAAGCAATTAGAGAAGGAAGAACAAAAAAACGGCCAAATTTAGCAGAAGGAAAGAAATCATAAAGATCAGATCAGAAATAAATGAAAATAAATGAAGGAAACAATAGCAAAGATCAATAAAAGTAAAAGCTGGTTCTTTGAGAAGATAAATAAAATTGATAAACCATTAGCCAGACTCATCAAGAAAAAAAGGGAGAAGACTCAAATCAATAGAATTAGAAGTGAAAAAGGAGATGTAACAACTGACACTGCAGAAATACAAAAGATTATTAGAGATTACTACAAGCAACTCTATGCCAATAAAATGGACAACCTGGAAGAAATGGAAAAATTCTTAGAAATGCACAACCTGCCGAGACTGAACCAGGAAGAAATAGAAAATATGAACAGACCAATCACAAGCACTGAAATTGAAACTGTGATTAAAAATCTTCCAACAAACAAAAGCCCAGGACCAGATGGCTTCACAGGCGAATTCTATCAAACATTTAGAGAAGAGCTAACACCTATCCTTCTCAAACTCTTCCAAAAGATAGCAGAGGGAGGAACACTCCCAAACTCATTCTACGAGGCCACCATAACCCTGATACCAAAACCAGACAAAGATGTCACAAAGAAAGAAAACTACAGGCCAATATCACTGATGAACATAGATGCAAAAATCCTCAACAAAATACTAGCAAACAGAATCCAACAGCCCATTAAAAGGATCATACACCATGATCAAGTGGGGTTTATTCCAGGAATGCAAGGATTCTTCAATATATGCAAATCAATCAACGTGATACACCATATCAACAAACTGAAGGAGGAAAACCATATGATCATCTTAATAGATGCAGAGAAAGCTTTTGACAAAATTCAACACCCATTTATGATAAAAACCCTGCAGAAAGTAGGCATAGAGGGAACTGACCTCAACATAATAAAGGCCATATATGACAAACCCACAGCCAGCATCGTTCTCAATGGTAAAAACTGAAACCATTTCCACTAAGATCAGGAACAAGAGAAGGTTGCCCACTCTCACCACTCTTATTCAACATAGTTTTGGAAGTTCTAGCCACAGCAATCAGAGAAAATAAAGAAATAAAAGGAATCCAAATAGGAAAAGAAGAAGTAAAGCTGTCACTTTTTGCAGATGACATGATACTATACATAGAGAATACTAAGGATGCTACCAGAAAACTACTAGAGCTGATCAATGAATTTGGTAAAGTAGCAGGATACAAAATTAATGCACAGAAATCTCTGGCATTCTTATACACTAATGATGAAAAATCTGAGACTGAAATTAAGAAAACACTCCCATTTACCATTGCAACAAAAAGAATAAAATATCTAGGAATAAACCTACCTAAGGAGACAAAAGACTTGTATGCAGAAAACTATAAGACACTGATGAAAGAAATTAAAGATGATACAAATAGGTGGAGAAATATACCATGTTCTTGGATTGGAAGAATCAACATTGTGAAAATGACTCTATTACCCAAAGCAATCTACAGATTCAATGCAATCCCTATCAAATTACCACTGGCATTTTTTACAGAACTAGAACAAAGAATTTCACAATTTGTATGGAAACACAAAAGACTCCGAATAGCCAAAGCAATCTTGAGAACGAAAAATGGAGCTGGAGGAATCAGGCTCCCTGACTTCAGACTATACTACAAGGCCACAGTAATCAAGACAGTATGGTACTGGCACAAAAACAGAAATATAGATCAATGGAACAGGATAGAAAGCCCAGAGATAAACCCACACACATATGGTCACCTTATCTTTGATAAAGGAGGGAAGGATATACAGTGGAGAAAAGACAGCCTCTTCAATAAGTGGTGCTGGGAAAACTGGACAGCTACCTGTAAAAGTATGAAATTAGAACACTCCCTAACACCACACACAAAAATAAACTCAAAATGGGTTAAAGACCTAAATGTAAGGTCAGACCCTATCAAACTCTTAGAGGAAAACATAGGCAGAACACTCTATGACATAAACCACAGCAAGATCCTTTTTGACCCATCTCCTAGAGAAATGGAAATAAAAACAAAAATAAACAAATGGGATCTAATGAACCTTAAAAGCTTTTGCACAGCACAGGATACCATAAACAAGACCAAAAGACAACCCTCAGAATGGGAGAAAATATTTGCAAATGAAGCAACTGACAAAGGATTAATATCCAAAATTTATAAGCAACTCAGGGAGCTCAATAACAAAAAAAAAACAACCCAATCCAAAAATGGGCAGAAGAACTAAATAGACATTTCTCCAAAGAAGATATACAGATTGCCAACAAACACATGAAAGAATGCTCAACATCATTCATCATTGGAGAAATGCAAATCAAAACTACAATGAGATATCACCTCACACAGGTCAGAATGGCCATCATCAAAAACTCTACAAACAATAAATGCTGGAGAGGGTGTGGAGAAAAGGGAACCCTCTTGCACTGCTGGTGGGAATGTAAATTGATACAGCCACTATGGAGAACAGTATGGAGGTTCCTTAAAAAACTACAAATAGAACTACCATATGACCCCGCAATCCTACTACTAGGCATATACCCTGAGAAAACCATAATTCAAAAAGAGTCATGTACCAAAATGTTCATTGCAGCTCTATTTACAATAGCCAGGACATGGAAGCAACCTAAGTGCCCATCAACAGATGAATGGATAAAGAAGATGTGGCACATATATACAATGGAATATTACTCAGCCATAAAAAGAAATGAAACTGAGTTCTTTGTAATGAGGTGGATAGACCTGGAGTATGTCATACAGAGTGAAGTAAGTCAGAAGGAGAAAAACAAATACTGCATGCTAACACATATATATGGAATCTAAGAAAAAAATGTCATGAAGAGATTAGTGGTAGGACGGGAATAAAACACAGACCTACTAGAGCATGGACTTGAGGAAATGTGGAGGGGGAAGGGTAAGCTGTGATGAAGTGAGAGAGTGGCAGGGACATATATACACTACCAAATGTAAATTAGATAGCTAGTGGGAAGCTGCCGCATAGCCCAGGGAGATCACCTCAGTGCTTTGTGACCACCTAGAGGGGTGGGATAGGGAGGGTGGGAAGGAGGGTGATGCAAGAGGGAAGAGATATGGGAACATATGTATATGTATAACTGATTCACTTTGTTGTAAAGGAGAAACTAACACACTATTGTAAAACAGTTATACTCCAATAAAGATGTTTAAAAAAAAAACAACAAAGACAAGGCCAAAGCAAGTGAGACATAAACACAGATATTCATGAAACTAGGTGAACCTTTTGTTGAAAATTGAGGAGTGAGGGATGGGTAGAATGAACACAATTGCTCTCTGGTCTAGTTCTCACATCACAATTTAGGACACTGATGATAGAAGAAGCTTCTGGTATGCCTTATGTCCTTTCTTTCTCATATGATCCCAATTTCTTCCCTCTCTCTCACTCTTTTACCTAATCTTTATATGTTCCTCCCCCATGACCACTTTCTAGCCAACTCCCTTAAAACAAAAACAAACCAACAAACAAAACCAAACAACAACAAAAACCTTCTTGGGATTGTGGGCAAATATAAGAGATTATGGAGGTGCTTGTGGCTGTGAATATGGCCACTCAGCTTCCCTAGTTCCTGCCTCTCCCCTGAACCAGGCCCCCCAGCCTTCCTGCTAAGTCTGGGAGCCACTCAATGCCCAACCAACAAATTTCTTTGCTGCTTCACTTAGCCAGAGTCAGTTTGAATCCTTTGAAATCAAGAATCTTGATCTGTGTGCTTCCCAACACTGAAACCTACCTCCTCCCTGCTAGAATTTTTCAACAGATTTTTGTTTGACCTGTTCCAACCTTTTCTCTAACAACAATCCATTGAAGAGGACACTTTCAAAGGCTTTATCTTATTTAATATCATCATCACTCTCAGTTTTAAAGATGTGGAAATCTGGGTTAATGGAAATAAATAAGAACACCTACGTTCAAATGCTCGCTCTGATACTCAGCTCTATGACTTTGGGAGAATCTTCTTACCTCTCTTCATGGTCTTGTCTTTGAAAAGGAGGGAGTGACCACCTATCTTCTAGATGTAATAAAACGTATCTTAAATTTTTTTTTTAAAAGACATTCTATATGGAGGACCAAACATTGTTTTTGAAAACAGTAACACCAAAGGTGTCCTGATTTATGGAGACATCTGTATCCAAATATGAATGTGAAAGGTCTTTTGTCCTGTTACATTTGCAGCCTTGTCTTGCTCCTGACCTACAGATCTAAATCTCCCATGCCTACTGGGAGCTTTAATCCTACCAGTAATCCAGACCCAAACTCTCCCCTCCCTCCCTCTCAACACATTCCAGTTCTCCCATCAGGCATCACGTCTTTGCAAAGCCTCCTTTGCAATATATCTTTTAAATATTTCTTACTTTCCATTTCTACGTACGCTGTCCTGGCACTGGCCTTATACCCTCTCAACTGGACTACTAAAATGGCCTGTGGCTTCAGCATTTGATATCGATGCCCGATTCCTTCACCTTCCTTCATCTTACTGGCAACAATCCATTCATAGTCCTATTATCTTTCACTTGTGTTACTTCAACAGCCTTTTAACTGGTCTCTCTGCTTTCAAACTTGTCCTACAAAGGCCTTCCTCTATAGGTTGGTTAGATTGATCTTTCAACCCCGCAAAACATTGCATGTCACTTTCTTCTTTTACCTTCCACATGCCTATGGCTGAATGATAAGACAGGCAAATCTTCCCCCAAAGTCACTATACAACTGAACAAAATTGACACAAACAACAAGTTTAGTGCCTTGGAAATCAACAAAAGTCACACAATAATCTGAGAAGTGTTTATGTTTGAAAAAATTCTGAACTTCAGGTATAAGAACAATAAAGTCTGTGTCTGGCCTGGAGATGCTCCCATTTCCCATGCAGCTCAGTCAGCATGGAAGTTCTGCAAGATAGAGCAGACCATGAGGACCAGCAGCTTCTCAGACAAGGTCAAAAATGTGATGGGCAATGTCTATGCCTAACAGTATTGTTAGTACAGGTAACAATCACAGAGCACGTGAGCAGCCAGGGTGTGGGGAGGGCCAACATCTCTACTAGTCAGAAGTTGTATGTTTGTTTGGGACAAGTATATTCCTGGCTGTGGTGGCACACATGTGCATCAGAGATCTGAGAGAGTTCAAACCATACACTTCTGGCTGAACCTGAAGCTGCACAATGTGTAGAGGAGATCTGTAAAGGTCTAAGTGAAAGAAAAAGTAAAGGCATACTTGAAAACAGCAGAAAGATTTAATGTGCTCCTTTACGTGCACACAGTTTCATCAGCTGGGTACTGCTCAAGGTGGTAGAGCACAATCTTGGTCCAATGATTGATGACCATTAACCTATGCAGACACAGGGAGACCCTTAGAAAGCCAGGTTTAACAATAAAAATGAATAAAGTTTAAAAAACAGATATTAGCAACTGCAAATGGGTAGAAGAGACAGATTTCATAGATTTAGCCCAGGAAAATTACTAAATCAAGAAACAATCAAACAAACAAAACCCAGTAACAACAATGATACTCAGGGGTAAAACATCAGAATCCACAGTTGTTATAATCTATTAATGAAAATTTCCAGTTATCCAGAAATACTTATTAGACATATAAAGGGAAAAAAAGTGTGATCTATAGTCAAGAGGGAAAAAAAGCACTAAACAGAAATTTTGAGTGTCCCCAGACGTTGTGTTTAGCAGATGATACAGCAGCTATTACAAATATGTTCAAATGACCAGAGGAAAGTATGTTTAAATAATTAAGGAAAGAATGACAACAATGAATTAATAAATAGAGATTCTCAATTCTCAGTAGCAGACATAAGTCATAATAAGAACCAAATGGGAATACTGGATTTTCAAGGAAAATTCTGGAAATTTGAGATGGCAGAACAAAGAATCAGTCAACTGGAAGACTTAATAGAAATTATTCAATCTTAAGAACAGAAAGAACTGAAGAAAAATGAACAGACTCAGAAAACTGTGGGGAAACATCAAGTATACCAGTACGTGTGTAACTGGAGTACTAGAAGGAGAGAAGAGAAAGAGAGAGAAAATATTTGAAGAAATTATGGCTAAAAACTTCCCAAATTTAATGAAAAACTTTATTCTGCACATCTAAAAATCGTAACGAATCCCAAGTAGAATAAACTCAAAGAAAAAAAAAAGAATATACTCAAAGCGTTTCACATCTAGACATATCATAGTCTAACTGGTAAAAGAGAAAAATAAAATCTTGAAAGCAGCAAAAGAAAAATGACTAGTCACATACCAAAGAGCACCAATACTCTTAATGGCTGATTTCTCATCTTAAATAATTGAAGCCAAAAGGCAGTGGAATGACACATTCAAAGCACCGGAGGAAAAAAACCCCTGCCAGTCAAGAATTCTATATACAAGCACAGAGAACTGTATTCAATATTCTGTAATGAACCATAATGGAAAAGAATATGAAAAAGAAAAAAAATATATATATATACATATATATAACTGAATCATTGTTCTGTACACCAGAAACTAACACAACATGGTAAATCAACTCTACTTCAATTAAGAAAAGCAAGAATTCTCTATACAGAAAAACTATCCTTAAAAAATGAAGGTTAAATAAAGACCTTTCAACATAAAGAAAGACTGACAGTATTCACTGCTAACAGATCTGCCTCATATCAAATAGTAAAGAATTTCCTTCAGGCTGAAAAGAAATTACTTCAAACTGTGAGTTTAAATGCACAGGAAAAAATAATGAGCACCAGAAATGTCAGGTTAACATAAAAGACCTTATAGACACAGATTTTTTTTGTCCCTTATGTTCTGTAAAAGTCATAAGACTTTATAAAGCAACAATTAAAACACTATACTGTTAGGTTTAAAACATATATAGAGGTGCAGTATATGTGACAATAAAATAACAAAGAGGAGGGGAAGAAAATGAAGCTATATTGGAGCCAAGTTTCTATATTTTACTAGAATTAAGTTAATATTAATCTTAAGTAGACTGTGATAAGTTAAACAAATGTACTCGTAATCACCAGAGAAATCATAAAGGAACTCAGTTAAAATATATTATTAAAAAACCTGGTGGAATTAAAATGGTACATTCAAAATTATGTATTTAATGTGAAGAAAGGCAGTTAGGGAAGAACACAAAAGGTTAATATTTTTAAAAACACATATATAAAACAAATAGCAAAATGATAAATGCAAATCTAATCATATTAATAATTACATTAAATGTAAATAATTTAAACACTCCACTCAAAAAGCAGATATTGTCAGACTGGATACAAGCGCAAGACCCAACTACATATTTTTCTAAAATAAATACAACTTAGATTCAAATACACAAATAATTTTAAAGTAAAATGATGAAAAAAGATATACAATGCAAGCAGCAAACATAATAGAACTGAAGCAGCTACATTAATATCATACAAAATAGACTTAAAACAGGATATATTATTATAGATAATTAAGGACATTTTATAATGATAAAAGGATAAATCAGGAATTATAACAATTATAAATTGGATGCTATATAACAAAGCATCCAAATACACGAATTGAAACTGACAAAATTGAAAAGAGAAATAGACAATTCACCAATAATAGTTATAAATTTCAATACCTCATTCTCAATAATGATAGAACACCTAGGCAGAGAATCAGCAAGGATGTAGAAAACATGAACAAATTATCAAATAACTCAACCTAACTCATATATATATGAACTTCCACCCAACAACCAAAGAATACATATTTTTTTGAACACAGTAATATTCTCTGGTATAGACCATGTTCTAGACAATAAAGCAAGCTTCAGTAAATTTAAAAGGATGGAAATTATACAAAGTATATTTCATAACAAAATGGAATTAAGTGAGAAATTGATGACAGAGAGAAATCTGGTAAACTTCCAGATATTAGAAAATTAAACAACACACTTCTAAATAACTCATAGGTCAAAGAATAAAGCATGAAAGAAATGAGAAATGTTTTTTAACCAAAAAAATGAAAGTGTAACACATGAAACTTTATGGGTTGCAGCTAAAGCAGAGCTTAGCAGAAAATTTAGTTTTCAATGCCTATCAAAAAAGAAGGAATGTCTCATCAATAATATGTGTCACCTTATAAAACCAATAAAAGAAGAGCAAACTAAGCTCAAAGCAAGATGAAGAAAGGGAATAAATAAAATTAGAGTAGAAATTAGTAAAATAAGTAAAAATATCTAGAGAACAATTAAATCAAAACTTGATTCTTCAAAAAGATCAACAGAATTGACAAATAATAAGCTAGACTGACAAGAAAAAAAAGAAGACAAAAATTGCCAACATTAGAAATTAAAGAGATTTCACTTTCAACATGACAGAAATTTAAAAGATTATGAAAATTCCATGAAAAACTTTATGCCAAAAATTGGACAACATAGCTGAAATAGAAAAGTTTCTAAAAAGACATGAATTACCAAAACTGACTAAAGAAGAAATAGAAAGTCTGACTAAACATATACCCAGTAAAGAAATTGATATAGTAATTGAATATCTTCCAAAAGTCCAGACTCGGAGTCACTGGTGAATTCTATCAAATATTTAAAATAGAAGTAATATCAATTATTCACAATCTCTCCCAAGAAAGAGTAGTGGGAACCCTTCCCAACTCAATCTATGGGGTTAGGATTACCCTGAGTCCAAGCCAGAGAAACACATCACACACAAAACAACCCACAAATACAGACCAATATCACCCATTGTCAAGATACAATTTTTAACAAAATATTAGCAACCCAAATTCAGCAACATATAAAATGTATTATAACCATGACCAAGTGAGATTTATTCCAGCTATGTTAGGTTGACTTAACATTTGAAAATTAATTAATGTGATACATTATATTAATAGAATAATGGGGAAAAAACCACGATCATCTCAATAGATGCAAAAAAAAAAAGCATTTTCCAAAATCCAATACCCATTAACGACAAAAGCTGCCAACAAACTAGGAATAGACGATTTCGTCAGAGTGAATAGGTATCATCTTCAAAAACAAAACAAAACAACATCTTAACATCACACTTAATGGTGAAAGATTGAATATTTCTCTATAAGATGGGAAACAAAGTGAGAGTCTATGCTCTTGTCATTTTTATTCAACATTGAATCAGAAGTTCTAGACAGTGTGGTAAGCAAACAAACAAACAAACAAATGAAATAAAAGGCATCCAGATTGAAAAGGAGGAAGTAAAACTGTTTTTATTGGCAGGTGACTTGATCCTGTATGTGGAAAATCCCAGGGAATCCATAAAAATATAGTGGAACTAGTAAACAGTTTAGAAAAGTCACAAGATACAAGATCATTATACAAAATTCAATTGTATTTCTATATCCTAGCAATGAAAAATCAGAAGTTAAATATTTTAAAATATCATTTACAATAGCATCAAAAATATGAACTACTCAGGGATAAATCTAACCAAAGATGTGAAAGAGACCAGTGTACTGAAAACTATAAATCATTATAGTGAGAGAACAATAAAGATCTTAATAAATGCAGATAGAATCCATGGTCATGGGTTTGGAACTCTCAATATTGTCAGGATGGCAATATTCCCCAAATCGATGTATAGTGTCAATGCAAGCCGTATCAAAATCACAGCAGGCTTTTGTGTAGAAATTGACAAGCTGATCCCAAAATTTGTAGAGAAATACAAAGGGTCTAGAATAGCCAAAACCATTTTGAAAACGAAGAGCTATCTGGTTTCAAAACTTAGTATAATGCCACAGTAATCAATTAAGTTTAGTATTGGGACAAGGATAGGCCAAAAAACAAAATCAGTGGGAGAGAATTGAGAGTCCATTTATGGTTGATTAATTTTTGACAAACATGGCAATGCAAGTCGATTGGAAATGGATAATCTTTTCAACAAATGGTCTGGGACAATTGGATATCTACATGCAAAAAGAGGAATTCAGATTCTTAGTGTACATAATATACAACAGTTAACTAAAAATGGATTATAGACCTAAATGTATGAGCCAACACTCTAAAACGTCTAGAAGAAAACTTGCTATGATCCTGAGAGGCAACCAAAGATCCTCCACTCATCAAACAGCTATTTGATGCCACTCTGTGCTAGGCACAGACCTTCAGAAGGGAATCAGACACGATCCCTGCCTTTGAGGAGCTCCCCACCCAGTGAGTCAATGATTTCAGGCAAGTGGGATTCAGAGAAGGCTGGGGTGCTGATGTTCCCTCCCCTTTCTCTCCACTTTTTTCAACCCCAGTGACTCCCTCCCCCCGACAACATCCTCTCTCCCAGCCACATGCCTTTGTTGGCCTTCTGGTTGCCCATGGTTATGCACTACAGTGTTCTGGCCAGACTTGCCTTCTCCATGCTCCCCAAATATGTCTGCCCTCCTCTTCCATGTGTTCAGACCTTGTTGCCAGCTCCCGGGTCACTGGATATCACTCTGATAAAATGCAGTGACAAGAGGGTAAGAGTAACTGATAGTCTACTTGACTTCATTCATTCAAACAACAAATATGTACCTGGAGCCTACTGTGTATCAGGCGCTCTGCTAGGTGCTGGATGTAGAGAGCGAAATCCGACATGCTTCCTGCCCACAATGAACTCATCACCTAGTTAAGGAGCCAGACAAATAGGTAAACACAGACAACTGCCACACAATGTAAGAAGTGCAATGAGAGAGGTGTGTGCTGTGAACAGTTGAGGCAGGGAGAAGGGAAGAGTAACCCTTCTTGGCCTAAGAGAGTGGAGATCAGGGAGAGAGAAGAGGCTTGAGCTGCTTTCTGCAAAATAGGTAGCCATTCACCAAATACACAAGGCAGAGGAGACAACAGAGGGGACGAGAGCAGCAAAGGCACAGGTGTGTATTCATGCACAGCCTGTTGGGAGAGTGGAGATAAAGCAATCTAGTGTGGCTAGATGTGGCACAGTGCATGCCAGGGATTGGACATGTATGTAGGAGTGCAGGCTCTAACGTTCCAGGCAATGAACCTTGGGACTTAATGCTAAGAGCAACAGAGAACTATGGACATTTTTGTTCTTTGGTAATAGTTCTATTGAGCTATAATTCACATACCATACATTCACATTTACATCCTTTAACTATACAATTCATGGTTTTTAGTGTATTCACAAAGTTGGGCAACCGACACCACTATCTAATTCCAGAGTACTTTCATCACCCCCAAAACAAACTCCACACTAATGAGGTGTCACTCCCCATTTCCCCCACTCTTCAGCCACTGGCAGCCATTAATCTACTTTTTGCATCTATAAGTTTGCCTATTCTGGATATTTCATATAAATGGAATCATACAGTATGTGGTCTTTGGTAACCAGCTGCTTTCAATTAGCATAATCTTTTCAAGGGTCATCCATGTTGTAGCTTGTATACATACTTCATTCCTTTCCATGGCCAAATAACATTTCAGCGTATGAACGTACCACATTTTATTTATCCATTCATCGACTGATGGATATTTGGGTTGTCTACACTTTTTGGCTCTTATGAATAATGCTGCTGTGAACTTAAAAAAAAAATCTTTGGGTCACACCGTGCGGCACGTGGGATCTTAGTCCCCAGACTAGGGATTGAACCCGCAACCCCCTGCATTGGAACCACGGAATCTTAACCACCGGACTGCCAGGGAGGTCCCTGCTGTGAACTTTTTTGGTGTAAGTTTCTGTATGGATATATGTTTTCATTTCTTTTAGGTATATACCCACGTGTGGGATTTCTGAGTGATGTGGTAACTCTATGCTTAACTTTTAAGGGGTTCCCAGACTGTTTTCCTAAGTGACTGCATCATTTTACATCCCCACCAGCAATGTAGGAGGGCCCCAATTTCTCCACTTCCTTGCCAACGCACACTACCTCTTTTTGAGGTTGAAGCATCAACATTGTTTCTTTGGATGAAGACCAATTTATCACTTCAATTTTATAGACGGTGCTTTGGGTATTATATTTAAGAACTCTACCGAGCCTGAGATTGAGATCACAACAAATTTCTCCCGGGAACACGCAGGCACAGTCAGATCTCCTCTCCGGCTCCATAGAGCGGTGAGAGCTGGAAGAGACTAGTGAGTACTCTTTCAATTCAGAAAAGCTGGCCAGCTTAGCAGGGCCGGGCAGTAGAGAACAGGGAGGGCCAAACTATTGTGACTCAAAAGGCAAAGGATGGCCTTAGAATAGCTCTTGAGTCACTGCCTACCGTGGACCTCTCCTGACAGACGTGACAACCTGTGAGTTTGGCTCTCTTGACACTGCCCCAGAGATTCCTTCTGTGCATGCTTGGGGCATCAGACAAATGTCCCTGTCTACCTTGCCTGGCTTCCTAGTTCTACAGGGAACCCCACAATATTTCCTCTGTGGACCAGACCAACAACCTTGAATAATCAGAAAGGAGAGCTGGCGCTAGCCCAGTCTAGCAGTTTGTTTACATAAAACATGGACCAAAAGATGGCCTTTACTAAATGAAGTTGAAATGCCAGAACTGCCTTAGTGTACTGGAGAAGGGGGAAATCTGTCTCAAGTCCGTACCAGAGAAATCCTGCCTGAGTTTCCAGCAAGCTGGCCTGCCAAAAGGATTTTGAACTTGCCAGCCCCAAAAAAGCATATGAGCCAACTCCTTAAAATCTCAATTTGTTCTCTCTCTCTCCCCTTCTTTCTCTTTCTCTTTCAAGAAAGATACATATACATACCAATAGGAATATATATATATATATTCCTGATCAAGGGCAATAGGTGAAGAGAAAATGTGCCACGTGTCTATTTCCCAACTTTGCGCAGGGGCAGCTTTCTTAGGAGAAGACCAGCTGCCACCAGCTTCCATCATGTCCTGTTTGTCATCTTCCACTTTCTCATTTAAACCAGTTGTTTCTTTGCCTGGCAAAGCCCTATGTGACAATAGACACTGCTGATTTAAACGCACAGTCAGGGGCCTGTGACAGCATGGTTGCCAACAAGCCTTGCTTCTTCTGTCATCTCCGTGGCAGGGGACATTTCTGTCTTTCTTTCCCAGTGACAGACAGAAGCTAGTCTGAAGCCACTCCCGCCTCAGTCTGGGCGTGGTTCTGATTAGAAGCCAAGCAGCTCAAAGGGAGCTGGAGGAGGTTTTCTGGGCAGGAATTCATCAGCAAATCCACGCCTGAGGCCGAAACGGCAGGTTTTGCCACTTCCCCGTTTGAGCTGCTTTGCGTGGACTTGAGGGCCCTTCCAGTGATCGGGCTGCTCTGCGGGGATGTGAGACAATATTGTTCCACAGGACCCGTCAGCATCCGTAGACAACATGGGCGCTGAGTACAACACTGGAGCTGTGCTGATAAGTAAGTAAGGCCTAGGGAAGAAGACGGGGTGTTCTTGCTCAAAGCACCTGGGGAGAAAGAAAGTTCAGGAAAGAAAGTTCTTTTGATGGAGTCTCGACCCTTCTTCTAAAAGCTAGGAAGCTCGAGTACTACTTAGTTGTTTGCCTCTTTAGATCAAAACCCAAATCCGTTTTGTACAAGACACAGAAAACTATGATTAACTCAAATTGTTCAATCGTTCCCCTCATCCGTATTCATAGTCACGATCTGCTGCCAGCTCCAGATGTTTCTAGGAGTGGTTAGCCCCAAAGCTCACTTGACATCGCTCCGTGGCGTTCCTTTCACTGATGATTAACAGAGAACACCGGGCCTGATGCACAGCTTGTCCAGAGACCGCACTGATTGAGGCAAGCTGTCAAGAATCAGCTTCCCTCCCTGACTGGGGCCAGCTCTGTGCATCCACAGCCCTCTAATAGGAGGAAAGGTTTCCCGTGCCTAAAATAGGCTTCCTCCAGTCGTGGGAGAAGGGGAGGGTCCCAAACTAAGAGCCTGATGAAATTGGCTCTTCTGCTAACGGAAACAGCAACACACACTGTGCAGCTGATCTGTAAATTGGTCCCAGGTCTGAGAGCAACGAATTACAAGATGTGGTGTTTGTCTTTTCTAGAGGAGGCACGTTCCCTTGTGTAACAGAACAGTGCACGACTTCTTAAACTTTAATGTAAATGCAGGTCACCTGACGATCTTGTTAAAATGCAGATTCTGATTTGTGAAGTCTGAGAGGCCTAAGACTGAATGACTAACGAGCCCCCCGATGATATTGAGGCAGCTCGTCTTTGGACCACACTTAGAGTACACGGCTATGAAGCAAGCAGTAGGCCTGCAAATAGACCCCGCACCTCTCCTGTTGCCCGAGTCCTGTCAGCCACACAGAAATGGCCAGGGCCTTCTCTCCTGTAGTTCCCAGCCTAGTGGAGAATGCACCTTGTGTGCATGTGATGGGATCAGTGCCATGAGGGAGGTAAAAAGGGCTGGGGATGTTCGGAGGAACAAGTGGTCATTTCCAGCTGGGAGGCAGAACTGCCAAAACTTCAGAGAAGGCTTTTAAGCGGGCTCATGAAGGAGAGATGGGACTTCATAGGCAGGACGCAGTATGGGCTTTGCCAGGAGGATGTATCACCAAAAGCAAAGGAACGGAGGTTAGAAAGAGCAAGGTGAGGGCAGGGAAAAGTGCACAGTTCCTTTTGACTGGAGTGTAGGCTATTCTTCTAAGTAGAAACTAAGACAAATAAGTTTGGCCAGGTAGTTTAGAACCAGATCACAGAAGATCTTGATGTCACATCATACAAAAGCATTTGGACTTCATTCAGCAGAAGAGGGGGAGAATTGATTATTTTTTTTTTAGCTCAAATGTGACTTGAATGGAGATCCTAGGGCTTAGGAGATCACCCTGGGGGCAGTGGAAAGGACAGGTTGGAAGGGGAGACTCTGGAGGAAGGGAGACCAGTTAAGGGGCTATTGCTTAGTCAGCCATTCAGAGTATATTTACTGAGCTCCTGTTCTGTTCCAACCACTGTGCTAATGACTTGAGCAGGGAACACAGACATACATGTCCTATCTTCTTGTGGCCCTCACCGTCTGAGGAGAGCTACAAAAGAAACGTCCAGGGTGCTATCAGAGCATAAACCAAGAAGACCTAAAAAGTCTGGAGCATCAGAGAAAATTGTTCTGAGTCAGTGACATTTGGATCCAGATCTGAAGAAGCAGGAAGACTTAGCCAGATGAGGGGGAAAGTGAAAGGGTACCTCAGACAGAGAGAAAGGCCCTGAAAAAGGCCCAGAGATGAGAGAGCCTGGTATGTTCTGAGATTGAGAAAAATAGAGCATGGCTGAAGTGGAGAGACAGAAGGGAAAAGAGACATAACATAAAGCTAGAAAGGTTGGCAGGGGTCACATTTGTGCAGGGCCTTTGTAGGCAAGGCAAGGATTTTGAACTTTGTCCTGATGGCCATGGGAAGCTATCGAGTGACTTGATGAGATATGTCATGAGATATGTGTATTAGAACAGTGCTTCTGTGTCTTTCCTATGTGGAAGATGGGAGAGGCTGGGGTGCAAGACTCGATGCCAGGAAGCCAGTTATGGGAATGTTTGTGCAGAACAGACAAGACATAACAGAGGCTTGGTCTGAGGGGAAAAGAGTGTGGAGAGAGGTAGACAGACAGAAGTGCTAATCAGGGAGTAAATCAGCCAGAACTGGAGTAGGTGGGTAAGGACAGAAAAGGAAAAGACAAGGAGGATTCCTAAGTTCTTAGTTTGAGGACTGGATGGATGGTGGTATCAGCCACTGATGTAAAGAACATAAGAGCAGATTTGGAAGGGAGTGAGGGAGAGAAGTTCCGGTGAAGGTCCTGTGGGACACTTGGTGGAGATAAATAGGCATATCCACACACCACTAGATTTCGGGGGAGAGGTCTGAGCCAGGTATAGTAATTTAGGAGTAATCAGGATAAAGAGGGCGGCTGAGGCCATGCAGGCTCATGGCTGACCCCAGTGAGGCCTGCCTTGCCTGCCTATCACGCCTCGCAACTGGCCCCCAAAGTCCATCAGGGACAGACATTACAATAGATGAGTAGATACAGCAGCCCAGATTCTCTTGTGACTGCAGGGGAAAACAAGGAGGGCAGATTTTGGAGGTAAATCATGAAGAGAGATTTTGAGAATGTGAGAAATGATAGCATCTTTGGAATAGGAAATCCGATAGATCCATTGAAAGAGGATTCAAGATTCTGTAGGCAACTTGTACAACAAACACCTTCTTAAGAGTCTTGGGTCAGCTCTCCCTGCTCAGTTACCAACATGGTTTTGGGATATATATGCTCAGAGTATGTGAGTTCATTCTAGTATTAGCCTAAGCAAAATCATAATTAGGAACACCTGCTGCTGCTGGAAAAAAAAATCTATACTACAGTCCCAAAACAGATATAAATGACCTTTTCTCCAGTGTTTTAGATTATTTACACCCCTAGCCCTTTAATAGCCGAGATAACCGAGTTGGCTATATTTATAAAATAAAGATGTGCATTCCACGTAAAACAATTCAAGGAAGATTTCTTTATACAAGTGGTCTTCTTGGATGATATGCCTATCAGCTGCCTCCAAAAGATACTTTGAAATTATTACAGCAGCAAATTGTTTTCACAGGACCTGCTGAAGCGGAATTCTTAGGGAAATGAAAATTAGTAAATAAAGCCTGCAGCGATATGTCTTCTAAATAGGCAGCAGAATTATGTCTCTGAACTCAATCTGATGCAAACCTCAATAGCTTGTGGGTTTGTGCCTACTGTCTGTTTTTCTTCCTAAGTTTTCAGTCATATGTCCTTGTCTCTTGTAATTCCTAGAAAGTGTTGAATGAGTGTTAACCAATTGTGTATAAATAATTATCTAGGCTCCAGATGATGTTATCTTCCCTCAGAGAGGATGCACTCTTTTCTCTGTTAAGCAGATCAAGTAAGGGCAGATCACCTTTACTGAATCAGTGACTAAGCTGAATCAAAACCAGGTTCAGTGTTGGTAAAGCCTGTCTACTTTACTTTTGTCCCTGCTTCTAAGACATTACTATCCAGAACTTTCTGCTGATAATCTGGTGTGTTCAACGAAGCCCTTACCCTTGGCAGATCTTGAACACTAATCCTTATCTACTTAGCACAGTGAGACTGCCGAACACACTACTTTTTTTTTTGAGACTTCCTACTTACCTTCTTGATCTCCAGATGCAAGGATGGCTCAACATATGCAAGCAATAAATGTGGTACACTACATTAACAGTGTATGAATGAAGGATAAAAATCATATGATCTTCTCAATAGATGCAAAAAAAGCATTTTGCAAAATTCAACACCTTTCATGATGAAAACTCTCAACAAGCTACAAATAGAAGGACTTTACCTCAACATAATAAAGGCCATATATAATAAGCCCATGGCTAACATTATACTCAATGGTGAAAAACTGAAAGATTTACTGTAAGATCAGGAAAAAGGAAAAGATGTCCACTCTTGCCACTTCTATTCAACATGGTATTGGAAGTCCTAGCCAAGGCAATTATGCAATAAAAAGAAATAAAAGGCATCCAAATGAAAAAGGAAGGAATAAAAATGTCTCTGTTTTTAGATGGCATGTTCTTATACATAGAAAAACCTAAAGACTTCACACACCAAACCAAACAAACAAAAAACAACAATACAAAAATTGTTGAACTAATAAATGATTTCAGTAAAGTTACAGGATACAAAATCAACATACAAAAATAAGTTGCATTATCTATGTACTAACAGCAAACAAGTCGAAAAAGAAATTAAGAAAACAATTCCAGGGGACTTCCCTGACAGTCCAGTGGTTAAGATGCCACACTTCCACTGTAAGGGGCATGGGTTTGATCCCTAGTTGGGGAACTAAGATCCTGCATGCCACACAGAACGGCCAAAAAAAAAAAATCCATTACAATACCATTAAAAGGAATACCATACTTAGGAAACTTAACTAAGGAAGTAAAAGACTTGTATGCTGAAAACTACAAAACATTAATGAAAGAAACTAAAGAAGACAAAAATAAATGGAAAGACACCCCATGTTCATGGATTACATGACTTAATATTGTTAAAATGTCCATACTACCCAAAGTGATTTACAAATTCAATGCAATGCCTATCAAAATCCTAATGGTGATTTTTTTTACAGAAATAGAGAAAAGAATCCTAAGATTAATGACACAAAAGACCCCAAATAGCCAAAGCAAACTTGAGCAAGGAGAAAATAGCTAGAGATAGCATATATCCTTATTTCAAAACATATTACAAAGCTACAGTAATTAAAACAGTATGGTACTGGCATAAAAACTGATGTATAGACCAAGGGAGCAGAATAAACAGCCCAAAAATAAACTCACACATATACAGTCAAAATTGACCTTCAACAAAGGTGCCAAGAATACACAATGGGAAAAGGATAGTCTCTTTAATAAAGGGTCTGGAAAAACTGGATATTCACATTCAAAGGAATGAAATCAGACCGTTATCTTTCATTACACACAACAATCAACTCAAAATGGATTAAAGACTAAATATAAGACCTGAAAATGTAAAAATCCTAGAAGATATCTTGACATAGGTGTTGACAATGATTTTTTTTTTTTTTGATATGACACCAAAAGCACGAGCACAAGAGCAAAAATAGACAAACAGGATTGCATCAAAACAAAAAGCTTCTTCAAAGAAAATAATCAACAGTGTGAGAAGGAAATCTACAGAATAGGAGAAAATATATGCAAACCATATATCTGATGAGGGGTTAATATCATAAATATATGACAAACTCTTATAGCTCAATATCAATCAATCAATAAATAAACCCACAAATAACCTTACCAAAAACATGGACAAATGATCCAAATAGACATTTCTCCAAAGAAGACATGCAGAAGAGACCTTCAAGATGGCGGAGGAGTAAGACCTGGAGATCAACTTCCATCCCACATACATGTAGATGTATTTACATCAGAAATACATCTACATGTGGAACAACTGCTACAGAACACCTACTGAACGTTGGCAGAAGACCTCAGACTTCCCAAAAGGCAAGAAACTTCCCACATATCTGGGTAGGACAAAAGAAAAAACAGAGACAAAAGAATAGGGACAGGACTTGCACCTCTGGGAGGGAGCTGCGAAGGAGGAAGAGTTTCCACACACTAGGAAGCCCCTTCACTGGTAGAGATGGGGGTTGGTGGGGGGAAGTTTCAGAGCCATGGAGGAGAGTGCAACAACAGGGGTGCAGAAGGCAAAGAGAGATTCCCGCACAGAGGATCAGTGCCCACCAGCACTCACCAGCCCGAGAGGCTTGTCTGCTCACCCACCATGGTGAGTGGAGGCTGGGAGCTGAGGCTTCGGCTCCGGAAGTCAGATTCCATGGAGAGGACTGGGGTTGGCTGCGTGAACACAGCCTGAAGGGGGCTAGTGTGCCACAGCTGGCTGGGAGACAGTCCAGGAAAGAGTCTGGAACTGCCTCAGAGGCAAGAGAACATTGTTTTGGGATGTGCAAAAAGGGGATTCAGAGCACTGCCTAAACGAGCTCCAGAGATGGACACGAGGTGCAGCTATCAGCATGGACACCAGAGATGGGCATTAAATGCTAAGGCTGCTGCTGCCGTCACCAAGAAGCCTGTGTGCAAGCACAGGTCACTATCCACACCGGCCCTCCCGGGAGCCTGTGCAGCCCGCCAATGCCAGGGTCCCACGATCCAGAGCCAACTTCCCCATGAGAACACACAGCACGCCTCAGGCAGTTGCAACGTCATGCTGGACACTGTCGCTGCAGGCTCGCCCTGCATCCTGAACCCCACCCTCACGGCCTGAGTGAGCCACAGCCCCCTAATCACCTGCTACTTTAACCCCATCCTGTCTGAGCAAAGAACAGACACCCTCAAGTGACCTACATGCAGAGGCGGGGTCAATCCAAAACTGAACCCCAGGTGCTGTGCAAACAAAAAAGAGAAAGGGAAATCTCTCCCAGCAGCCTCAGGAGCAGTGGATTAAATCTCCACAATCAACTTGATGTACCCTGCATCTCTGAATAGGCAACGAATCATCCCCAAATTGAGGCACTGGACATTGGGAGCAACTGTAGACTAGGAGTTTGCTTTCTGCATCTAATTTGTTTCTGGTTTTATGTTTATCTTAGTTTAGTATGTAGAGTTTATTATAATTGGTGGATTTGTTCAATGATTTGGTTGCTCTCTTCCTTTTTATATATATATAAATTTTTTCCTCTTTCTCTTTTTGTGAGTGTGTATGTGTATGCTTCTTTCTGTGATATTGTCTGTATACCTTTGCTTTTACCATTTGTCCTAGGGTTGTGTCAGTCGGTTTTTTGTTTGTTTGTTTTTAGTATAGTTTTTAGCACTTGTTATCATTGGTGGATTTGTTTTTTGGTTTGGATGCTCTCTTCTTTCTTTCTTTTTTAAATTACTTTTAAACTTTTTATTTCTAATAATTTAAAAAATTTTAATAACTTTATTTTATTTATTTTATATTATTTCTTTCATTCTTTTCTTCTCCCTTTTCTTCTGAGCTGT
The DNA here is from genome assembly GCF_026419965.1 of Kogia breviceps. NCBI lineage: Eukaryota > Metazoa > Chordata > Mammalia > Artiodactyla > Physeteridae > Kogia > Kogia breviceps. The sequence goes on from NC_081330.1 coordinate 17,620,795, forward strand.
GTGGCTGACAGGGTCTTGGTGCTCTGGCTGGGTGTCAGGCCTGTGCCTCTGAGGTGGGAGAGCCGAGTTCAGGACATTGGTCCACCAGAGACCTCCCAGCTCCATGTAGTATCAAACGGCAAAAGCTGTCCCAGAGATCTCCATCTCAAAGCTAAGACCCAGCTAGACTCAACGACCAGCAAGCTACAGTGCTGGGCACCCTATGCCAAACAACAGGAAGGACAGGAACACAAACCCACCCATAAGCACTGCCTAAAATCATACTAAGATCACAGACACCCGAAAACACACCACCAGATGCAGTCCTGCCCACCAGAAAGACAGGATCCAGCCTCATCCAGGATAACACAGGCACCACTCCCCTCCACCAGGAAGCCTACACAACCCACTGAACTAACTTTACGCACTGGGGGCAGACACCAAACACAGCGGGAACTACAAATGTGCAGCATCCAAAAAGGAGACCCCAAACACAGTAAGTTAAGCAAAATGAGAAGACAGAGAAACACACAGCAGATGAAGGAGCAAGGCAAAAACCCACCAGGCCAAACAAATGAAGAGGAAATAGGCAGTCTACCTGAAAAAGAATTCAGAGTGATGATAGTAAAGACGATCCAAAATCTTGGAAATAGAATGGAGAAAATACAAGAAACGTTTAACAAGGACCTAGAAGAACTAAAGAACACACAGACAATCATGAACAACACAATAAATGAAATTTAAAATTTTTCTACAAGGAATCAATAGCAGAATAACTGAGGCAGAAGAACGGATAAGTAACCTGGAAGATAAAATAGTGGAAATAACTACCACAAAGTAGGATAAAGAAAAAACAGTAAAAAGAATTGAGGACATTCTCAGAGACCTCTGGGATAACATTAAATGCACCAACATTCGATTTCTAGGGATCCCAGAAGAAGAAGAGAAAAAGAAAGGGACTGAGAAAATATTTGAAGAGATTATAGTTGAAAACTTCCCTAATATGGGAAAGGAAATAGTTAATCAAGTCCAGGAAGCACAGAGAGTCCCATACAGGATAAATACAAGGAGAAACATGACAAGACACATATTAATCAAACTATCAAAAATTAAATACAAAGAAAACATGTTAAAAGCAGCAAGGGAAAAATAACAAATAACACACAAGGGAATCCCCATAAGGTTAACAGCTGATCTTTCAGCAGAAACTCTGCAAGCCAGAAAGGAGTGGCAGGACATATTTAAAGTGATGAAAGGGAAAAACCTACAACCAAGATTACACTACCCAGCAAGGATCTCATTCAAATTTGATGGGGAAATCAAAATCTTTACAGACAAGCAAAAGCTAACAGAATTCAGCACCACCAAACCAGCTTTACAACAAATGCTAAAGGAACTTCTCTAGGCAGGAAACACAAAAGAAGGAAAAGACCTACAATAACAAACCCAAAACAATTAAGAAAATGGTAATAGTAACATACATATCGATAGTTACCTTATATGTTAATGGATTAAATGGTCCAAGCAAAAATCATGGACTGGCTGAATGGATACACAACAAAGATCGTATATATGCTGTCTACAAAAGACCCACTTCAGACCTAGGGACACAGACAGACTGAAAGTGAGGGGATGGAAAAAGATATTCCATGCAACTGGAAATCAGAAGAAACCTGGAGGAGCAATTCTCATATCAGACAAAATAGACTTTAAAATAAAGACTATTACAAGAGACAAAGAAGGACACTACATAATGATCAAGGGATCAATCCAAGGAGAAGATATAACAATTGTAAATATTTATGCACCCAACATAGGAGCAACTCAATACATAAGGCAAATACTAACAGCCATAAAAGCGGAAATTGACAGTAACACAATCATAGTAGGGGACTTTAACAGCCCACTTTCACCAATGGACAGATCATCCAAAATGAAAATAAATAAGGAAACACAAGCTTTAAATGATACATTACGCAAGATGGACTTAATTGATATTTATAGGACATTCCATCCAAAAACAACAGAATACACATTTTTCTCAAGTGCTCATGGAACATTCTCCAGGATAGATCATATATTGGGTCACAAATCTAGTCTTGGCAAATTTAAGAAAATTGAAATCGTATCAAGTATCTTTTCTGACCACAACGCTATGAGACTAGATATCAATTACAAGAAAAGATCTGTAAAAAATACAAACACATGGAGGCTAAACAATACACTACTTAATAACGAAGTGAGCACTGAAGAAATCAAAGAGGAAATCAAAAAATACCTAGAAAGAAATTACAATGGAGACACAATGACCCAAAACCTATGGGATACAGCAAAAGAGGTTCTAAGAGGGAAGTTTATAGCAATACAATCCCACCTTAAGAAACAGGAAACATCTCGAATAAACAACCTAACTTTGCACCTAAAGCAATTAGAGAAGGAAGAACAAAAAAACGCCAAATTTAGCAGAAGGAAAGAAATCATAAAGATCAGATCAGAAATAAATGGAAAGGAAATGAAGGAAACGATAGCAAAGATCAATAAAAGTAAAAGCTGGTTCTTTGAGAAGATAAATAAAATTGATAAACCATTAGCCAGACTCATCAAGAAAAAAAGGGAGAAGACTCAAATCAGCAGAAATAGAAATGAAAAAGGAGAAGTAACAACTGACACTGCAGAAATCATGAGAGATTACTACAAGCAACTCTATGCCAATAAAATGGAAAACCTGGAAGAAACGGACAAATTCTTAGAAATGCACAACCTGCCAAGACCGAACCAGGAAGAAATAGAAAATATAAACAGACCAGTCACAAGCACTGAAATTGAAACTGTGATTAAAAATCTTCCAACAAACAAAAAGCCCAGGACCAGATGGCTTCACAGGAGGATTCTATCAAACATTTAGAGAAGAGCTAACACCTATCCTTCTTAAACTCTTCCAAAAGATAGCAGAGGGAGGAACACTCCCAAACTCATTCTACGAGGCCACCATCACCCTGATACCAAAACCAGACAAAGATGTCGCAAAGAAGGAAAACTACAGGCCAATATCACTGATGAACATAGATGCAAAAATCCTCAACAAAATAGTAGCAAACAGAATCCAACAGGAAATGGCTCACAACATTGTAAATCAACTATACTTCAATACAAAAAAAGTTTTTTTTATAAAATCCATCCCAGAACTAAAAAAAGGAAGTGGCTTACATTGTACTTCCTTCCTTCCTTCCCAGTGGTGATGAAACAGTTTTAACTATGCAGAGAAGGAAAACATTTCAGGGGACGATGGAACCACAAATAGAAGAACTTGGGTTCTCTGCCACTAACTCCTTAAACACTATGAACAAGTCCTTTCCTCTATCTGGGCTTCAGTTTTCCCTTCTGTGTAGACAGGTGATTTCCAGGGGTTCTGCTAGCTCTAAACTTCCATGTGTCTCTGAATTCAGGCAGCCACAGGCTATGTGTCAGTGCTTTAAGTTCTATGTAAAGAATTGCTCTCTCTCATGTCTCCTCTGTTAAAATGCAAAGCATCCGGGTGAAGTCTCATCAAATCTCAAATACCCGTATGTGCATGTGTTTCTGTTGATCTCATTGTTTTTCCTAGATGGACGGAGGGGGTAAACTGGGATCTACAGCCTCCAAGATTGGTCTCAAAGACAGAAGGAGGAGCTATCAGAAAATAGAAGAAATGTGGCAGAGGCATCCTTACTGCTCAGGCTCCATCCATCTCCATCCTAGCTTCACAGGGAGGCCACCCCTTGAAGAACCTCGGAACAAACTTCTCATCACTCCTCTCTTTCCCCTCCCAAGCTTGGCCCCTGCCAATATTCCCACAGCGGGGAACCTTTCCAGGCTCCTGGCTGAGGTTGGCAGGTTTTCTCAAGGTGCTGATTGGGACATTGCCTCCAGCTTGCCAGGTGTCTGGGTGGAGACACTCAGAGAAGCCCTGACAGGGCAGACCCTGCATGTAGTTTTTGATTCCTTGCTGGGAAGGCTGATAAGCTTTCTGCGAAGACTGCTGCATTTGTACTTTGGGTGGTTTGCTGATCAAAGGGCACCGATTATGCCTCTGTTCACATTTTTCTGTTAGTACCCTGGACCCTAAAGGCCCATCTTCTGCCTTGAGCGTTAGGCACTGGAAAGGGCTCAAGTCTGGAAATCTGATGAGATGAGCACTGCGAGCACATAGGTGCCATGTTTATAATTCCAGTCACCAAACAGAAAGGACACTGAGGCCCTGCTTCTCCCCAACTGCTTCTCCACCCAACCTCACCTGCCTGACTGTCCTTTGCTGATACTCTCGCCTTTCCTTTGCTTGCCTTGGAAAGAAAAGAATCAGGGGGCAGGGCAGATTGGTGGAGAGATTCTGGAAGAGCTGGGGTATGTGCAACACTAGATCAGTGGCCAAGTGAGTCTTTTAAGGGCAGTAGGGAGGGGGCCACATAAGATTCTCACGAAAGCACCGTGGTGGAGTGATACAGAGCATCACTGGTGGCCAGTCCTGTATGCTGCTCCAACTTTATTCACGGATGATCTTGACCTTATGGGACTCAGATTAAATGACCTTGGTGAAAGTGCTTTATAAATGCAATACAAATGTTTGGTTTCATGACATGACTCTATTTGAGAACACAGTGAAATCTCCCACACTACAAAGTGTATCACCTGCCCACCCGTGTAACCAAATCCCATTCTGGTCAGGACTTGCGCCAATGCCCATGTATACATATTTAGAAATTATTCCTTGCTTAGCATTGCCCTGCTCCAAACTCCTCTTTCAAAAATATATATCCCACCCCCCAACATACTCCTCCTCAAGGATAGCCCCTTAAGCATCTAGGATCTCAGTGTGAAAGAGTTTATCAGACCTTTCCTTTCTGATTATGGCCACGACAAAACCACAGGGTAACCGTGGGCAGAGGATTTAGAAACTGGAGGTTAAAAAACACCTGTTGTCCTTATGTTAATCCCCATTGATTCTTTTTCAAATTAATCATTATTGTATCTAATATATACTGATTCACAATGGTATACTACTGTGTCCAAAGGCTTATACTACTAAAGAAAAAAAAAAAAGCAAGACCTCATCTCCTTGTCTTCCCTTCCTCCCAACTTGCCCTACCTCACTTTCAATTTTTTAACTGTCTCTTCTGACATTTACTTCCATATTGCTAAATAACATGCATTTATTGTTGTCTTTTGATTCATTACAATTAATATATTGGAGTCATATTATAGTAGATGGGGATTCAATTTTCTTACAATTCCCCTCCCCTCCTCTATCTTCCCAATCGTTATATCACAATTTAAAGTTTGCCTCATTATGGGTACACAAATGTTATTCACTGGTGAGCCAGGAAGTAAACAAGGAAAGCAAACCTTTCAGATTATCTCAAAGTTTTGTTATGTTGTTTTGTTTTGTTTGGGTTTTGAGGGCTTTTTCTCCCTAGAAGTATCCCTCCTGGGCCCTCTGGCCTGCTCCAATCTGAACCATTTGTTTTCTGAACTTGCTGTACGGCTGTTATCTTGTAAATTCCTTTCCTCTCTCCCCTGGATGGGATCCCTGTTTTGTGAATGTCTTTCTTAGTTTACATCCTTGTTTGGGTTGAGCATCACCTCCTGAGTAACGGTGCGTGATAGGTAACATTTCTGAGACCTTGCGTATCTGAAAATGTTTTTTATTCTGCCCTCTGATTTACTGACAACTTAACTGAGGATGACATTCTTGGCTGAAAATCATCATTTGCTCAGAATTTTGAAGGCATTATCCTCGTTGTCTTCTAGCTTTCAATTTTGCTATTGAGAAGCCCAATACTTTGTGTGTGACTTCTTTTATTTCTCTCTCAGAAAGTTTTCAGGTTCATTTTTTTTATCTCTAGTATTCTGGAATCTCACAATACTCTTGTGCTAGATGGGCCCTTTAAATCTGGAAACATGTCTTTTGGAGATGGGAAAACAATCTTGCATTATTTCATTGATAGTATGCTCCCACTATTTTCTGTTTTCTTTCTGGAAATTCTTATTAGTTTGATGAATGGATAGCTTGGATTGTTCAACTTTTCTTTATTCTCATACTGTCCACCAAAATGTAAGCTAGGTAAGGACAGGGGATTTTATCCGTTTGTTGTTGTTGATGATGATAATGTAATGCTATAGTCCAAGAGTGTAGAACAGTATCTGACACATAATAAGCACTCAAGCCATTTTGATGAGTGAAATCTCTTTATCTTTTTGTTCTACTTTCTATGTGATTTCCTCAACTTTATCTTCAAACCTATTAACTGATTTTTTTTGTTATTAAATTTTTAATTTTCAGGAACTCTTTTGTTCTTTGATTAATTTTTCTTTCATATAATCATGTTCTTGTTTTAGTGATATAATGTCTTATTTCTTAAGGATATTAATTATTGTTTCCTAGACATTTTCTGCTTCTCTCTACATTGTTTCAATTCCTTCTTTTCTCTTTGTGTTGGCCTAACTCTTTCAAGTTAAGAGTTTTCTTTCAAGTGACTGGTGACCTTTAGTTATCCATTCTTATTTAAGAATGAAGAACTAAAAAACACGTTGGAAGTTGTGCTGCATAATTTGTGGGCGGAACTTAATGTCTGCGATTTTAGAGCCTTTCTAGAGTCCTCTAAGCTTGTTTATTGTTGGTATTCCCTTCTAACTCTTTTTAAAATTGAGGTATAGCTGATTTACTGTATTGTGTTAGTTTCAGGTATATGGCACAGTGATTCAGTATTTTTGCAGATTGTATTCTGTTATAGGTTATTATAAGATAATGGGTATACAGTATATCCTTGTTGCTTATCTGTTTTATACGGAGTAGTTTGTATGTTAATCCCATACCCCTAATTTGTCCATCCCTACTTCTTGCTCCCCTTTGGTAACCACTAGTATGTTTTCTATGTCTGTGAGTCTGTTTCTGTTTTGTATATATATTCAATTACATGATATTGTATTTTAGATTCCATGTATAAGTGATATCATATAGAATTTGTCTTTCTCTGTCTGACTTATTCTACTAAGCATAATATTCTCTAGGTCCATTCACATTACTGCAAATGGCAAAATTTCATTCCTTTTTTATGGCTGTGTAATATGCCACATCTTCTTAATCCAGTGGTCTATGGATAGACACTTATGTTGCTTCCATGTCTTGGCTATTGTAAATAGTGCTGCTATGAACACTTGGGTGCATGTATCTTCTTAAATTAGTGGGTTTGTTTTTCTGGGTATGTATTCAGGAGTGGAATTGCTAGATCATGTGGTAGTTCTATTTTTAGTTTTTAAAGGAAACTCCATACATGTACCAATGGAGTACATGTACCAATACATGTACTCCATTGGTACAGGTAAATTCACCAATTTACATTCCCACCAACAATGTAGGAGGGTTCCCTTTTCTCCACATCCTTTTTAGCATTTATTATTTGTAGACATTTTGATGATAGCTATTCTGACAGGTGTGAGGTAATGTCTCATTGTTGTTTTGACTTGCATTTCTCTTAATAATTAGCCATGTTGAGCATCTTTCCATGTGCCTGTTAGCCATCTGTATGTCTTCTTTGGGAAAATGTCAATTCAAGCCTTCTGCCCATTTTTTGATTGGATCCCTTCTAACTCCTAGGTCTCCTTTTTGCATTTATTTACATCTACAGCCACTATCACTACCACACTGCTCCTAAGCCCTACTGACTCAGCAATTATTGGCAGCCATTCCATTTTCTTTTACCCTTTCTCTCTCAGCCTCTTAGCCACATATTCCTCCTCCCATTTTCATTTCCTTTCCTCTGCAATATTTACCTGCTAACTGTCAGGCACTGTGCTAAGTGCTACAGATATAAATTCAAAATGAATAAGACATGGTCCCTTCCTTCAAGGCACTCACTACTTAGGGAGGGAAGCAGCTGTGAACCCAGATGACATCCATGTAATGTCATCCTTGCCATTGTAAAGAAACATATAGAGGGCTATGGGAACCCAGAAGAGGGCCTTAGAGAAGCCTTCCCAGAAGTATGATGTTTGAACTCAGAGTTAAAGGGTGCTATATTCATTTTCTAAGGCTACTGTAACAAATTACCAAAGAAATCATTGCCTGGGATAGGGAGGGTAGGAGGGAGATGCAAGAGGGAGGCGATATGGGGATATATGTATATGTATATCTGATTCACTTTGTTATACAGCAGAAACTAACACACCATTGTAAAGCAATTATACTCTAATAAAGATGTTAAAAAAATAACATCCATTTATTATCCCCTAGTTCATCAGGTTAGAAGTCTAGGTACAGTGTGGCTTGGCTGGTTTCTATGATTTGAGTCTCACGGGTCAATACCAAGGTGTCATCAGCTACATTCCATTCTGGGGCTCTGGAACTGAATTCACTTCCAAGCTCCTTCAGGTTGATTCCCAAATTCAGTTCCTTGCAGTTGTAGGATCGAGGTCCCCATTTCCTTGCTTGCTGTCAGCCAGAGGCCAGTCTTTGCTCCTAGGAGCCACCTTCATTCTTTCCCATGGTTTCCATGTGGCTTCCCTACAGCAACAGCAAGTTGAGTTCCTCTCACACTTTAGATCTCTCTGACTCCTCCTTCTACCAAATATCTCTGACTCCAGCTCAAGAAAATTCTGCTTTCAAGGGCTCACGTGCTTAGATTGGGCCCACCTGGAATCCAGGATTATCTTCCCTCTCTTGGGTTCCATAACCTTAATTACATCTGCATAGCTCCTTTTACTATGTAATGTAGCATATTCACAAGTTTCAGGGATTAGGGACTGGGTATTTGGGGTCCCATTCTACCTACAACAATTGCATTCAGGAAAAAATGGGAGAAAGAGTGTTCTGGGCAAAGTCCTGGAGAGATGAGAAAATATTGATTTCTGGAAACTACAGGCAGTTCAATATGACTGGCACGTGCATCAAAATTAGTTTGAAGAGAGAGGCAGGGGTCACATAATAATGGGACCTCACTGTTCCAGCTCTCTTGTTCTCCTTAGTGTCTTTCTTAACTTGGTTTCTTTTGAGTATGCTATATAGGGATGATCAGAATGTTTTATCTCAACTCTTCCATATTGCCACTTGAAACTATCTGTTCTTCCCATCTGAACTCATCCAGGTTGATGCTAGCCTCCGTCGTGGTCAGCCTTCAACCTCTTTCCTTTCCCAGCCATCTCACTGCTCACTGTACTGGCAAGTAAGTATCCTTGCAATTGGTGCATTTGCCATCTGGATGGCCACCTATAATCGCGTAAATCCTGGTCTAATTTTCCCACAACACTACTTTCATCGTGTCACTACGCTGCTCAGTGGTTCCTGATGGCTCTTCTCTGCCTGTGGAACCCAACCCAAATTCTTAAGCCTGCATCGCTAAGTCTGAGTCTACCGTGCCACACCCACATTCTCACGCACTCCATCCTAATCAGCCTCTTCTTTGCCTTCTGCCCATGATACTCACTCTCTCGGGCTTTTGCTTTTTCTCCCCCTTTTGCAATCAGAATTTCATTCAGAACGTCTCATTCAAACTGTGCCTAACCTTTGAGATCACATTCTTCATCAAACTCTAAGACTTGAGCTACCATTAATCCCTTGTTCTTCTTCCCAACTTCCCAGAGCTCCGGATGCGTGTCTGTACTGTGAAGTTTTACACTAAGTTATGTGCATTTCACTCCTCGTAACAAACTTCCTTTGACTTTAATGATGCTATGTGTGGAAGTCTTATTTTTTTAACTGTACTGTAAGCTACTTGAGGACAGGTCCCATGTCCCTTTAGATTTTGGATGGGATTTATTTTTTGCACTTTTATTCAAATATCAGACATTTTGGATACAAATTAGAGAAATGTGAACATGCATATGTATTTCTGTTCCATCTATAAATTAAATAGTCATCTAAACTCAGTGGGAGAAGCTTTCCTATAATACCATTTTTTGGACAGCATTATGAAATCACTCTCTTTGCCATCAGAAATTTTTACCAAGTTTCTCTTTATCTTTATATAGTTTCATGGCAATTAATGTATATCCTTACCCTTGCTTTATCTGGCTTTCCCCACAGGCCAGTGTTTTGTCACTTGGCCAAACGTGTAGATGATTTATTGGTGGTGGTGTTGTTTAATCTAATTCTTGCATAGTTTTCACCAGGCAACGGTGGGAGGAAAGAACCACCCTTTGGAGAACTTGCCAAACTTTGCCCTAAGACATTTTGCAAACAAGATACTGGATTTATTGCAAAACTCATTCCAATAAACAAAAGTGTACAGTCAATTCAGTTCCAAATCACTAAGTCCATAAGGTTCTAACTAGAGGGCTTTGGGGGACTCAAAAACTCAAATCTTTCTTTGATTCTAAACAGAAAGCTATTACTGGAAGTGCCGACAGTTGATAAGTTTGAGACATATGGTCCTATCCTCTTTCTCCAAAATGAGAATGGTGGGTTTAGTGGTAAATTGATAGTGTAAGTAAATCTAGCACTTGAAAGAATTTAATTAAATTTCCTCCATCTTCAGCGTAAACACCAGACAGAATCTATCTTGCTGGCAAGGGGAGGTAATGGAATTCCCCTACGGCAAATGGCTATTGCACTATACTGGCTCCTATTGAACAGGCACGAATGATGCTCCTGCAAGATAGCTTGGAGTCAACTGCAGATAAAGACTGCCATTTTGAGGGGGAAATAGATCACAAAAGAGCACTAACATGTCAACTTCTTAGGAGCACCGGGCACTCATTTCTGTGAGCTCTACCACAGTAGCCAATAGATTCACCAGCTAAAGGACCCATTCTCACCAGACTGGTAAACTGTATTGCAAATGCAGCCATGGGGTGGGGTGGGTGGCGGGGAGGGGGAGCAACGGAGCCATGGAAGGTGCAGACTTTAGTTGACAAATACTCCAGAATAATACTAACATTTAACAAGCTAACAACTGCTTTGGAATTCTAGAAACCTCAATGGCTAATTGAAGTTTTCATGACTGGTTTTTTTTTTTTTTTTTTTCCCAAAAAGAAAAAGAATTCACAGAGAAAGACTTTAACCAACGGGGATGACTATGTAATAGGCAGTAATACACCACCCCAAAAAAGTCATCTCATCTTTTTTTCTGGGCCCCTTCCCTTCCCACAGCCCATTTCAGTAGTGCCACTTAGAACCATTTTGTTGCCCTTACTCCGCAGGCTTTTTGCACCTCTGCCTTTGTGTTCATGTCCTTTCCTTTGCTAGAGATGTCCTTGCTTCCTTACCCCTTGTCTGCTTGAAGGAGTCCTCCTTCTTCTTTAATACTCAAGGGGCACCTCCTCTATGAAGTTTCCCAGATCTGTCCCCACCGCCAAGAGGTAATCACTGCTTCCTTTGCGCTACCCCCTACCAGAACCTGTCCAAGTGTCCTCCATTACATCTGATACTTTGTGTCACGTCTTTGCACGTTTTTTCCTCCTCTCTAAAGTATAAGTTCATTGAAAGCAGGAACATTCATTTTTAGCTCCCAGTATATTCGTAGCCTTTAGCATAGGAACCAGCACATAGTAGTTGCTCAGTAAATGTTCGTTAATTGAAAAATACATTAATTAAGTACAAGGAATAAAGCAAATGTGATGCTAAAGCCCTGTGCCGAAGAATGATCATTTCACCATTTTCATCATCTTATTGATCAATCCAATCACCACCTCGTTTATTTGTAGACATGTAAGAATAATGCCATCCTCTATTTTGGCACTGACAATTGTCTACCTCACATTTCTTACTTTTATACATTTGATTCTCTCTTTAATAGACTGCCAGTTTCTTGAGGGTACATGAATGCTTCATTTGTGTGCATTGTATACAATAAGCACTCAATAAACATTTGTTGATTCCTCAGTTGTGCATAGCTCTTTACGTTGACAAATCTCTTCACAGTAAACCAATAAGATAAGCAAAGCATTATTCTTTGTCCCTCCTCTTGTTTTAGTTAAAGAAACTGATGATCAGAATGCACCAGAGCCTTGCCTGCCTTCAAATAGTGGGCAAGATTCAGGGCTGAGAGCCCTGGGAGGCCCCCTGCTTCTTGCACTGAGATCTTTTGCTCCTCCCCCCCACCCCCCACCCCCGTGTATTCCCTGTTTAGACCAACCAGCTTCCCTCTGCAGGGGGTGCCTTTTGGAAGAATTGTCCTCATTTGGCTCACTGATGTAAAACATCTAATTGAATGGGGTTTGGGGATTTGTGCGTGTGTGTTACCAATTTCAACTTTTATTAGCTTGTAATACAACTTAAAGCAAGTCTTATACAACATTCTGTATCTTTTTGGTGAAGCAGCAACAATCTAGATTTTAAGAAAGCTTCTCAACTCAAAACTGTATTTTGCATTTTTTAAACTTTTAAAAAATTGAGATATAATTGACATATAACATTATATTAGTTTCAGGTGTACATCATAATGATTCAATATTTCTATATATTGTGAAATATAATCGAATGATTTTGACAATGAGTAGTAACAGCTGCCACGGTTAATTGTCAAAAGGACATCTGACATGGCCTGATCTTTAGTAATGTATGGCTCCTTTCTGCTTTCTGGAGCTGAGACCAAGAAGGTAATCTTTCTCTAGAGCCAGCCCAGAACCTAGATCAAACTACATCAAAATCCACATTGGTTTAGTGCTTAGTCAATCACATTGTCAACGTGAAAAAACAATACTGGGCATTTTATACCATGCATTATACTTCAACATCCATTCAAATACATTACTGCATTCAGGCCATCCATCAATCCTGAGATGGGAGGCAAGGTAAACACTTTTATCTCTAGGTGAAAGATAAGAAAACAGTTCAGAATGATTACCTAGGCAATCAGTAAATTACCTAGGGTTGGATAGTTACTATTTTCTCTGCTATAAAAAATTTTAGAAGTCTGGAGACTAGTTAAAAGAACTATTATCAGGAACCAAGATGAATATGCCCTATGGGTCAAGAGACTTGAAGCACAATCAAACAAAGCAACCACACAATGAAAGAGGGGAAAACCCTTTTGTACCTAACTGGCAAATTTGAAAGGGTTAGTGTTGAGAAACAAGTAGCAAATAAATTAAAAAAATCATGTTTATTACATTAGTCTCTGGCAGGCAAGTATGGAAGCGATGGTATGCTCTGGTTGGTTAAAATGGTGTTACAACACCCAGAAGAAAGAAAGTGGATTGTACTCATGCTACAAACATTGCTAACTGTGTAAGAACTCCTCGAGTACACTATGGAGTAGGGTTCTTTTACGATCCTTGGCAAACTCTAAGATCTTGATTTCTATTGATATGCCACTTAACCTTTTGAACCTCAGTTTCTTCATCTATAAAATGGGGGAAATGATGCCTACTTCATACAGGGTTACTGCGGGAGTTATATAGCTCAGCATCTAACACCTAATGGATTCGTGAGAGGAGGGAGAGATTCAGTAAGTGTTACTTTAAGATGTTTTCCTTCAGATGAAAGTTGTTGCTTGTCCCCAAACTGTAACAACAAGAATCAGTCAGGTATAATATACAACTGTTTATAATATAGCTGGTATTTGTAACTAAACAAACCCTGAAATCACAAGCATGCCTGAGAAGTAGTGTTGCCTTTCAAACTCTTTCCCTCGGGAGAACATCTACTTATTCTTGTGATACTCAAAACATCTCTAGAAACAAGAATTGCCTTCAGAGCCAATTACAAGGCTGTCAAGAAAACCAGTCTCATTTGTTAATTGTCACACTTCATTTTCAACTCAAAATGTATGGCCTAGCTCTATCACTCTTCTTATTCATTTGACTTCACTCTAAGTGACACACGGCTATTCCCAAACACCTTGTCTATTCTCCAATGACCAAGATCTATTCCAGCCGAGTAAATCTGAACATGTGCCACAGGCCATGAAGGGACTTATCAAGTATCTGAATAATCTTTCAAGGATATTTTTTCAAAGAGACTGCACACATGCTTCAGTTCTGGCATATTTGTTTTTAAATCAATATTGTCACTTCATATTAGCCGTGCATAAGTAGATATTTGGAGCAGAATAAACGAAATTGAAGCTAAGACAAACGTCATAGCTTTGTTTTGTTGTTGGAATTGTGTCACTGTCACTTATACGTTCTATCTCTACCTCAGTACTTGAAGCCTTCTTGAGTCCCAGTAGCAAATGTTTGCTAAATGTTCATGGAATCGTTCAAATCCTAATTTTTTTTTTTTTTTTTTTTTTTTTTTTTTTTTTATGTGGTATGTGGGCCTCACTGTTGTGGCCTCTCCCATTGCGGGGCACAGGCTCCGGACGCTCAGGCCCAGCGGCCATGGCTCACGGGCCCAGCCGCCCCGCGGCATGTGGGATCCTCCCAGACCAGGGCACGAACCCGTGTCCCCTGCATCGGCAGGCGGACTCTCAACCACTGCGCCACCAGGGAAGCCCCCTAATTTTCATTTTTAAGAACATGGACAGTGTCTTCTACAACTTTGGCCCCCACAAAACACCTAGCACAGTGCCTCACACTGAGCAGAATCATAGATTCATAGATGACTAGAGCTAGAAAGAGCCTTAGGAGATTGAAACTCAGAGAGAAGTGATGGGTCTGTGTTACATAAGGAGCTGGCACGCTGCTTTAGGAGCAGGCTTTCAAACCTGGACCTTCACACTTCTCAGTGCCCTGCTGCAGCCAGCATGCCACATTTCAGTGGTTGATAGGATCTCCCAGTTGCTTATTATTTGAATGCACTTTGTATATCCAACATGGGTTGGCGGTCTTATTCCTATAACTCCTCTGACTTCTGATTTACTGCTGGAAATATACTACACTTTGGTATAATGGTCCCAGTTCAAGCCCCAGCCACTCATTTCCTAACATGATACTGCATATGTGCTTTTCTTGATGTGTAGGCAAAAATCAGCAGAACCTCTTTTATAGTACCCAGCAGTCAGTCTCAAATATTTAACAAAAATCCCTATTATTCATAATAATACACGCTTAATTTTACTTCATTCAAATAATACCATTAGCAGATATTAATGACATATGTATTTGGATCAGTATAAGCAGATCTAAAAATAAACAATAATGTAGTTTGTCTACCTTCGCCCCTTTTGGAGTAGTAAGAAAATATTGTCCAATTGCCAGTAACACCCCAAATATGAAGTTGTGTTCAATCAAAATGTTGCTTTAAATGATGTAATTATGTGATATGATTATATTATGATTACATTAGACAAAAGTCCAACCAGAAGAACCAAATTTTAATATTTAATAAAATATTACACCAAAGCACAAATTAGCTAGTTCTTTGAGGTCACTTTTCAAACCATAAAAATATCATTTCTGGACTTTCCTGGTGGCACAGTGGTTAAGAATCCGCCTGCCAATGCAGGGGACATGGGTTCAATCCCTGGCCCGGGAAGATCCCACATGCTGCAGAGCAACTAAGCCTGTGCGCCACAACTACTGAGCCTGCGCTCTAGAGCCCGTGCTCCACAACAAGGGAAGCCACTGCAAATGAGAAGCCCGCACACCACAATGAAGAGTAGCCCCCACTCGCCACAACTAGAGAAAGCCCGCGCTCAGCAACGGGCTATAATATAATATAATATAATATAATTTAATATAATATATATATTATATATATTAATATATATATTATATATATATAATTTATATATAATAATAATATATATTAATATATATAATATATATATTATATATATATAATATATATATTATATATATATTATATATATTATATATATTATATATAAATTATATATTAATTATTATATATAATATAATATATATTATATATTATATATATATTATATATTATATATATTATATATATAATATATATTATATATATAATATATTATATATATATTATATATTATATTATATATAATAATTAATATATAATTAATATATATATAATATATATATAATTTCAAAATAGCACAGCCATCTAGTGCCACATATCTTCTATATCTTCTGTCTTTTAACTCATGGAAATATGCTGTGGTTTAGCAAAACCAGAGCGTTTGGAGACTCTCAATTCTGAGACTGTCCCAGGTAGTGACTCTGAATTGGATTCTCCCCCTTCAGGTGAAAGTCTAAAAATCTCTCGTTTTTCTTTTTTGTTTGTTTTTTGTTTTTGTTTTGAAATAGCAAGTTTTAATCATGATTATGAAACACGACATACCTTGAAGACTCAGGCTGCTCTGAGTACAATTTACTTTGGAAGGACCAATTATTGATTTGAAAGGTTTGTCTGCATAATGTGAAAGCGAATCTAACCTTAATCATCTTTTTGACCAAAACGCACAGAAACTTTAAAAATTAAAGAGGATAGGTATAGTTGTGTTGATTTTTTTTCACACACACACACACACACACACACACACACACACACTGTATATTATTTTTACAAGAGATAAATAAACTGACACCAAGCATTGTAAACGGATGACCACAACAAAAGCCACAATGATTGCAGTTACCAAACACGAAACACACTCGTACGATGGCATAATATTGACATTCAGTCCAGTCATCCTCCACTGTAACACCTCCTTTACTCTGCAGTGAAAATTGATTTGTATATGTTTTGCCTCTGAGTCCTTGTGGGTTTTTTTTTATTCAAACAGAAAGTCACAAAAATTATAATCATCCTCATCAGTTCACTCAGTCTCATGTAATTAAATTTTTTCATCTTGATCTTTGGTTAGCACTTTTATGAATTCATCAGTTTTCCATTAGAGTTCTGAAGATGCTTATTCATTCAGTTCAGCAGCATAGTCAGTTACCAGAAACCTGTACTTGTCAGACAGAGTCTTTTCCATGAATTCCTTGAAGATGAAACCCTTTTATGGGAACATTTTTGCAAAAGCATCAGAGTACCCAGAACTGTCTGTAAATGACAAAAGACTTAAAAATGACCACAGTTAAAGATTTGATGAAAGTTCATAATAATGCAATCGACAAGGAGAAAAATCTCTCGTTTTTCTTAATTCTCTACCTAACCCATCCTCTATACTTTTCTCTCACCTGCTCACATCTCACTGAGCCCAAGGAAACTTCAACAAGTACATGAAAATAGCTCACAAAGTCCAACTCAACCAAGAGCCCTCAGTGTGCAATGCCAGGGTATAGGAACCAAATTCCTTAATTAGAACCCCTTTTATAATGTAAACAAATTACACCGTCTTGCACACGATAGGAATTGGATCTGGGGAATCCATCTTTTGAAGAAAGATATGGAGAAAAAATGTACCTCTAAAGCCATTAAAATTTAAAAATGAACTTTTAGATATTCATATACTGCTATTAATGACATGGAAAAGGGTTTCACAATAGGCATTTAAATGAAAACAGCAGGGTACAAAACAGTATGTACAATATAGTAATATATATATTATTAAGATATGTGTGTGTGTATATATCTATATCTATATCTATATCTTACATTTAGTACCCTTGATATGGGTTGCTAAGAATACCCCTCTACCTCTGTGGGTCTTCTTCCACAAATCTCATAACCCCAGCGTAATTATGAGAAAATCAGGCAAATCCCATTGAGGGACATTCTACAAATACCTGACTGGTACTCCTCAAGACTGTCAATATCATCAAAAACTAAGAAAGTCTGAGAAACTGTCACACCTAAGAGGAGCCTAAAGAAATATGACAACTAACTATAATGTGATAACTAAATGTAACAGGTGGGATCTTGGAACAGAAAAAGGACATTCGGTAAAACTAAGGAAATTTGACTAAAATATGGACTTCCATTAATAATAATGAACCAATACTGATTCATTAATTATAACAAATGTAGCATACTAACATAAGATGTTAATAATAGGGGAAACAGTGTGGGTTGTTTGGGAATTCTCTGTACTATCTTCACAATTTTTCTATAAATCTAAATCACTTCTAAAATAAAAGTTTATTTAAAAATGTGTAACTGTGGCTACCTCTGAGTAGTAGTAGTATTTTAGATGAAGTTCATGTTCTTTTGTTTTACAGTCCATAGTTTCACATATATGTACCAGATCTATTTATTGTGCTTAGACAATGTTTGTTTTTTTATATAACCCTTAAGGGATCCACAGCCCCTAGTTTGGAAACTTTGACCTTAACCTTAGATGAATCTGGAATCCTGTTCACAGTCCAGTCTTTCCTGAATACTGAAAGGAGGCTGAACTTTCCAGGTTGTCTGAAAACATTTTGGAAACCCCACTTTTATTCTCTGCTACCTTTTCCCAAGTCAGATGCATTCTCAATGATGGTTAGAGAGGAAAGTAGGGTAAGAGGTGGGAAGAAATATTTATAATCTACCTATAAATTATGAATAGTGGAACACAATTCACACCCAAATGACTCTTTCCTAATCTGAATATGAAATGCTCATCTCTTCTGACACGCAAATATGTGCCAAAGAAGATTTACTTTCTCACAATAAATTCTCTTTATTTGCACATATTTAATTTTAGTTGCAAATTCACATAAAAGAGAGGAAGAAAATAAAGGGCTTTATTTCCTATAAGGCACCTAACATGTTGTAGTTGATGAGTTTGGACAAGTTTCCTTCCTTCCCTTCTTCTTTGCTATTAGGTCCATAGCTCTTATGTTTTTTACACCACTTACTTTGGATGTCATCTTAAGTGTCCAAAACTCATCCTCCATAAATCATGGCTTACAGAGCTATGTGTGGCTGGAGGGGCAAGCATAAAAAGGGATAACCCTCATTTTAATCCATTAAAAGTTGTATTGAATACCTTCTAGGTGGGGGGGATACAGGGCCTGGCACACAGTACTGTTCAATAAATATTTGTTGAGTTAATGAACAAGATTCCTTCCATCATGAAATTTACACACTCATAGAGGAGACAAACAGACAATTAAAATACAGTGGGTAAGTACAGTGTTCTATGGGAGCACAGAAGAGGGGAAGGGGTACCTTACCTTTTCTAAAGCACCCAAGAATGGCATCCTAAAAGTTAAGACATCAAAGCTAAAATCTAGGGGAGGAGTGGGAGTTAAACGGGAGAGGTGGTGAGTGCGGGGTGGGAGGAGTTGGAAAAGGGAAAGGTACAGAAGCAAAAATTCTCATGGTATGTGTAAGGAATAATTTAGATATACAGCACTTCCTGTTGAGAATTCATAAATGAAAAATTTTTTTAAAGTCAGTTTAGAACCAAATGAAGGAGATCCTTGATTGCCCAAGTGAAGAATGTGTGCTTCATCTTGGAGGTGATAAGGCATTATCACTTATTTTTCAGTAAGGCACTGACTGACACATACATTATTCTAGGAATCTTGGGTCAACCTGGAAAGAACAATATAAGAGGTGGAGTGGGGTATTAGGAGGCTCTTGTAGTGTGAGGTGATGAGGAACTGAACTAAGATAGTGAGGCTCAGAATGGGTAAATGTGGTGGTAAATGAATGCAGTAAATATTAATAAGAAAGGATCGATAGGATTTGGTGGCCTGACCAAGTGTAAAGGGGAAAGGGAGATGATCCATACAAGAGATGCTCATTAAGTACAAGTGCTTCATCAGTTTGTTTGACTTGCCATGGTTCTCAAACTTGATTTTGCATCAGAATCCCCTGCGGGACTTATTAAAACCTAGATTGTTGGGCCTAACCCCTGAGCTTCTGATTCAGTAGGTTGGCAACGGGACCTAAAATTTGTGGTTCTAACAAGTTCCCAGGTGATACCCATGCTACTGCTCTGGGGACCACACTTTGAGAACCACTGGACTATGGAATACATCCCATCTTCTGCAACAAACAGGCCATTAAAATCTTGTTTTAGTCTTTTTGGCAAATGGTGCTGGAATATCTAGTTAGCTACATACAAACGAATGAAATTAGACCGTCACTTCGCACCATACACAACATAAACTCAAAATGGATAAAAGACCTAAATGTAAGAGCTAAAACTATAAAACTCTTAGAAGAAAACATAGGTTAAATGTTCATGACCTTGGATTTGGCCAAGCATTCTTAGACATGACACCAAAAGCACAAGCAAAGAAAAAATGGATATATTGAACTTAATCAAAATTTAAAACTTTTGTGCTTCAAAAGACACTATCAAGAAAGTGAAAGGACAGCCTATAGAATGAGAGGTCACATTTACAAATCATGTCTGTTAAGAAACTTGTATCTGAAATATATAAAGAACACTTACAACTCAATAATAAAAAGACAAATAACCCAATTCTAAACTGGGGAAGGGATCTAAATAGACATTTTTCCAAAGAAGATATACAAATGATGAAAAAGTATGTGGAAAGATGCTGAGAGAACAGAGTAGTAGTTACCAGAGGGGAAAAGCTTGGGGGTGGAGGGCAAAACCAGCAATGGGGGTCAACTGTATGGTGACAGATGGAAATAACTGTTTGGTGGTAAGCACACTGTAGTGTATAGATGTAGAAATATAATGTACACATGAAACTTACATAGTGTTTTAAACCAATGTTACCTCAATAAAAAATAAATTAGAATGAAAGAAAGAAAAGGGAGGGAGGGAGGAAGGAACTCAACATCATTAATCATCAAGGAAAGACAAATCAAAATGATAAAAGATACTGTGGCATACCTACTAGTATGGCTCGAATCAAAAAGTTAGACAATGACAAATGTTGGGGAGGATGAGGAGGAACTGGAACTCTTATACACTGCTGGTGGAAATGTAAAATGGTGCAGCCATTTTGGAAAACAGTCTGTCAGTTTCTTAAATAGTTACCTAGAATGACCATATGGCACAGCAATTCTACTCCTATGTATATACCCAAGAGAAATGAAAACATATATGTCCACACAAAAACTTGTATGTTGATAGTAGCATTATTCATAATAGTGAAAAGGTGGAAACAATACAAATATCCATTAACTGATGATAAACAAAATGTGGTATATCAATACCATAGAACATTATTTGGCCATGAAAAGAAAAGAAATACTGATCCATGCTACTACATGGATGAGCCTCTCCATGATGCTAAGGGAGAGAAGCCAGTTACAAAAACCCACATATTATATGATTCTATTTATACAGAATGCCCAGAACAGGCAAACCTATAGAGCTGTAGATTAGTGGTTGCTTAGGGGTGGAGGGATTGGGGGTACAGGGTGGGCAGTAGCTAAAAAGTTTCTTTTTGAGGGGATGAAAATGTTCTAAAAACTGTGGTGATAGTTTCACAACTCTGTGAATATAGTAAATACCATTGAATTGTACAATTTAAATGGATGAACTATATAGTATGCAAATTATATCTCAATAAAGATATTTTGTAAAAAGAATGCTGATAAGAAATCCATAGGGGAAAAAATGAAGAGAGGGAAAAGACTTCTAGGCAGAAGTAATATCATAAACAGAGGTACATGGGAAAGAAATATCATATATGCATAATAGTATAAGCAGTTTAATCAATTCATCACTGTTTAACACTGTGTTGCAGGCACTGTTCTAGGCACTGGAATATGCAGTGAACAAAACTGAGTAAAATCCCTGTCCTCGTTGGACTTACATTCTAACAGGGGAAATATACTGAACAAAATGCTTAGTTAGAAGAGAATAAGTGTTATTGAAAACAAAAAAATGAAGCAGATAAGAGGGATTGAAGGCATTGTATTGGAGGGGTTTTACAATTTTATACAGAGTAGCCTCATTGCAGAAGCAGCTTTTGAGTAAAAGACCAAAGGAGAGGAAGGGAGCTGTGTGTCTCTGGGGAGAGAATTCCAGACAGATGGCACAGCAAGTACAAAGGCTGGTGTCAGAGTGTACCTAACATTTTGGAGCAGCCAGATCATGCAGGGCCTTCTAGACAATTCTAAGGACGTCGACTTCACTCTGAGTGAAGTGGGAAACCACTGGAGGGTTTTATGGCTGTAACACCATCACTCTAGTTCTTGTGTTGAAAAGATACTGAGTGGGGGGTAAGTACAGCAGCAGGAAGAGCAGTTAGGAGACTAGAGCAATAACCCAGGAAAGTGGAAATGGTAGTTTGGACCAGATTCATTGCAGTAGCGGTCGTAAGAAGTATCACCAAGCAGGAACCTGTGGGGTCTTCCCGGGACAGACCCCTTCCCCATATCCTCTGCTTTAGCTCCTCTCTACAGTACCTAGGTAACAGTATCAGATGCACATTTCCTGAGTTGTTTTACAGATGCTAAACCCCCACCAAATGGAAGAAATTAACTACATGATGACCCTGACCGCATAGCCCCCAGACCTACTGCTGCCTAAGGATTGATAATGTTAACCCTTGTGACACCGCCCTGTCACCTCACCATCAACCAATCAGAGAATTGTGCACGAGCTGATCACAAACACTGGGACTCCCTTCCCTCACCTGGCCTTTAAAAATGCTTTGCTGAAACCTATCGGGGAGTTTGGGTCTTTTAAGCCCTAACTGCCTGGACTCCTTGCTTGGTGCCCTGCAATCAATGCTGTACTTCCCTTCACCACAACCTGGTGTCAGTAGATTGGCTTTACTGCACTCATATGAGTGGACTCAAGTTTGGTTTGGTAACAGAAGTGGTCAAATTTTGGATATATTATGAAGGTAATTCCTTCAGTATCTCCACATGGATTGGATATGGCAGGAGAGAAACAGAAGACTCAGGGACCACCACAAGGGTTTGGCCTGAACAGATGCAAGCTGGAATTGACATTTATTGACGTTTTTGTTGTTGTTGTTGTTGTTGTTTTTGAGGAGAGGTAGTTGTCAAGGTTCAGTGTTGGACATGTTAAATCTGAGATGTCTGAATACATACAAGTACAGCTATAGAGTAAGAGTGAATCTAGAGCTGAGGGGAGTGGTCTGGACTGCATATAGAAATTTAGGAGTCTGCAGTATAAAAGATGGTATTTAAAGCCCTGAGACTGGGTGCAAATTTACTAAAACCGTGATGAGTTCAGTTGCACTAGAACATAAAGGATGTGAAGGTGGGAGATGTACTTGGAAGGTAAGCAGTTACGAGCAACTCTATGCCAATAAAACGGACAACTTAGAAGAAATGGACAGTTCTTAGAAAGGTACAATATCCCAAGACTGAGCCAGGAAGAAATAGAAAATATGAACAGACAAATTACTAGTACTGAAGTTGAATCAGTGATTTCAAAACTCCCAACAAACAAAAGTCCAGGACTAGATGGCTTCACAGGTGAATTCTACCACACATTTAGAGAAGAGTTCATGCCTATCCTTCTGAAACTATTCCAGAAAATTGCAAAGGAAGGAATACTTTCGAACCTGATACCAAAACCAAAGATTCCACGCACACAAAAAGAAAATTACAGGCCAATACCACTGATGAGCATAGATGAAAAAATCTTCAACAAAATACTAGCAAACTGAATCCAACAACTCATTAAAAGGATCACACACCATGATCCAGTGGGATTTATTCCAGGGATGCAAGGACTTTTCAATATCTGCAAGTCAGTCAGTGTGATACCCCATATTAACAAATTGAAGAATAAAAACTATATGATCATCTCAGTAGATGCAGGAGTTAAGCAGAGACAAAATTATAGGTGACCTTATACTCTATGCATATGAATTTGCAGTTCATCTTGATAAGGAGTTGCTGAAATTAGCAGAAAGATGTAGTCAGACTTGCTTCATGACACTGTGGAAGTGTGAAGGAAAGATTAGAGACATACACTACCTAGGTTATTACAAACTGTAGGAAAGAACTGTCACACAAATGTTTCTCAAATCTCTCTATACCCCAGACCAGACACTGATGAGCCTCGGGAGTTGTCCCATCCTAAGTGAACCATTATATTAATTTTATTCATCTAGTTCACATGGGAAAAGCATTCAATGAGTTAACGGGCACCTGTGCTGTGGTCAGCTTGAAAATTAGATTTCTCTGTGTGAGAGAATTCATTATTTCAAATTTTAGGAACTAGTTCACCCTCACCTCAAAACTTTAATCCCTCAGCTTTCTAGGTGACACAAAATTGAGTACCAGGCCATTCAAAGTTGAAAGTCAAACTAAGACTTACAATTTCTTGAGCCACGGTGATTCCCTCGGGTGCCTCTCTTCCATTGATGTCACAGCGGCAAGGAAGTGCGTTGTGTCGTCTTTTCTAAAATCCAGGAAATGTATTTTATTGTTATTGTTATGAAAACTTTGAAAAATAAAGAAAACAAAGCGGTAGTTTCTATTTGATGTTTTGCTGACACCTAGTGCTGGAACTCTGCATATACAACTAGTTGCTCTAAAAAAAAAAATAACAGGATTATACAAGTGCCATGAGTTCAGCAATAACAACGATCTCTTTTGGCAAATAATATCTATCTAAACATCATTTCTCATATTTATATATCAGCCTTTTAAAGCGTTCAGACACCAGCCCTTTTAAATGACTAAGAATTCAATCTGAAGGCAATTTCTTTCTATTCTCAATTTTGGTTACCTGCTGGGGGAATTCCTGAGAGCACAGGAAGGCCCAAGGAGGTCAGAATTTCACTTTCTGGAAGTTGTGAACACTTAGGATAAATTCCCTTTAGAAGGTGAATCAGGTGGGACTGAGGATAAACTCCCTTTAGAAGTTGCATCAGGTGGGACTGAGGATAAATTCCCTATAGAAGTTGCATCAGGTGGGACTGGAATTCACAATGTTTTCATAACCATACTTTTCAACTATTTAAGAATCCTCAATTTCACACTGAGGGTTTATACTAAACAGCCAAAATTTAGCCCTGTATGTAACTATTATAAACTACCATTTGCAAAAAAGAATGGATTAGTAAGTGGGGGAGGGGAAAATGACTTCTTTATTTCCCCAGCTTTATTAAGACATAATTAACATAGAACCCTGTGTAAATTTAAAGTGGTTAGTTAACATATCCTTCACCTCAGTTACGTCATTTGTGTGTCTGTGGTGAGAACTTTTAAGACTTACTCTCTTAGCAACTTTCAAATACACAATACAATATTGTTAACTACAGTCACCAGGCTGTGCATTCCATCTCCAGAACGTATTCATCTTATAACTGGAAGTTTGAACCCTCTGACCACATTCACCCATTTCCCTCACACCCTTGCCCCTGGCAACCAGCAATTTACTCAGTTTCTGTGAGTTTGGTTTTTTTTTTTAGATTCCGCATATAGGTGAGATCATACCATATTTGTCTTTCTCTGTTTGACTTTTTTCACCTAGGATAATGCTGCCACAAATGTCAGGATTTCCTTCATTTTTATGGCTAAGCATTTTACTTTATACATACATATATATAATATACATACTATATTATATATAATATCATACATAATACATGGTATATTATATATAGTATAATATAGTATATTATACAACATATACTATATATATTTTATAAAATAAAATATGTGTGTTTGTGTGTGTATATATATATATCTATCACATTTTGTTTATCCATTTATCTGTCAACAACAGACACTCAGATGGTTTCCATGTTTTGGCTATTGTAAATAATGCTGCAGTGAACATGGGGGTATAGATATCTCTTTCAGATAGTAATTCCATTTCCTTTGAATATATACCCAGAAGTGTGATTGCTGGATCAGATGGTAATTGTGTTTTTAATTTCTTGAGGGACCTCCATATTGTTTCCCATATAGGCGTATCAATTTATATTCACACCAAAAGTGTACCAGGGGTTCCTTTTCTCCACACCCTCACTAACACTTGTTACTTCTTGTTTTTTTTTTTTCTTTTTGATAATAGCCAAAAAATGACTTCTTATGGTATGCAATAATTTTGAGGCAACAGGCATTTTTGCATACACATCATTAAAAACAGGGTTTGAACTATTGTCTGGTAACTAAGTCATGTAGGCAGTAGAAGCATTCAAGAGGATTACATTTGTGTTTGGAAGTGTTTTAGCTACAGAGGCAAGGCAAGAAATGAAAAATGTGAAGTTTGTAAAAATGAAGGTACCAGTTCTCTGCTTGAATCTGCATGTGCTAGCTGTGTGATCTTAGAGAAGTTACTCAACCTCCCCGAGTCTCAGTTGCCTCCTCTTTAAACTAGGGATAGTAGTACTTGCTGCGGGTTGCGGTGAGGATTGAAGTGTTCTACAAAGTTCCTGACACATAGCAGTGCCCAATAAACAAGAACTGCTATTTGTAATAACAGCATGAAAAATAATTAAGCTTACTCCCTGCCTCCTCGCATGGAGTTGAATATGGTCCCAGGGGCAAGAGAAGGAGGTTCCCTGTTGCAAAGTCTCCCGAGAATCGTGGAACATAATTGTGACAACCTCGGCATCAACAGGAAGTGCCACAGACCCAAGTTAAGTGGCCCCTGGCAGGTCATGGAGGCATGTTCTCAAAGGGGATAGGAAATCAGTAGGAACAGTCAGCCTTGATCAAGTTTAGAGAAACAGAAAGATAACTCCGAAATTTTTAACACTGTTTTACCACTCATTTACTACTCTATATGCCAAAGAAACAGAACTGCTTGCTCCGAAACAAGGTGGTTAATACAGTGTAGGTTCTGGGGTCAGACTGACCTGAGTTTGAATTCAAGCTCTGCCACTGACAAACTGTGTGACTTTGTACAAATTACTTAACTTCTCTGAGCTTTATTCCATTCATTGTAAAATTGGGAATAATAATAATAACAATTAACTCTTAAAGCTATTACAAGAATTAAATGAAATGTGTGTGAATCACTTTGCACAATGCCTGGAATACAGTCTGTAATCAATAGATCATTATTACTATACCATTAAATCATCCAACTTGCCACTATGACAAATATGGCCTTGACATTTGAACTAGCCTGGTAGTTTCAAATGAATTGTAGTTGCCTGAGAGGCATGTCTTCCATGTCTTTAGCTTTTTAAAGGTCAAACCTGATCATAATCACCATTCATTAAATCATCATTCATTAGCACATGCCAGGCATTTAGGTACTTTTTCTTCCTTAAACTTCACAACACCTAAATAAGGTAAATACTATTTTTCCCTTTCTACATGAGGAAAGGGAGACCCAAAGAAGATTAGGTAACTTGCCCCAGGTCATACTAGTAGCAAAGCCAATTTTTGAACTTAGGCCTGGGTTCTGAATCCTCTACTTTTGCTCAGTGCAGCACTGCTCGACCTTTCAAAAACCACCTTCCATAACTTCCTACGGCCTCCAGGGCAAAAGTCAAACCCCTCAGCTTACTACATAAGGCTTATTCTTTAGCTGGGTCTGGCCCCTACTAAACCCTCTGGTGTCCATGCCTACAGCCCAATCACTGCATCCAAAAATCCTTCCCTGATGCCCTTCAGGAGCACGCTGGCCATATCTCTATCATGGCACTTGCCACACTATAATACAAATATTGATTGCATTGTCTGTGTTCCTCAAAGGGCCATGAACTCTTTAGGGCACTGTGTCTTATCCATCTTTCTACTCCCACTATCTAGCAAAGTGCTTGGTGTAAAGTAGGAATTCAACCAACGTGTGTTGAATGAGTGAATGAAAGAATGAGTGGATAGATTAATGAATATTGAGCAGGGAAGGTCCAAGTACAAAGTCCTTCCACTTTTTTTTTTTTTTTTTTTTTTTTGTGATACACGGGCCTCTCACCGCCTTGGCCTCTCCCATTGCGGAGCACAGGCTCCGGACGCGCAGGCCCAGCGGCCATGGCCCACGGGCCCAGCCGCTCCGCGGCATGCGGGATCCTCCCAGACCGGGGCACAAACCCGCGTCCCCTGCATCGGCAGGCGGACTCTCAACCACTGCGCCACCAGGGAAGCCCTTTTTTTTTTTTTTTTTGGTGGTTCGCAGGCCTCTCACTGTTGCGGCCTCTCCCGTTGTGGAGCACAGGCTCCGGACGCGCAGGCCCAGCGGCCATGGCTCACGGGCCCAGCCGCTCCGCGGCCTGTGGGACCCTCCCGGACCGGGGCACGAACCCGTGTCCCCTGCATTGGCAGGAGGACTCTCAATCACTGCGCCACCAGGGAAGCCTATTACCACTTTTTAGAACAGTGGTGCTTAAAGTGTGGTCCCCGGACCAGCAGCGGCATCTGGGAATTTAGAAGTGCAAATTGTTTTCCCCACCCCAGAATCAGAAACTCTGGGGCTGAGACGGAGCCATCGGTAATTTAACAACACCCCCAGGTGATTCAGATGCACAGAAATGAAGGATATGGTTATACAACAGATTAAAATTGTCAATAAACATGCAGATATAAACAATAAAAAGATTATGGTTATTTTAAAAACTAATTCCTTACATTTATTTGGTACTTAATAAATTAACAAAAGGCTTTCCTAACTACTATCTTTGAAATTAAAAATGAAATGGAGAGGAAAAATTATTAAGGAGTTCAGATCTGTTTTAGGTACATACCTATTTAGTAGGCCTCTGAGTTCCAAGGAACTAACTCTCTCTGCCATCATATCTGGAAAATAAAGAGTTTTGTGTCTCCAGAGGAGTGTTTGCCTGGCTGGGCTCAGGTAGCGGCCTTTGTGGTAAGCAGCCCTTCTGGTGAAATCCCATTGGGTGGATGAAGGATTCCAGGTGGGCAAGGTTAAGTGTGATTAAATACTAATTGGGGTCATACGGAAGCCAAAGCTATGGGGGAAAAGATGTACTCAGGCTACGAGGGCTACATGAATATTTTTAATACTTTACACAAACATGAAGTTTCAGTAGGTAAAAGAAGCAGCTTGCAAAATTATACGACCCCATTCTTAGTTTAAAAAATATTCTTTTATTCTCAGAGAAAGAAATTTGTGAATGGCATTAAAATATAATGGTGATTTTTTTCCTTTGGGTATTGGAATGACCCTTAACATTATTAAAAAAAAATTTTTTTTTGAAAGTTTTTTTCAAAAAACATTTTTTATAATGAGAAAAAGATAATAAAGGTATAAAATTGCTTCTGTGGACCTGGAGGGGACTGACATGCAGAACTAACAGCTGGTGTAGCTGGAGGCATGATTTGAAAAAGAAGATTGGAAACTTCGAGGCTGGAAAGAACCCAGGACGATCTGATATCAAGGGGCCTCCCGAAAACACTGAACTAAGAAGAGGCGATGCTCTGTGGAGATTTCCGTAGGCGAAGACCGAGGACACTACAGACTTAGCTTTCTGCTAACTCAAAGGCAACTTTAAGCAAAGAGAAGGCAAGCGCCTGGGTCGTGGATAGAACGTGGCCTGGGTGTTTGTGTTTTTTTTTTTTTTTTTTTTTTCCAGGACCTGGAAGGTGAGAGGGCTCACTTGGAACGTGAAATTATCCAGAACAGTTAATGGCTCCAGGGATCATAACAGAAGTAGGTATAAACTAGAAGGGAGGAATAAGAGAAGTGAACAACCAGTGCCTGAAGCAAACTGTTTAGCACTTTAAACTTGTGCCAAGCTAAGTGCATAAAATGAGATTATGTACCTGTGACTTACAGATACTGCATCTAGTTTATACCCTGAGATTTCTTCACATTATGGTAAAAATCAGCTGTGTTCTTGAAAATGATTGCCCCAGCAATAGTTACTTTGGAGCGGAGGTTGATACAGAATTAAAGCAAAAATTCTAAATCTCAAGGGCACACTCTTGGGAGAAGTGACCCCACACCCCCAACTTTGAGCCTTGGGAGTGGAAAGTTATTATTTGCGCAGTTACATTTATTGAGCAGTTAGTGTTTGGAAGGCTAAGTGCGTTGACTGGATTGACTCATTTATTCTTCAAAGGAGCCTTATGAGTTACACACTGCTATTATGCCCAACTTTACAAGTAAGGGAATCGAGATCTAACTGGCAAAGGGCAATGTTAGGACTGTCTGACTTTGACGCCCAAATTCCTTCCATAACGCTAGCCTGCATTCGTTAGTCCTGAAAATACCCTAAAGCAAGTAACAACAGTTATAAAGTACTACACTTAGTAATGCCTAGGGTGACGTTATAAAGAAACAGATGTGTTTCTGTGTTGGTCATACTATGTTCATAGGAAATGTGAATTACTGTGATCTTTTTGAAGGACAATTTGGTAATATTTACAAGAAGAATTTTAATGTAAGTACCCCTTGTCTCAATTATTGAGCTGCTGGAAATTCACCCTAAGGTTTAATTGGCAAAGAACATGTGCAAGATGTTCAGTGCAAAGAACTAGAATCAACCAGTGTCCTTTAGTAGGAAACTGGTTAACTAATTCATGGTTCAGCCATTTAAAACAATGAAGTAGATCTATATGTTCTGAAGTGGAAAAAAATCACCAAGATATAGTAAGTGAAAAAGGCAAGGTGCTGAATGGTGTGTATAGTCAGATTACTTTTGTAGTAATTTAAAAAACACATATAGAAGATGGATTGATAGATGTACTAGCATATAAACATTTTTTTCCCCGAAAGGAAACAAAAAAGCCTTTAACAATAAATACCTTTGGAAAGAGTAACTGAGTTATTATATTTGTGCCATTTAGAGATGCTTGGGCTTTGAGTTTTGTATTCTTCTCCATGTTCACTGATTTTATTTTTAGAAAAACACTTTATTAAATCTTTAAAATAAAAACCCAATAGCTAGCATTTATTGCAGGTTCATAATGAGTAAGGGGCTGTGCTAAGCATTTTACATATAATTCATTATATTCTGACATTAAATGATTAGCTCCATTTTCTAGGTGAGACGTTTGAGGCTCAGACAGCTGAAATTACTTGCTTGAGGTCCCACAGCTAGGAAGTGGGGAAGCTGCCATTTGAAATGCCTGTCCCCCTCAATTCAGGGCCCTTGGCTCTCAACTACCGGGCTATGCTCTTCTAATTGGTCTTTATATTCTCATTGCCTAATAAGAGTGAACTGGCAAACAACTGGAGTCTAATGAGGTAATGTATGTGCAAATACTTTTCTAAGTATAGAGATGTTTGGGGAGGACAGGATGAGCAGGAGGAGGGAATTTAAATTGGGCAGACCTGTCCACTGACCCCTAGTCAGTCAGGATATTGGTGTTTATTTTCCCTGAGGAGGGGATGATCAACGAGTTTTTTTCTCCTTTAAAATATTATAAAATTATATTTATTCCCTTTTTCCCCAATAATACCTGATCACTGTTTTAAAATTAAAATGATATGGAGAAATGAAAGTCCTTTCATAATACCCCTCACTGATAATTAATGACTGTTTCAGATTATAATGGCTGTATAACTATATATTGCACACACTCCCACATATTTTACATAGATGGGAGCAACTATATATTTGTTCAGTATATTGCTTTTTTTCATCCTTACGATGTATCTTGGCCATCTTTTCATATCAGCACTTAAAAATCTACTTTTCTCTTTTTAATAGCTGCACGGTATCTTATTTTGTGAACGTGTGTGTGTGTGTGTGTGTGTACACATTATTTTTTAAACCATCTTTTGAAGGACGTTTAAGTTACTTCCAATTGTTTACTTTCCTAGACGCTGCTGTAATGAATACCCTTCCTAAGAAAGTTTAGAAGGATCTTCAGACTGTGGGACATTTGTCTACTCTGTAGTCGACGAGAGTGACCCAGTCGGACTCTGTACCGAGGGTAGGAGTATGTTTCCCTGCGGGGAGAAACGAAGAATTCTCTCCAAAATACTTTGGCCAACACATTCATATTAGAGTGGCCAACAGGTGGGACCACCTCCACAAGAAGGGCACCCTGTTTTGCCAGTTTAGTAACAGCAGAGACTTGCTACAATTGCTCAGCACTGATTGCTGGATCAGAAGAGGAATTTCCAGACTCAGTTACAAGCAGGGCTGGTGCAGGGCTGTGGATTCCCCCAGACAGTCTGGAGACAGCTAGCCAGGGAGGTGGGCAGCAGAGCTCCAAATCAGGCAACAGCACGTGTGGAAGGAGCAGTGACCTACGAGGAGACTCAAAATTCATAGACCAAACCTCTTCCAGCAGAGGGCAGTGCCTCAGATATCAGGTGGGACTCAGGCCAGCTGGAGCCAGAGCTGGGGACTTCGCGGGACAGATGACACCAACCCTAGGCTGAGGAGAAATTGAGCTAAACTGTCCTTTGGATACTGTAAGTGACATCGCGGAGTACTCAGGGAGAGACACAGTGGGACTTCACACTACTGTAATTTGCCTGCTGTCTAATGTCTAACAGTTTGGGTTTGGTAATACCTATTTATACAGTTCAGCCATTAGGGCTTACAAGTAAGGGGATTTGGGGTCAATTTAACTCGACTGGCCACTGACTCAGGTTTCTGGGTGCATGCCTGAATCAAAAAGGGAGTGACATGCCTAAAATATAACCTAGGCTTCTGGGACCCTGGGGCTCTGTGGATCTGACACAAAGTTTACAAATAGAAAGTTAGCAGAGGGAAAGATATGTAAGAAGTACCAATTTTATCTAAAAATAGAAACTTAGTGGGTTTAACCGGAGTCCTTTGCTTCTGAATTTCAAAGACCGTGAAGGATGGCCGTTAAAACAAACTTTAACGGGGAAGAGCCAGCCATGCAAATTGCTGTGCCTGCAGATAATGAAAAGATCAAAAGAAGTTAGTCTGCTGGCCTAAACAATTTCCAATCAAGGCTTCCCTGCTGCGTAGCGGTTGGAATCGAAAATGGGGCAAAGCTGAGTTAGAGTACCGTAAAGTCTACTTCTAATCCTGTTGTTTTCCGAGCCTGGTGATAAGAAAGAAAGGAATGACTTTGGCATTTGCTGATGGAGACGAGGCAGATTTGCCAGATGATAAAAGTACCGTGTGTGTGTTTAATTATTTGTCAGGCACGGCTAAATAAAACACACCACAGAGGAAATCAGAACCATTAGCGAAGTCGAAGGCTAGTTTGCCCGCGTTTCTTCGAAAAATGTCAAGTGGAAGGAATACCAGCAAAGAGAATCAACTTTCTTGGCTGTTTTATTTTCCCTTCCGCTTCTAGTCCGGAGATGTTTGGCGTTCTCCGGGTCGTTAGATCCGCCAAGAGTGGATCGAGTCCTCAGGCCGGGCTGGGGGCAGCTGAGACGCAGAGAGGCTTCCGCGAGGTCGGGGTGGGACTGTCCGCAGCATCAGCAGCAGGAACAGCAGCTGCGGGCAGCCGGGCGGAAAAAGGGAGGACGCCGGAGGTTCTGGGAGAGGCCCTTTGCCAAGGCCGTAGCCCCGACCCGAAACCGTCCCCCGGCCGTCTCGCCCAGCAGGGCGCGGCCCCAGCGCCACCCGGCTCGCCCCGGAGAGGTGGGACTTTCCCCACCGGAAGTGATCCCGTCCAGTCTCGGGGAACTGGGGCACCTCAACCAGTGTGTCAGGGAAACCCTTCCGGGTGTGTGCGGTGGGGGGGGGTGGGGGGTGAGAAAAAAAAGAGGTGGGTTCGCCTGGAGTCCCAGCGGCCGCCGCCGCTGCCGCCGCCGCCGGACGGCCCCCGCCCCTTTTTCCCTCTGCGAGCCGCAGCGCAGGGGCGGCGGTGAGACCAAGGAGCCGGCCGATGGCCATGGCCTTGGCGTGACAGAGCCGGCCGGGCGGGTGCGGACGGCAGGGTAAGCGGCGGCGGTGTTGGCGGCGGTGGCCGTGTCCGGGTGGGAGCCGGGGGGGGGGGGGCGGGAGGGGAGGCGGCCGGCCGGGCTGCCCGGCTGGGTCGGGCGGGGGTCCGGCGGGTAACGCGCGCCCTCTCCCCGCCCCATCACAGGCCGGACGACGCCCGCGGGAGCCGCGGCCCAGAGACCCGTCCGGGCAGCAGAGACTGGAGCAGAGCACACAGGCCCGGGCCGGCTCGGCGGCGCTAGCAGGAAGCGGGGTCCTTGGGCCCCTTTGTGTGAAGGGCGGGGGAGGGGTACGGGGCAGCCCCCGGCCGCGGGCTCCTCCGACGCCCGCCTTCCCGCGGGAGCCCCCGTCGGTCCTGCGGCGCCCACCCCTTCCCTCCGGGGGGCGCGCCTCGCCTCCCCCCCCCCCCCACTCCGGGCTGCTCCGGGCTCGCCCTCTCCCCACGCCCCCTGCCTGGGCTTCAGTTCCTATAGGAAGGGCATTACCATCCCATCCCCACCCACCCCGACACTTCGCTCTTTCCCCTCCCCCTCCTTTAACTTCCTCTTCTTCCCTCGTTGGGCCCTCGGCTGCTCTGCACTCTCCTCCCGGGTTCGCAGATTTCCGCCCACCTTCCGCCTCCCAGGGCCGCGCCGCAGCTAGCGGGGTGTAATTTTTCCCTTCCTCTGGTAGGAGTTGGGGAAGGTGAGACTCATGAGGGAATACAAGGTAGTGGTGTTAGGGAGCGGAGGGGTTGGCAAATCTGCCCTGACTGTGCAGTTTGTCACTGGGACTTTCATTGAGAAATATGACCCCACCATTGAAGATTTCTACCGCAAAGAGATCGAAGTGGACTCTTCCCCCTCCGTGCTGGAAATTCTGGACACCGCAGGAACTGAGCAGTTTGCCTCCATGAGAGATCTCTACATCAAAAACGGCCAAGGTTTCATCCTGGTTTATAGTCTGGTTAATCAACAGTCTTTTCAGGTAACCAAACCAAGTCTTGTAATTTGTTAGAAGGGGGTGTGGTAATCCTACATTTACTTCTGGTTTGCTTGCACCGTGCGTAAATGACTGTGTTTTGCTTTTGAAAGTTAGACATGGCGCATTTTTGAGGTTACTCCTGGCACGGAAAAGTATTGAGTTGTTTCTGTAGAGAGGACTAAAGTCTCAACCGTCAACAAATGTTTTAAAGTTATTTTTAAGTGAAAGAGAAGTGAAAAAGAAATGTCAGCTTGTGTATATTTAGCCTGGACTGTATAGCCTTCTGAAGTTGCTTGTTCAAGTCAACAAGTCTTGGTTAATGTACTCAGCAAAACAACATTTAAAAGATAATCTCGGGCAAATAGAGCACTTCAGAAGGAAAATTATTTGGAGCCGATTATCTGTTGCACAGATAACTCCTCTGCGTCTGCTTCCCCGCTCCCCCTCTCTGTTCTCAGCCAAGTCTCTCAGCCAGATTTATAAATCTTAGGGCTGCAAGATGAAGAACTCAAGACCTGCCTTCTAGGCATTTTACTTACTTGGGGCGTGTGAGGGGAAGTTACTAATTGAAAAGACTAGTACCTAGAATTAATAACGAACAAAAACCTAGAATGACTCTCCTTTTTTGCAGTTCATCCAAATCGTTTCTGATAACATTGACAATATTTATAGAAAATGTGTGGAACTGGGAACACTGAACAAGTGCAGATTTCTAACCCCCGGCCGGTGGCCGAACTGGAGGTGGTCCAATTTCCTCGGAAAATCTGTCGTGTCCTTCACTGGAAGACAGACTGGAGGTTTAACCTTATTTTAAGAGATGCAATAAATGTTGCTATTTATTCCTTGAAAATAAATAACCTCATATTGACCCGCTATACTGACCTCCATTGATTTAAGAAATGGATATTTTTTTGCATTTAAAGGTATGCACTAATGTTGCTTACTTAAGAGACATTAAGTGCTTTACCCAAGCCAATATGCTAATTCCACTTTTCTTAGTATTTTAACTTAAAGTACTACAGTGAGCTTTTCTAGTAACCAGATATAGCAACTTCAGGATTGTTTTTTCTTTTAAAGATAATAAGTTATGGGTAAATGAAATAAAGTTATTGTGACCAAACTAAAGTTCATTTTATGTAGGCTTAAATTCCAAAGCATTACTGTTATAAAAGCATTTTTCACCAGAAAGTACCAATGTGCTAAAGGTGCTATTTGACAGGCGTTTTCTTTCTAAAGGATCCTTGGGACATTTGTTATTCTATTAGCTGACTCTCTTGAGGCTGGCAGTCTTTTGAAGGGTTTTTCATAAGATATCCATTATAGCTACTTCTTTTATACACAGAAATAGAGAGTGAAAAACTGCCATTATTTCAATGGAGACTTAAACTCTTTTAAGCCCCAAATGCCATAAATTTGGATTCTCAGCTGAACTTGTGTTTCCATAAGGACGCAGGGAAAAGAAGCTTAACCTAGAAGACTGAATTGATATGTGATCAAACAAAATTGTTACAAATATCAAATAACTGTATGTTTTTGTAAATTTTCAGTCCCTTGTTTTTCCTTCATCCTGCAAGTGAATACTGTGCGCTGTAACTATTCAAATTAAACATGTGTTATATTTAAGTCAAATCTTTTAAGTTACACAAAAATCCAAAAAAACTGTAATGTTAGTATTAAATCTGTAACACGTCTTAAATCAGTACTATCCGCCCCCCCCCCAAAGTTCACCCTCCTAGAGAATTGTTAAGGCTCTTATCTTTTGTAATTCATTGTAATTACTTAGAAAAAGTAATACATGTGGGAGAAAATTCAAGTTGTAAAACCAAACATAGGCAAAGGAAAGTTTGACTTCTTCCCGCCCAGACTCCCCCCTGCATTGTCTCTCCCAGGAGCTGCTCACTAGTGTACTGTAATTTCTAACATTGAAGTGTATTTTGAGGATAAAGGCACACCGTTAACATTTAAAATGAAATATTGAAGTGTGTGAATCTGGTTTTAACTTTGGTCTTCTAGACACAAAGCAGTGTTTTTGTTCCCACCTAAAACACTTTCTCTCAAGCGCTCTTGCTAAATGGCTAGGAATGCATAGATGCTGCCATCCTGTGCTAGGATAACAGGTGTTATCAGGAGTGATGACAAGCCGGCAGGTTTAAGGACATGGCCAGACACCCTTTTGTACAGATGGATTCATCATATTTGGGAATTTTAAATCAGTATCGACTGAGGGAGAGAAGTGATTAAGTGAGTCCTGAAGTTAGTGTGCAACCTATATTTTATATTCTTGACAGAAATCCAGCAGGTAGGGTCTGTGGAAATTATCTAGTTCCTACTTCAATGGAGAAAATGACATTTTCTCTATTTGGGTGTGTGGTTTTATTTTGGATTCAGCTTTCTCTACTTACTGAAGGATGACTTCTTGCAATATTGCAATATTTCTTTTATGGTTATGCAAATAGCATAATTTTTTTTCTTTCTCTTTGTGACTGTTTACATAGGATATCAAGCCAATGAGAGATCAGATTGTCAGAGTGAAGAGATATGAAAAAGTCCCACTGATCCTAGTAGGAAATAAAGTGGATCTGGAACCAGAAAGAGAGGTTATGTCTTCAGAAGGCAGAGCTCTGGCTCAAGAATGGGGCTGTCCTTTCATGGAGACATCGGCAAAAAGTAAATCAATGGTGGATGAACTTTTTGCCGAGATCGTCAGGCAAATGAACTATTCTTCCCTGCCCGAGAAGCAAGATCAGTGTTGTACAACTTGCGTTGTCCAGTAAAAAAAAGATAACCTCAATCATGGCCATACCGAGCAGGTTAGTTGTTGATGGAACCTTATGTTTTTGGTCAAGTGGAACAAAAAGCTGGGTAATACTAATAATACACATTGTGCTACCTTAAATTTCTTTATTTTAAAAATAATATTTCCCTTGGCGCAAAATAGTCAACATTCAATGTAGAAAATAGAAAAAAAATACAGATTAGTAAAATGAAGGTAAGAAATTGCCTGTATTCCCATCACCAAGATTTGTTTTGTAAAGCGACTTACGCTTCTTCTCTCTCTGGAAACATTCCTTTGGGATGGGGTAAGTTAAAGGATGATACACCTTTTCCCTGTTTTGGTGATGTAGCATCGAAAATGCATGGGAGAGCATCCAGTAATAATTTGAGAAGATGATTAGTTTTGTGTTATCTATGCTTTTCTTTTCTGGGCTGGAGAGCTGCTGTAATTGAAATCATCAATTTACTAATCACCCAAGTGCTAGATTTACAGGATGATTATTTAATCAAGTTCATCTGCACCTTGCACTGGAGGGACTTAAGTGACCTCTGATAATAATAAATTATAGTGCCACAATGTACCTTGACTTCATTATGAATATATGGTCCAGATGAGAATCTGGTGAAATCATCTGTGATGTGTTTAGAACGGACAATCCCAAGCCTAGGAAAATATGTATTCAGTTTAATAAATAATGGAGTTAATAAGAACAATAATAAAATCTTCAAACCTTTCACTGGGCTAAATAAATTAATAAAGCTTTATTTAATGAATGTGTTTTTGGAAAAGTAAGGTTATATAAAACTTACTGAGCATTTAAAATGAGATTATTTTATTCATGTCATGATCTTTTAATCTAGATTGTAATTGGGCAGATAGTCTCACTTAGACAATAATACTTAGATTATAAGATAAGACAACAAATATCCTGGATGACTGAGAAACCACAGAAAATGCCAGACTAGCCTGACAATATCAGGAATGGAATTGATTGTTTTGAGCCAAGACTGACCTCAAGTCTAAGAGGCAGTGTCAAATGGCAACAGTCATTTCAGATCGCAGAGATGATTCCTAATCAAAGGTCTGGCTTTATATGTGCTCCCTGGAGAAAAGACTAACAGTCCCTAATTTATCTTTTCAGACAAGATCTTCTGTCAGCTAGTGTCATCTTTGAAAATGAAGGATGACAACAGTGCTTTATTCAAAATGCTTTCACTCATCAGTTTTTGAGCACACCAGAATGAGATGAAAACACATTTATTGTCTTATACCTAGCTCCATCCGTTATCATAGAGTGTCACTGTGCAGACTGTAGCCCAGCATATGTTTTTGTTGATAGCATCACACTTGCAGTATAGTTTTTTGAGGCAGGAACAGGCCTATGTAGGTGATTGAGTCCAGGGTTCTTGACACAACAATGTCTCTTCTTAAATTGTAAGCCAGCTTCAAGTTTGAGCAAGTTCTGTGTGGGGTCGCATCTTTACCATTATGCTCTTCTTCTCTATCTGACACTTTTAACCAGGCAAATGACGTAAGTGTATGCATTTTAGTTTTATCATCTTTATAAAAGATTACCCAGCTCCTGCAAAATGTTCCCAGTTTTTTTCCGTCATTAATGTAAACAGCTATAGGAAGGAAACGGAATAAAATTGGTCTCACATGTAGAGGGCCACTGTCTTAGTGAAATTGGCAAATGAGTAATGTCTAAAGCTATTTTTAAAGATTTCTTATTCTGAGTTATTTCTGAGTTTATTTCATTTTGCAGCTTTTGTGATCTAACTTGCTTTTAATCTGTTTGGTTACCTACCAGAATGACTAAGTACACTTTTTAATATCTCAAGGAAACTATGTTTATATTTTTTGTTAACTAAGGTACTGAAATCAGAAAATATTAATAACAGTAATTGCTCATTTTTATAATAATGGGTTAAGTTGCCTGTGTAGTTTTTGTTTGGTTTATATAAGCAGAATACACAATTGAAGGTGTGAGTCTTGAAATAAAATATCTAACCAGCTGGATTTCTGAAAATGTTTATAGGGAGTTCCCCTGACCAAGATCTTTGAGAACAAAGCACACTATATGCAGTGGGTTTTTTTGCTATCAAATAAAATTGAACTGATGTGCACAGGTATCTGTAATTGGAGGTCCATAAAGTTTGTGGTTGTGCTTGCTTACTATTTATTTGAAAAAATAGGTGATGGATTCTGAGTCCTGTAGCTTGAGTCATAGAGCTCTGAAGTCTATCAGTCCCAGATTTAGATTGAAGATCAAACTTAGACGAATAAAGGTGATTTGGGAAATGTTTGTCCTTAATATTTAGAAGAGTACCTTGTTCAAATTAGAGATAGTAAGACTCAAGTAAGTCAGAAGAACTGTGATTGTTGTGAGTTGGTTTCTCTTAATTGAAAGGGAAAATACATTAACGTTCTAAGCATTACTTCTGATAATTCCTCACATTTAGTTCTTACCACTCTTGAATTTGAGTCACCAGTCTGTTGCCCAACACCTGTTTATCTGCATGGCTCCCAGGATTGTTTCCTCACCTTTCACCCTCCCACTGGCAGTAATCTTACTGTAAGTTTGGAAGCAATGCCAGATTCCTTATGCACTGCTTTCGTGGCTGGTTTCCTTACTGACCCGAGGAACCTGCCATCAACTGCTTTGAGGGACTTCATTTACTGTGCAGCAGAAGTATAATAGAAACCCAGGTCAGTGTTGCAGCCCTGTCTCGGTTTTATTAACTGTATCATCGTTCCCCTGTATTGGTGTAAATAGTTGACATTTGACTGTTGTGAGATACTGTCATTGAGAATGATGAGTGTTTTGTTAATAATCTCATAATACTATAAAAGAAGTAAATAACAGTGCTGTGGGGTTTCAGGGAAAGGAGAGACCACGTTCAGTTAGAGCAGGTTCTCAACATTCAGGACTCTGCTGTAGGGGCCATCCTGTGCATTGCTGAATGTTTAGCAGCATCCCTAGCCTCTACCTACTGGATGCCAAGAGCGTTCCCCCCACCCCTCTGTTGTGATGAACAGTAATATTTCCAGACATCGCCTCCTGGGGGACAAAATTGCCCCTGGTTAAGAACCACTGATTTAGAGGAACTGGGCAACGGTAGCATTTGAGTCAGGCCTTGAAGAATGGGTAGGATTTGAGTGGATGGGGGGAGGGGTAGAGGTGACTTCCGAACAGAGGGAATGCCAGAAAGAAAGAAAATAATATCCTAAAAATATTCTGTTAGGGAAGTACAGTAAAGTTATTCCTTAAATGCGATCATTTGGTAAATACTCTTTTGGCAAATAGAATTTTTTTAAAGATTATTTTTTCAAGGATTCCTGTATCTCAGTCCAGTATTGACAGAAATTATTATTGTTTTTTTTTTTTTAAAAAAAAAAAAAACAGGAATAAAAGAAGGTGTTCTTTACTACAGCTTGAAGGTCTCCTGCAGGATTT
Source organism: Kogia breviceps (assembly GCF_026419965.1). NCBI lineage: Eukaryota > Metazoa > Chordata > Mammalia > Artiodactyla > Physeteridae > Kogia > Kogia breviceps. The sequence goes on from NC_081330.1 coordinate 17,661,405, forward strand.
TATCCTATTTTTCTCCGTGTATTATGGACGGGTTGTCTCAACGAGAGTAAGTGGTGCATAAGAGTACCAAACACCGGGAATGAAACAGAAAGAACAAAGATCATTATTTATGTCAGCCTCAGTTCATTATATATGTCCGCCCGAAGAAAAAGGGAGATTCTTGATTCAAGACTAGTACATCATTTCACGTGGCGGCAGAATGCCCGGGATGTTAACAAAGGCTCCTGAAGGGCTGAGCCATCTATGAATGTCATTTTAGTCTAGCTGGCCTTACTATTTCTAGACACAGTGGAATTGATTCGCATTTTCAGGTTTTTTAAAAAATAAATAAATATGTGGAATCAGAATTGTTTCTAATCTTTTTTTCCAGCTTTTAATTAGATATGATATGCCGGGGATTTAGCAGGTGTGAGGGGGAAATCATGAACATTAAATCACATTTTGTACTTTAAAATGCTGGCATTTTCGTATCCAAGTTAAATATTAATAATATCAGTAAAACACTGGAGTGGAATTCTATTGTTGAAGTTACAGTTTAGATAGATACTTCCTTTTTTCCCCCCTGCCCTATCTTGCTTATCACTTTGGAGAAAATAGCTTACTTTAAATGCTCATTTGTCATCCAGTTCACATAGTGAGCCAGGATGGAGCCTGTGACACAGCGGCCCCGAGTGGAGGAGAAAGTATTCCTTGGGATAGTGTGTACCATATAGATCTGCAATGGACCTGGGGGAAAAGGGGAGAACAGAGCTGCCTTGTCCTTTCTGCCCACTAATTCTCCCAGACCTTCGCTGACCCCCACAAGGTTCATGGTTTGGGACTATTCAGGGTGGATAGGTGCCTAGTTAGACCTGCTCTGGGTGTGGAGGTGTCTGTGATTAGAATGACTCTTTGTGTATCTGTTCCCACTTTAACTGCTTCCTTTTAACCTCAAGATTAGGCTTTTTTTTTTTTTTAACATCTTTATGGGAGCATAATTGCTTTACAATGGTGTGTTAGTTTCTGCTTTACAACAAAGTGAATCACTTATACATATACGTATGTTCCCATATCTCCTCCCTCTTGCGGCTCCCATTTGAGCCATTCACTTTTACTCTTTTACCTCTCTAGCTTAGAATGAGCCATCAGTAGAATTAACAAAAATTGCATCATGGAGTTGGCGAATTGCCACTGAGGAAGTATTCTAGCCATACTTCAGGAAAGATTCTCCTCGTGGGAGTACTTCTCAGTGGAATTCTAAAATCCAGAAGATAATATCACCAAGAAAAACTTAAATCCTGTCAGCTGTTGGAAAAACTTATCCTACTAAAAACATACTCCCAAATTCCTTTGATTAGCCACAGTCTTAGGAGTATGGGATTCAGAAAAAGCAATTTAGAGTTGAGGGAAGCAGTGCCCTACCTGGTTTAATTCAAAGCTAGCAGCCAGGATGGGATCGTTGGGCTCGCACTGCTGCTGATTATCAGGGGGCACGATCATACTGCTTGAGATCTCAGAATTGAATTCATCATATTCATTTAAACTTAGAGATTTTAGGTCTAGGACGCAAGAAAAATCGCTCTTCCTTTTTACCCTGGGTTTACTGTAAACTTTGAGTGTGCATGTTCTCCTTAAAGCCCGGTTCACCTTCCGCTTGAGGATTCTATGCCATAGGTTCAGCTTCTGCTGTCTATGTTTAATGGGTGACAGATGAGCACTTTTAATGACCCTGGTTCTCTCACTCCACCCCGTAATAAGCTTCATGAGTGTTACGCAAATTACAGTGGAGAAACAAGCGAGATATTTGACAGAAAACAACTCTATCAACAGAATTCTAGCCTGGTGCTTTGCTAATATAATTAATATTTAACTTGGATATGAAAATGCCAAGTAAAAAATGTGAAACGAAATTTATTTTTTAAAAAAGTGCCTTTGGTTAAGTCCCCAGAATATCGTATGTATAAAACTGGAAAAAGTTAAAATTGATTATGGTTGCACATTTATATTTGCTAAAAAGAATGCTAGTAAATGCCATTGTGTTTAGAAATGCTAAATCCAGCTAAGCTAGAAAGGCATTCATAAACTGCTAAGCCTTTTAGGAGCCTTTGTTAATATCCCAGGCATTCTGCTGCCACGTGAAATGATGTGCTAGTCTTGAATCAAGAGTCTCCCTTTCTCTTCACGCTGACATAAATAATGATCTTTGTTCTTTCAGTTCTGTGTTTGGTACTCTCGTGTACCAATTTATCCCACTTGGGAGACCCTATTTCATAATTTCCTGAGCAAAAGCTTTGGACTGTTGTTTGAGATTTTAAAAAATTCTTTCCTAACAAAATCTAATTAGAAAAAAGTGGAAAAGTGAAACCAGTTAAGCAAGAATTTGAGCAGAAGCTTCCAGAGTTCAGATTTGTTGGGTGTCTTGCTGGAAACTTGAGAGTAAGGACAAGGATCACTTGTGTTCTATCTCACAAAGTAGCATGTTATACTTTTGCAGTGTGTCTGGATGTGATATCCTGGGAGCTAAAAAGTATGACTTTGACCAGCTGCCTTTAAAACTTCTGGAATGTTTTTTAAATGAATAAGAGTTGTTAGTACACTGAAAATTTTGCTTTCACAGTGTGGAGCAGTAACATTTACATTTTGCATTCAGTGAACTTCTAATCTGAGAGAGACTGTACTTTTGGCTTAATGCAAGCTTTTGCCTCAGAATTTATGACTGCAGAGAATTAAAATTTATTACTCTCTTGAAAAGTAGTTGGTATTAATACTTTGTTTAATGGTATACCTCATATTAATACTGTTGAATCTGACCCGGGATTTATCTATGTCTCTTGATTTCACTGGAGTATTGTCATCCTGTGGAATGTGGATAGACCAAGTATTAACCAGGTTTTTAGAGGGTGGGAAATAATGCATTTATCACGTTTTATTTAATGTAGATTATGGTTAATAAGCTGGTATGTATTCTTAATGTTTATTTTGGCTAGAAATAATTACTACTTCCTCAATTTGATTTCAGAGAATGCCTGAACTATTAAATCATCCAAGTCTTCCCTATTTAAGAGACATATTCATATTTGGAAATCCTAAACTCTTTATAATTGTTTATTTTGAAAAATGTGAGTTAAAATTTATAGTCAACTTACTAATTCATATTAATTGACGAAAGTCTGATCTGAAAAAGAGTCCTCACAATGAACTGAATATATAGTGAAATACTGTTGTGTTCAAATAGGTATAAAAATTGAAATGAGGCTAAAAAATAAAAATATAAAGGTCTTTAATTTGGATATCAAAGGCATAATCCCGGTCTTCTAGAAATTTATAACACAGTTGAGAAATAAAAAAGTTACCTGACATTTGACATGTAAGGTGCTTTCACATAGTACCTTACGTAATGTTTACCACAACCCTGTCAGGAAAGGATTTTTATCCTTATTTTAATGTTGAGGAAACTGGACTTGCCCAAGCTTAAATAACCAGTGTCCTAATTAACAACTTGCGTTAATGCAAAGAAAGTCTTAATTTTAATTGGAAGAAAAAATTTTCTTTAATAATTTCTAAAGAGGCAAACTTTTGTTCTGTTTTTCCTAATGTGTTTAGGTGGCAGAATTTCAATAATAATGAGTGGAGAGACGTTCTTTAAAACTTATCATTTTTGTGATATAGCTGCTAATAAAGAGTTCTCTCAGGCTCTTTGAACGCGAATAGATGTGTAGCTGTCAAATGAAATTAAAATTATGCATGTATAAACATTGGTAGAGCCCCAAGATGATCTTAAGTTGGTTTCACTTGGCATTGTTTCCTAGTTGCTATTCTACTCTTTGTTTCTGGCTTTATTTAACAATTTTAATCTTTTACACTAGAAAATGTAATTCCATTCCCCTAGAAGCACTTTGGTGATCCAGCATATTTAGAAGACATTGTGTCTGAATGATAGACTTTTTTCCCCCTGGTATTAATTAGGAGGGCGGAAGTCTACCAATTGTAAGAGCAGAGACTGAGAAATCTCAACCATAGGAGAAGCTTTTATGGTTGGGAGGATGTACCGAAGAGGGCGAGCCAAAGTGGGAAATTTGAACTACTGCTGTCACCTAGCATCTAACCCAAGTCGGGGTACCTAGTAGATGCTTGATAGCTAGACCTTGATTGAATTACATTTTCTTATTTTAAAAATCTCAAAAAAACCCTAACTTTTGAAGTTTTGCATATTGTCAAGTTAGTTCATAATCAGTATACGTTTAATTCTAATACTATTTCCCGTTAAAAACGTGAAGAGATCAAATTCAAAGTAGAAGTGACATTTGCCACTTTTACACTGTAAGATCTTTTAAACACGTAATAACATTTTTAATATTGTATATTTTACAAAATATAATATTTTTAAAAATAAAAGTTACAGTATATTCCATCCAACGCATCATTATAGTGTTGCTAAAATTTAATGATTCTTTTGGACCACAGAAAATTATTTTTGCTTAAATTTATGGGGAACACAGTGAAATTCCACTTTACGATTCTGGTACCACTTGCATGTGTATAGAGATCTGTTGTCAGTGTTTTCATTTTAAACTGTAATCTATATTTCTACATTTTAATGACATTTTAATCTTAATTGCAGATAAAACTCAGAGGAAATTTGCACAGATGCTGCTTTGGAGAACTTTACAACCTGGGTTGCAGAACTGAGCCTTGGTAAACCTGTCTCTATTACAGCATGTTGCCATACATCTAATTAAGTGCATAAGGTCTTTGGCCTTCAAGATCCATTGACCTTAAACAGGAATGCTTAGCACGTTTACCATATGTTTAAAATCTGTTCTTTATCAATCAGTCCTTTTGTAGCTTTCTAAGTTCTTATTGATGGCTAATATGCAAGAATTAATTTTTAATATTTTAATTGATTTCTTTAATCAGTTTCTCAACTTGTATTTATTAAATACTCAAACTCAGTATTACCTACTCAATGCCTTTTAAAAGAAAGTTATAATGGAGAAAAATTGAGCCTTAAACAAATGGTTACTTCTGTATATTACCTCGCACCAGTGCTTCATTCTATTTGTAAAATCTTTCTCCTTTAAATGGTTGGTTAATACTTTGAGCCTTTGTTTACGTGTGGCAGTGTTGTAAAAAGAAACTGAAGATCACATTTTACCTGTATGGATGGAATATCCCTTTTCTTCAAGTGCAGTTTGTGATGTGTTTTTGTAATTAAAATGTTCTGAAAGTTACAATTGATATTTGAAATTGACTGTAGAGCATTTAGCTGAAGAGTTAAGCATTTGATTCCATTAGGTTTTCACATGTGTTAATCTCATTTACAGCATCAAATTGCAGCAGTAACATTTTCCTTTCTGTGAAGTTCTAAATTTAGTTATGACCTACTTAGCAATGCCTTTGAAGAGGGATATTGTATCCATGGTAAATTAATTGTATACCTAAACAGAGATAGCTCAGCTTTGCCTGTCAGGCTTGTAATTGACATCTAGTAGACTTCTGCACATGTAAAATTAAATTCAAATAAAATCATATACAGTTTCTAGTTCTTAATATTTGTCTTTCTGAGTAATAGTTTAAAGCAATATTTGTTAAAGTTTTCTTGCACTATCACAATTGCTTTTTAGTTATTTCTCAAGAAGCATGTTTGTAGTAGAGACAAAAATCTGTGTAACAGGAGGGAGGATAGCGCCAAGTCTCTGGGCGTTTTGTTTTTTTTGTTTGTTTGTTTTTTTGCAAATGTGCTTCTAATAGCCATTGCCTTCCATGTTGTTTACCTAATCAGCACATTTTGTCTGAATACTTGAACATTTTAACAGTAACACAGGTATAGAAGCAGAAAGAAAACTTATAAAGAGTAATCTTGTGGTTCAGTTTTAACATCATGACGAGCGCTTTTTCTAGCAATGATTTAAAAATTTTGTAAGTTTGACAGTATTTTGTTGTTGGGTTTTTATTTGGTTTTAGTTGTGTGCTTTTAATTTGCAGAAGTTAATAACTGCAGCTCACCTACTGCACCAAAGTTCTCGATTTTAGGAGCCCAGCTTTAGTCATTTGAACATGCTTCTAAATAAAACAAAACAAAAAAAACCAAAACTATACTTTTGATCTATAATAATAGCTCAATAACTTTGTCAAGGAAAGCTCTAATATATGCAGTGATGGTTTTTGGAAGGGTGTGGCAATTTTAAATTTATATTGTGTGTGATGTTCAAATAAAGTGTTATCTACATTCATGTGATTTATTGGTCAGCATGACCATTAATTATTGCGTAGAAATTAATTAAACTTTGATTTCCTTTTTTAAAATCGTGTTGCATTTGATTCCTGATCAAATTCCCTCAAAGTGAACTCTTGATTTTAGATTTTGAATTTTATGGTGAGATTGTAAGGGTGGAGGCAATTGAAACTTTGTTTCTTATTTATAAACTGCTTGAAATGAATACCTAATTTAAGTTTGCACTTTAACACCAAACTTAAAACCAAACACTCAGTTCAAAGTAGGTTAAGTGATTGTGGTTCATCTTTATTAGCTTTGTGAAATTCTAAAGGAATCAAATCATTCATAATGATTTAAGTTTTCTGCAGATGGATTTTTTTTAATACAGTGTTTCTTTCCTATGGATAGTTCCCATTCTCTCGCTCGCTCGTTCTCGCTCGCTCTCCTTCTCGTTCGCTCTCGCTCTCTCTGTCACTGACCTCAGCAGCAAGTTTAACTTGAATTCACTTAGGATCACAGGAATCAGGAATCAGGGGAAAGTGATTTAAAGGTGGTTTCTCCAGCACATTTTAAGAAAAGGGACCAAAAGTTATTTTAGCTTCCTCAATAGATTGCATGTCAAGTTGCTTATTAGGATAATAAATTAATATTAAATGCAATATATGTCTCATCTTTACTGTGGCATCTGTTTAGGAGTTGTTCAAATCACTGCAGTAGGGCTCTGCAAATAAAATCATGTAACCTATTATCATGGATCTAATGTACTGTAACTTTATCAATGAAAGGTAAAAAGTCTCGAATAACAAGTACAGACATTGAACAATGACATAAAGATTTGTAAAAATAAAATTTTTCCAATAGATTTCATTCTTGTCATTTTGTAAGACGACCCTGCAGTCCACCTGTTTGTAACTTTTTTAATAAAATAGACATCTGTATTACTGAGGTTGTTTTCTTGAATTATTTGCTGTATTACTACTTGTTATTTGCTAACTTGTAAATCTCATAACTCAAAGTCATTACTTTTTATCGAAATGATAATGTGTATTGCAGTACATGTTTAAACAAGTTAAACGTTCACTTGTGTCCTTAGTCACCATTCTGGCATATATGGGGAAAAGCTGAGATATATCCTAAAATGTAATATTTAATCAATTGAATAACATATAAATAAATTAGAAATTAGAAATAATGGGTAAAAATGTATAATGTATATGACTTGTCCCAAATGGAGAAAGTGGCCCAGCTACAAATCTGTTGGCTGGGAAGTGTCCATGTGTAGGACTTTTCAGATGATATTAAGCAATATAATTAAATTCTGAAATAATGAATTAAGAAAATTCAACACAATTATCACTTTGTTTTATCCAGTGAAAGGTTTTGCCAATCACTTTAATTCACTGCTTAACCTAGTGTTTTTAAATTGTTGAACTGAATAGATGTTTTAATCTCAATGTTTTTTAAAGCCACATGTTTTCTTTGAAGTTGGACAGTTCTGTCTGTCCAAATATATTATGGACTGGATTTTTTTAATTGTAAAAATGGGCAGATTTATATACCTGTGTCATTACATACAGAAGATATTTTGTTGTTTATTACCATCGATTATCAGTCTTTAGTTGGGCTCTAAATACCCCATATATGCCATACTAGATGCTGTCCTTCAAGTTCAAAAGCCCTTTTCTACAAGGAAGGCTCTCATGACTTCAGAGCCCCTCCCCTTTTTTTTCTACTGAAGGAGTAGCATCCCTCATCCAGCAAGGTCAACATTTTTAACCGAGTGAATAACAGAGAGAGAGGATGGAGTAGGGTGAATGCCCGATGAGCCGTATCAGTAGGGTACTCTGTCACAGCCAGGTCACCTTTATATCTTCACCTTTTCTGCCCTTCCCATGTTCTCATCTGGAGAGAAGATTCATCCTCCAGGACATAGCAGCTTGCATGGGTCAGTATCCAAGACTGTAAGACTTCTCGTTCAGATTTAAAACAGGGACAGTTTTTCAGATAGGCTCCTGCTTTCACATATATTTATCTCATTTGAACCTTACAGCTATCTGGTGTCTTGGACTTTATTGTCCCCAATTTGTTGTTGATGAAACCAAAGCTCAGGAAAGTTGTGACTTAAGATCATAAAGGCAAAGTCAAATGATTAAAATGTTGAGGAGGGTACTTTGGGACAAGTCTTAAAATTAATTCATCATTGGGTCGTGTCAAATATGTGCTGTTAAAATTATAAGCTCATGGGACTTCCCTGGTGGCGCAGTGGTTGAGAGTCCGCCTGCCGATGCAGGGGACGCGGGTTCGTGCCCCGGTCCGGGAGGATCCCACATGCCGCGGAGCGGCTGGGCCCGTGAGCCGTGGCCGCCGAGCCTGTGCGTCCGGAGCCTGTGCCCCGCAACGGGAGAGGCCACAACAGTGAGAGGCCCGCGTACCACACACACACAAAAAGTTATAAGCTCATGGAAACAGCACAAAAGACACACAGCAAGAAATAACTGTTTTGAGTCAGTGTGACAGTTCATATGTAACAAAATACTATGGGTCCTATTTAAAGGTAATGTGTTTGTTATATTGCTAAGAGTTTATGTAAGACATAAGCTATTTTCATTATAGCTATTTTTCTTTGGAAAGTCAATGTCTTAAATCAGGATTTGGCAGTCTTTGGTCGCCAGGCAGAATCCAGCCCAGTTAGCAGTGCCAAAAGGACTATAGTTAGATTTAGCAGCTGTATCCTGAATCCATTGCAGAGCTCAGCTGCACCCTTTTTCTACCTAAACTTAGCGTTTGAATGGAGGACCAGAAGTGCAGTTGATCCCAGACACATCCTTTGTCAGCAAACAGACCTACTTCAGTGCTTAGGCATTACTCTCTATGGCCCAGGCTGCCCCATTCACAAACTCAATGGTCCTGTCATTGTACAGGACCCATTCATAAGTTTTCCTCCATAGACTATGAGCTCCTTGAAGGTAGGGCCTTGCCTAAGTCACTTCTTACCTCTAGTGTGTTATAGGTGCTCAATAAATATTTTATGAAATTATAATCACAGAACCAGTATGGCAGATGGGTGTTCACTCTTTAGAAAACTCTAACTCTGCCATTTCCTACTGGTTGTTTTCATTTATAGCACGTAGTGTGGGAAATGCATTTTCTTCCTCCACCTTCCTTCATCCTCTGCAGCACTAAGTTGATTTTTTTTTCTCCTTTGTTTTGCTTTCTGTTTTTGTTTATGAGAGAAGTAATTTGTTTCTAAACTCACTTTCAAGAGAAATGTATACCATAAAGAGATGGTCCATACAGGCGTACTGTAAATATGGATGGAAGGGCCTTGAGTCTAAGATTAAATTCCCCCAGAATCTAGGGAGGAGAATACAGTCAAGAAAGAGTATTTGCTGCTCATGCCTGGATTTCCTCTCCAGTAGATTTCGAAGCTGACCCAGACCTGTCCCAGCCTCATTCTTAGACAAGTCAGAGAAATGTTCACACTGGGTCCCCCAACCTCTCAAATAGTTCCCCTTAATGAGGCAATAATTCCTATTCTCTCTGCAAAAATCTCAGGTGATTCCCCGCCTACACCCCTACAGTCATCTCCTTGGCCTTTCCTTTAATCCTTGTCCCCATTCCTTCATCGTACCTACCAATTAACTTGTACCCCATGTAACCAAAGTCCTACCCTGCCCCCTCCCTTCTTTCCATAAGATAGTTTTATGAGTAATAAAACTAATGGAAGTAAAGATTTTTTACTCTGGTTCCCCCAACACCAAGATTCAGTCTCCAAATCCATTGACACCAGTAGTTGGAGACATTTTCAGGTTGGCCTTAAACCAAGGTCAGGTTATCCTCCAGATGTTAGTCCCATGTATGTGCTTCAATATCAATGATCTGTGCAGTCTGCCGTGTAACCAGAGACTCCCAGATGCCCCAGAAAGCCCTCCAGGAATTGGCTCCTGAGGCTCTAGATACTTTTACTCACGCTGTAAGCCTCAGAGAATGCCCTGGACTTAGTAGTTTGAAGCTCCTACCAGCTGCTGTAAGCTTTAAAGTTTGGAAGGGGGATGTGAGGGAGCGAGGGGCTTAAGCCCATCTGAACTTTTACTTGGACCTTGAAAGTGGACAGGTGTGAAGTCTGTAGTTAAGAAATGTAAGGATCTCTGGGGGTTCTGACCCTTCAGTAAATCCCAGTTTGGGGGTTCACTGTTTCGGAGGGAGCCTTGGGAATTCCTTATACAAGTGGGCATCGTTTTCTCTGGTTTCCTGCAGTCCCTCTTTTGAACACTTGCATGGTTACCCTTAGAAAAATCCCAACCAAGGCATAGACATTATGCCATGCCCCCAAGATATCTCTACAAGTGTTTTGGCCCTTTGCTCAGGCCCCAAAATATATAGAAGTAAATGGTGGGTGTGGACATTTAAATGGCAAATACAAGGCTTTATCATGCTGCTTGGTTACAAGCTGAGCCTGGTGGATGCTTGAGTCTTCTGACCACTATGGCATGGCAATCGAAGCCCTTGTTCTCTAACCCAAGAGAAGTCTGAGCTGCAGGCCTTTGGCTCTCCAGCTGGCTAAAAAGAATATTTTCAGTGACCTAGGAATGGAAATGCGACTCAGAAAAGAGTGATATCCATTTGACAGTAAATAGTTGCTTGGTGGGGAAGATAACTATTCCAGACAAAAAAGGGACAAGAAAATCAACACCTTTATTTAACTTCATTTAACTGAGCTTCTATGTATATGCCAGGCACTGTGCTATGAGCTGAGTTTACAAGAGGAATGTGATATGACCTTATCCCCTGGTGGAGCTTACATTCCAGCCTCGGAGACAGCCCTGCGAGCAATAATTATGAGGCAATATGCTGTATGCTCTAATATCAGCATGTATCAGATGCCAGGGAGCCCAGAGAAGGGAAAGGATTTGTGTATCCAGTATTTTCATCATAAGCATCTTTGCCATAAGCATTTTTGCCACAAACATTTTTGCTGCATAACTAACTGGCCGTAAGATAATTTTGCCATAAAAGATAACATAAAGAAAAATAAAAGAGGGACATTGAGAAGGACATAATGAAACATGAAAAATAAATAACAAAAATAAAAGGACCACATTTTCACCACATAACTAATTGGATGTAGGCAGTTTTGCCCTAAAAGATAAAATAATGAAAAATAAAAGAGGGACATTAAAGACAACATAATAAAGCATGAAAAATGAATAACAAAATTAAAAAGACTATTGCAAAATACAAAATACAAGAAAGCATTTTAAATGTGTGTAGATTCACGTCAATACTACAAAAATAACTGATTTTATTTTGTGGGTTGTGTGTAAGTACTTGTCTTCCAAGTCTTCTGTTCATAGTATTTTTTCCTTTTTTTAAACTTGTTGATTCCTCTCCTCGTTTGGCATTGAACTTTTTCTTTTTTGCTAAAATGTCTTCCTTCATTAAGAGAGGTATCAATTTTCAAATGCTAGGATACATATCCATAACAGAGCTCTGGGGACTTCCCTGGTGGTCCAGTGGCTAAGACTCCACGCTCCCAATTCTGGGGGCCTGGGTTCGATCCTTGGTCAGGGAACTGGATCCCACATGCTGCAACTAAGAGCTCGCATGCTGCAACTAAAGATCCCGCATGCTGCAACGAAGATCCTGCGTGCCCCAGCTAAGACCTGGCACAGCCAAATAAATATTAAAAACAAAAACAAAACAAAACAGAGCTCTGTATTGTGTTGTGAAAGCCTGTACACTGTTGTGTGTTCTTGGCATGTTGTCACGTGTCCCTTGATAGACATCCCAAAGTTCTATGGGAAATTCAGGTCCAAGTCTGCGCCTTTGAGGCCCTTGGCCTCTTTCTCCTCCAATACAGTGTGTTTCAAAATAAGAAACTAACTCGGTGCAAATTATCATCCATCATCTGTCAGCTCCATAAAGCCATCAATAACATCACTAATTGGAGGAAATGCATCGCAACTAGTTGGAACCAAACTGTCAAACCAAAAACTGTCAACCAGTGTTTTTAATCCTTCAGGGCAAAATTGCCTTACAGCAAATTAGTTAAATGGCAAAAAATGCTTGCAGCAAAGATGCTTAGAGTGAAAGTAACTGGAAGTGGGGTTTGTTCTCCCTGTAGGGGGTCAAGGGAAGGTCGAAAGGACTTGCCTTACAAGTTGGTTCTTGAAAGCTAAGGAGAAGTTTGCAGTAAGGGCATTTCAGATAGACTTTGTGGGAGGAGAATGAGAAGAGATGTGGAGCCCCAAACGTGCCTGGTGGTCTTGGGAGTCCTCTAGTTAACAAGGATAGCAAAAGGGGCAGGCTGGAAAAAGGATGGGAAGGAGGGATGACAGATGAGGCTGGAAAGCAGCACAGGCTGGATTACAAGGGTCTTGCCTGCCTACTGGGCATTTAAAGATGCTTCCTGTCAGCGATGGGGAGCCACTGGCAGGCTGCAGCAGGACAATGGCAGGAATGGATAGATGTTTTAGAATGATGCCAAAGTGGAGGATAAATTGGAAGGGGATTCTGGGGCAGGGAGACCTGTTAGACCACTGCAATCATATAAACGAGAAAGAACAAGTGCCCTAATAGGGCAAAATCAGGATCTCTTCACAAAATGAAGAGATGGTGATAAATTAATATGGCCTAAGATAGGGACTCGACTCACAAATCTGCTCATATCACATTCTTCAGCTTAAAATTCTCTCATGACTCTCCAGGATCCACTGCCCTAAACAAGGGAGTTCACATTCCAACTTGGCCTACGTCTCCAACCTCATCTTTTTCTATGCCTCCTTTCGTAACCTAATCTCCGGTCCCCACGACCCCAAACTTCTTGCTGGTTCCCAAACAAGCCCTGTTCACTCACATTTCCATGCCTTTGCAGGAGCTATTCCCATCATGTGCGGTACACTCTCCCCAAATCTCCTCCCTCTAGAGAGTTCTACTCATCTTTCAGGACGTAACTCATACCTCATCTCCGCGGATCCCTGACTTCTGTCTCATTGCCCTCAGGCAGAGACATTCATTTGTTTCTCTCTTCCTCTTCCTGCCTTGACAGCGCCCAGTGAGTACTTATCACATTATTTCACATTTATCCATTTACATATCTGTCTCCCCCCCCCCAAAGACAATCAGCTTCTCTTAGGAGAGAAATGGATCCTTTGTCATCAAGCCCAGCGTTTGATGCATAGAAGGATTCAATAAATGCTGAGTGATTAAGTCAATTTTGGCAGTAGAAGTGACAGGACTTGATGTGATTAGTGGTTATGATGAAGAGGGGGAATAGAAACTAAGTAGTTTCTAGCTTGGGTAATTGGACAGTCATAAATAATCTAGCTTCCATATAGCTTCCCCTGCCTCCAATCCGGATCCACTATAATCTTTCCTTTACAAAGCAGCCGGAGTGATCTTTTACAAATGCAAATATAATCCTGTATCTCCCCCTAGCCAAAAGCTCCCCAAGGGTTCCTTATCACTATCAGACTGAGTCCAAACTTCTTAGGGTAACCTGGCCCCTGCCTATGTGTCCATCCTTGTTTCCCCCACTCTGTCCTCACACCTTTCCCTTTAATATCCTGTGGCTTTGTAGTTTCTTGCATATCCTCTCATGCCCTGATCACTCTCTTCCGTCTGAAACCCCCTGCCTCTTCTTCTTTGCCTATCTCCTACACATACATCAAAATTGCTTGTTTGCCTCCCTTTTCAAGAAGGTAAACTCTGATAGGGAAAGGACTGTGTCTTGTTTACTAGTTAGTCCACAACCTATCACAAAGCAGACGATCAATAAAGATTTGTTGCACTGAACTCAGCTGCATGGACGATGATACTATTAACAGAACTGTCATATAGCAGCAACTCTTGAAAGGCTTGAAACCATTGAAAGGTCTTTAAATAAAAAATTCCATCAGGATGGTGCTTCACCAACATGGCTGGAACTGGGGTATGGAGAAGTAGGAGGGGAAAGGGTTAGAGACGGTTAAGGAGAATGTTGCAGTCATTAGGCGAGAGGTGTTAGAGGCCTAAGGTAATGACAGTGGAAATGGATATAAGTGAGGGGATCTGAGAGACATGTTACAGTGGTCGGTTTTTTTTGGTTTTGGCTGTGCCATGTGGCTTGCAGGATCTTAGTTTCCAGACCAGGGATCAAACCCGGGACCCCTGCAGTGGAAGTGTAGAGTCCTAACCACTGGACAGCCAGGGTATTCCCTACAGTGGTAGATTTGACAGCAAATATATTAGGAAAGTCAGTAGATCCCACTGTGGGCCTGTGTTGGTCTTCCATCAACTCTAAAGGCAAAAAAGAAGCAACCCATCTCCTTCGTGAACAATGACACTGCAGTCTTACTCATGGGAAGAATGTGGGCTTTGTGACAGGGCCAAAAAAAATTATTAGCAGCACAGAGGACATTAATTGAGTCTACATTCAGCTAATGCATTTGACTTGGTCCCCTCCACTCTTCAGTTTGCCTTCCCCCAGCTTGTGCGGTGAGAACGGATATTTCTAATGCTGTCCTTCTGAGCCTTCAGGCAGAAAAGAAAACCAATGATGGCAATAGCTTCCTTTAATAGAGTGCTGGCTTGCTAAGTGTCAGATGCTACACATACATACTTTCATTTGTTTTCCACACTAAATCCTCCTTCTAAGCCTATGAGACAGAAATTATTATCCTCATTCTCCAGATGAGGAAAATGAAGCTCAGAGAACCACAGCTGGGTCACCTAATGACACAGTCATTTTGTCCCGGTCTAACTTCAGTTGCATGCTCCTTCAACTACACCAGTGGTTCTCAACCTCAGCTGCACATTAAAATCACCCGGGGAGTATTTTATTTTCTCTTTTAAACAATTTTACTGAGATATAATTCACACCATACAATTCACCCATTTCAATGACTTTAATATATTCACATATACGTGCAACCCTGACCACAGTCAATTTTAGAACATCTTCATTACCTCAAAGAGAAATCCCATACTCATTAGCTATCACCCTGCTATTCCTCCATCCTCTGCCCCCAGCCCTAAGCAGCCACTAATCTACCTGCTGTCTTTATAGGTTTCCCTGTGCTGGACTTTCATATGAATGGAAGCATGTAATATTTGGACCTTTGTGACTGGCTTCTGTCACTTAGCATAATGTTTTCAGGTTTCATCCAGATTGTAGCATATATTCGTCCTCCATTCCTTTTTCATGGCTGAATAATATTCCATTTTATGGATATACCACATTTATTTATCTCTTCATCCATTGATTGGCATTGGGTTGTTTTCACCTTTTGGCTTTTATGAATAGTGCTGCTGTAAACCATTCATGTACAAGTGTTTGTGTGGATATATGTTTTCACTACTCTTGGGTATATGCCTGAGAGTGGAATCGCTGGTCATATGGCAACTCTATATTTAATCATTTAAGGAACTGCTAGACTGTTTCACCTGGAGAGTTTTTAGACTATACCAATGCCCTGCGTACCCCATCCATCACTTACCCTCTGAGCAAATGAATCATACTCCCTGGAGTTGGGTCCTAGTTGATTCCAATAATCCCCTCCCTCAGCAGATTCCAGTGCTCACCCTACATGGAACACCACTGCACTATACCACGATCTCAAGTATATTTGCTATGTGACACTACTGAGGATTATCTATTTTTGAAGAATTATTAACTACAAGGATTCAACAAGAAGACAGTGCTTCAATATTTATTTATTAGCTAAGCCAACCACCCTGGTGACTCATGATTCTGGGAAGAGAATGTTTGACTAGAACGTTCAAGGCTTGTAGCTCTCTTTTCTGTCACCAAGGCTGATCTTCAGAGCAGGAAGACTGGAAAGCAAATATTAAGCTGGATTTGTAATGTGCTGAGGAGGTATTGCTTCTACACACTGCTGGTCGCAGTGCCTAGAATGACACCATGAAAAATTCTTTCACTGTGGCCTGGAAAAATTATAGGTCTTCAAGAGTTCCTTAAGAAACTGCAAAGCTCCCTGGTAGAAAGGAAATTGACAGGGAGGGAGAGAGAGCCAGGTGGAGACATGACTTCTTTTTGGCAAGAGGCCAAGGGAGGGGGACTTGGCAGGAAGGATTGCTTGCCTTCTTTCAGCCCCTCTCTGCCCTCAGGCTGTTCCATGCTCCCACATTGCTGCAGGGTGAGATACTTTCTGACTTTGCCAGCTTGAGACACTGGGTACAGGCGTGGAGTGTGAGGCTGGGGCTGGGTGAGGGGGGGCCAAAAGACACATCCTGGATTTCATCATTCCACCCAAGGCCCCTCCCTGTTTGGCCCAGCTCAGTGCCTGGAGATTAACAGCTGAAGATTTTCAAAATATTTCCAGGAGTATGTTTACAGCAAAACATGTTGAATCAATTGCTAATTATGAATTCTCTGTCCACTTCGTATTGCTTCCAGGACTTTGCCCTGTTGACCCTTTTTCTCAATTCATCTCAGGAAAAGAAACGCCACACTTTTGAGAATTCAAGCCGTTTCTCCTTAGCAACATGGGGTCTGTACTTTAGGTATGTACAAAACACTTTCACATATGTTTGTTACAATTTTTGACCCTTAAAAATCTTTGGGAGATACTATCATCTCTATTTACAGATGAGGAAACTGAGGCTTAGGAACAGTTAGGTGACTTACCTAAAGACACACTACTAGTTTTAGGCCGAGATGGAGCTAGACCTTGGGCCTCCTAATTCCATGTTCTTTCTGTTCTATTCTGCCTAGATAAATGTCCACTATGCCTTAAGAAGCAGCTGTAAGTGAAAGAATCAACCCCAAATATAATTTTGTGAGTCTTTTTTCTCTCATATTTCCCCAATCCCTGAACTTTTAATAACAGTAAAGAGTAAAAAGTATCACTAAGTGACATTAAGGAACTAGCTGAGCTCCCATAGCATGAATTTACAATGGGACTGATTATTGTTGCTTGTTTTTAATATTTGCCAGTATAATTTAATGTAAAAGTTCTCAACATTTCTTAAGGTCCTGAATCCTTGTGGAAATGTAAGTACAATGTGTGGTCTATTCAAATAAATGCATATGTGTGTATATATATATATATATATATATATATATATATATATATATATATATATATTACAAGTCAGAGGGTTCATGAAGCCCATCTTTGGATCCCAGATTATGAACCCATAAGAGGGACTAGGAACAGAAAAAAAAGAAACATGACTGTATTTGTCCAGGATTGAGGATTAACAAGACAGATGACAGAAGTTACAAAAGAGAGCAAATTCAACTGGAATGTTTGACAAAGCAGAGCACTGAGTTTGGGCCAGAGAGAAAAATAATGAAGCTAGAAGGTGGCTGCCAGACTTGGAGAATGAGGATGGAGTATGGGAATTGAGGTCTTGATGAAACCAAAAAGCATGTTGATTAGGAGACAGGTAAAGGGATGGGAGATTGTGATTAGGGATGGAGGGGTGTCTCAGATTGAGACATTTCTGAGCTTCAAAAATGTATATCCAGTTGCCTACTTAGCATCTCCACTTGGATATCTACCAGAATCCTCTACTTCCCCCTTCCACATCAACCTATTTCTCTTCCACGATTTCCCATCTCAGTTATTGGCACTACCCAGTTGTTGAAGCTGAAAAGCTGGGTCATTCTTGATTCTTCTCTTTCCCTCTCACACCCAGCCCATCAGCTAGTCCTGTCAGTTTTACTTCCATCGTGTATTCTATACCCATTAGCTTTTCTTCATCTCCCTTGCCACCAGTCCAGTCCAGAACAGGCTTATCTCTCACCTTGACTACTGGAATAGCCCCTTGACTGCACTCTCTACATTCAAAATTGACCTCCCCACCCCCCATTCCATCTTCCACCCGATGGCTAGAGAGATATTTTTAAAATGTAAAGCACGTATCACGTTCTTGTTTCAATCCCTTATATGACTTGGAGATATCGCTGAATCCTCTCTTGCCCTATCTAGCACCTGATCCCCCATACAATCATTCAGTAATCCTACTGGCTCTTTCTCCAAACCACTTTCTCTATTATCACCAGAGCAGAAATCTACCGTCGCCTCTCAGTAGATTCCTAACCAGTTCCCCTGACTCCACACTTGCTTTCCACTTCCATGGTCTAGTCTCAACCCAGCAGCTGTTCTGATTCTCCTAAGGCATAAGCCAGACCTTGCCACTCTTCTCAAAACTCTACAATGACTTTCTATTCTACGCAGAATAGAATAAAATCCAAAGATTTATGTTGACCTGCAAGGCCTTAAGGGTGCTGGCTCCCTATTAGCCTCTGACCCAATTTCCCACCGTCCCTCCTTCCTCTGTTCTAGCAGGTAGCCTCGTTCCTCCTCACTTCTGCCTCAGGGCCTTTATGACTGCTCTTCTCTCTGGTTGAAATGCCCACATTTTATGCAGGCATGGTGCATTCCTGCATTTACACCAATTGAGGAAGTAAAATATTATCGGGGAGGCCTTCCCCCGCTCACCCTAAAATGTTTACTGCCCCCTCTGCTAATTTCCCTGCCCCCACTGACACTTCCTATCCCCTTCCTTGTTTTATTTTTCTCCATAGTACTTAATACCATTGTTTAGTTTGTTCATCAGCTGTCTCCTCCCATTAGAATATACCCTACATGAGGGCAGAGTTTTATCTGTTTTGTATAACTGTATTCCCAGCGTGCAGAGCCATGGCCGGCACACAGTAAATTCTACACCAGTGTACGGTGAATGAATTGCTATAAAGGCCCTACATGATCTGGCCTCACCTATCTCTTCATCCTCATTTCTCCACCACCCCTTAATGACCTACAGGCTATGCATTTCTCTCACCTGAGCATTTGGCACACACTTTATTATTCTCCGTTCATTTGCCTGTATTTCTAACTACACTGTAAGCTCCATCAGGGCTGGGGGCTCACTGGCCACACTATCTTCAGCATCCTGCATGGTGCCTGGTACCAGAGTTGGCACACAGTAAACGTTCATTGAATAAATGAATGTGTCATGGGAGTCTTGAGGTTTCTGAATAAGGGGAAAGATAACTAAGAGTTGGATGAATTGATAAGAAAATGCTTCATAATGCAAAGCAGAACTACAATGAAATACCACCTCACACGGGTCAGAGTGGCCATCATTTAAAAATTTACAAATAACAAGTGCTGGAGAGGGTGTGGAGAAAAGGGAACCCTCTTGCACTGTTGATGGTAATGTAAATAGTGCAGCCACTATGGAAAACAGTATGGAGGTTCCTTAAAAAGCTAAAAACAGAACTACCATATGACCCAGCAATCCCATTCCTGAGCATATATCCAGACAAAACTATAATCCAAAAAGATACACGCACCCCTATGTTCATAGCAGCACTATTTACGATAGCCAAGACATGGAAACAACCTAAAGATCCATCGACAGATGAATGGGTAAAGAAGATGTGGTACATACATACAATGGAATACTACTCAGCCATAAAAAAGAAATGAAATAATGCCATTTGCAGCAACATGGATGGACCTAGAGATTAAGTGAAGTAAGTCAGAAGAGAAAGACAAATACCATATGATATCACTTATATGTGGAATCTAAAATATGACACAAATGAACATATCTATGAAACAGAAACTGAATCACAGACATAGAGAACAGAATGGTGGTTGCCAAGGGGGAGGGGGGGAGGGGATGGATGGATTGGGAGTTTGGGGTGAGCAGATGCAAACTATATACAGAATGGATAAACAACAAGGTCTACTGTATAGCACAGGGAACTATATTCAATATCCTGTGGTAAACCATAATGGAAAAGAATATGAAAAAGAATATATATATATGTGTGTGTGTGTGTGTGTGTGTGTGTGTGTGTGTGTATAGCTGAATCACTTTGCTGTACAGCAGAAATTAACACAACATTTTAAAACAATTACACTTCAATAAAATAATTTTTTCTAGAAAAGAAAATGCTTCCTAAAGAGATGGTATTTAAATGCACCCTTTAAAAAGGTGGAGCTTTTTGAAATAATCCAGATAATCTTGATGAGAGTTGACCTTGGCTTTAGACTCTGGATGTAGCAGAGTGGGTAGAGCTCTACTTCCTCCTCTTTTGTTCCTTTTTCTTCTCTGTCTGAGCAGTTCAGTCCCCATGCCATTAAGAGGGATGGAGCAAGATGCGTGGAAAGGCAACTTAGAGTGAGAAGTCAGAGCCAGGTCACTGTCAGAAGGGCATCCCTGCAGAGCCCCAGCATTTGTGCGGAGTCAGACTCCAAGCAGGTGCAGTTTCCAACTCTACGCGGCACGGGCAGGGGTCCATGCAGGGGGAGGACCCAGAATGGGACATCCGAGCCCAAATGCAGGGTGTCCATCTGCGAGGTGAGCACCTGCCATAGGATGTTGGAACCCAAGTGAATGACGGTGGCCTCCATGAAGGGGGAAAACTCAGCGTCAGAACCAGAGCAGGGTAAGAGAGGGCATCCGTGTGGAGGAAAGGCTTGGCAAGGGGTGTCAGAGCCCAGGGAGGGTGAGGAGGGCATCCACACATGGGAGTGGCCAGGCATGGGTTGTCAGAGCCTGAACGGGGTGAGAAGGTTGTCCGTTCCTGGGTGATGAAGGCATGCATGGATGAGCAGCCTGGCGTGGGGTGTTGGAGTCCATGCAGGGTGAGAAAGGAGTCCACAAAGTAATAATACAAGGGGAAAAAGAGTAATTTTACAGTGGAAAACCTTAACCAAGTGATGAAAGTGAACACCATCAGTAAGAGAATACATTGAAATCATGTGGCCCCGATAGGATGCAATGGGAAGTCGAAAGCATCACTCCTATGACAACTGTGCCAAAAACGCATAACCTGAACCTAGTCATGAGAAAACATGAGACAAACTCAAATAGGGGACACCTACATAACTAGCCTGTAATACCCAAATGTGTCAGAGTCTTTAGATTTAATTAGAATTTTTTTAACATGGAAAACAATTGTAGCAAATATAGTGGACAAAGGATTAATAGATTTAACATATAAGAAACTCATACGAATAGAGAAGAAAAACTTAAAACTTCAAGAGAAAAGCAATTGCTTTGTACTCACTTGGGGGATTTCGTCTCTCCAACAAATCAGGCTGACGAAGCCTCAGTTCTTTCATAGAACCCTGCACTTTTCCTTCATTGCACTGTTTCCTGCACAATGGTTATTAAGGAAAGGTTTACATGTCTTTGTATTTAATGTCTGTCTCCCACATTAGACTGTAAGCTCAAAAAAGGCACTGATTGTTTGTGCCTGTTTTTTTTTTTTTTTTTTTTTTTTGCGGTATGCGGGCCTCTCACTGTTGTGGCCTCTCCCGTTGCGGAGCACAGGCTCCGGACGCACAGGCTCAGCGGCCACGGCTCACGGGCCCAGCAGCTCCGCGGCATGTGGGATCCTCCCGGACCGGGGCACGAACCTGCGTCCCCTGCATCGGCAGGCGGACTCTCAACCATTGCGCCACCAGGGAAGCCCTGTGCCTGTTTTTTGTATATTGCTGTGTCCTCAGTATTTAGTAGAGTGCTTGGTGTATAGTTCTTGGTCAGTAAATATTGGTTGATTGAATAAATGCTGAGGAGAGAGAGAGAGAGAGAGAGATCATCCTATAAGTTATTTCGAGAAAGAGGCCTCTTGCATGACGGATACTGCGGGCCAGCCACAATGTACCCCAGGAACCAGTGGGGATGGGAACAGTCCCATTCACCCATCTGTTTTGAGTCAGGTCAAAGACAGGAGTAGGTCTAGCTATCTGTGTAACTGTGGAAAACTGGAACCCCTCAGCAGAAGCCTTCACAATGCTGGCACCTAGGGCATGGAGAAGCTGTCTGCCTGCCAACAGGAGATCCAGCCTGAGAACTTGGCAACCTCAAAGCCTCACCCGGAACCGACATACATCCGGAAGAGTCCACCACAGAAGTTGTCTTTGCCCTGCAGCGTCTGGCAGGGATCCAGAGTCACCACGCCGCAGCTCTCTCTCTCAGGGCCCAGATGGAAAAGGGGGCAATCGCCCAACAGGGTGTCTGCTGGGACATCCACAAGGATGAGCTCTTACAGAGGTCCGCCTTTCTTAGCTCGTATTCAGAAAGGAGGTCTGGCCCTGAGCCTTATTCTAAGTAGTCGGGGGTGGAGAAGGGGAAGCCTTCCAGGCAGAGAGAAAAAGAAGTAAAGGCATAAAACAATAATACACATTGGGATCTAGAAGTAGTTTGATATGACTGAAGCTTTGGGGAGGAGGCATAGCAAGCAAAAGATGAGGTTCAAAGTGCGAAAGGCCACCCCTTGAATGGCTTACTAAGGAAACCGAACTTTATCCTGTAGGCAATGGAAAGCGACGGAAGAGTTTCATGCTGTGACATTTTCACTCTGAATGCCAGGTGGAGAATGGTATGAAGTGAGAGACAAACTAGGCAAAAGGATATTAAAATGGTCCAAAGTGTAGTAAAGGCTCCAACTAGGGTAAAGCTAGTGAGTGCAAAGAGAAAGGGTTGATTAAGAGAAAGAGAACATGTAGATTAGAGGTGAGGGGTGAAATGGGGTAACAAATCTAGGCTGATGGTACTTTCACTGAGGTAGGCAATATAAGCAATGAGATTTCTTTGGACACGTTGAACTTGAGGTGTCCAGCCATTGGATACACAGGTCTGGAGCTCAGAAAAGAAGCCGAGGCTGGAGATACAGATTTGGAAATCACTAACATATAACTGAAGCCTTGACAGGAAATGCGATCACCCACAGAAGGTACAGCATGACAGCAAAAAGCCAAGGACAGAGCCTGGAGAATGACCGATGACTAAAGGATGGTCGGAGCCAGAGGAGAGAGCAAAGGAGACAGTGAAGTTGGAGAAAATAGCAGAGGTTCTATCTCTTAAGTCAAGAGAGAGCTGATTTTTGACACATGGGGAGGGGCCAATAGTGTCAAATGGCGTTATGAAGTCAAGTAGTGTGAGGACTGAAAACAAGTGATTGAATGCAGTAATTAGGAGGTTATTGGGGACATTTCTTAGGGTTGTTCCTGGCAAGATATGAGGGCAGAAGACTGACACCATTAAGAAGCTGAAGGAGAGTTCTATATCCTAAGACTTTCCATCATATCTGTGTAAAACCTTCATAATTCCATGAGAAAATAAATCTTTATTTCAAAAATGTACTTGAAGTTTTGAAAATAAATGCAGAAATAGGTTCCCAGTGGAAAAAGGATGGTTCTGTCTGGGTCAAAGAAGGTCCAATTTTGCATGGCAGCACAAGGGATGGCCTAGAACCTTAGAGGTCATGGCTTGATGTTTGGCTCTGATTCATACGGTTCAATGGGGGCACCAACTGCATATGACTGTGCCACGAATGGGCGGGCATTATAGAGTATTTGCCCACAATGCATGATTACAACATGGTCTTTGGTAAGTTCAAACTGGGGTCCAGGGAGAAAGATACTGGTCAGAGCCAGAGAAATGGTGCTAAACATCAAGCCCAGAGAACAAGTATAACCGTCATCAGTAAGAGGAATCATGAGATCAGAAGCTGAAAGAGTAAGATATAAGTGGGGAGGAAAGTCTAGGGCAGAAAGTTCAGAACTGAGGCTGTGAATAATTCAGATCGAGGCCTGGTTTGGGGTGATGCTACCTATGTGGTGTGAACCGTCAGTTTCGATGGCTCCAAAGAGCTACACAGTCCTGCCCAGTGAAGCTGATTTTTTTTTAAAAGCCTCTTGAGAGCTATTAGCCTACAGGTAAAGAGCCCCTGAGTGAATGTTCCACCTGGTGTCTGAGGAAGCATGACTGTACATGGTAGTAAGAGTTGGACTTTTGGTCTATGTAGAATCCCAAGGCTGTTCTCAGTAGAAGGTGTCATTTCTGAGAAGGCTTTGCTTCAGTTTAAAGGACAAACCGTGCCCACAACTTGACCTCGTTATTCTGTTAGTATTGTGGGTTGATTTGTGTCCCCCCAAAGATATGTTAAAGTGCGAACCCCCAGGACCTCAGAATGGGACCTTACTTGGAAATAGAGTTGTAGTAGTAGTTGTTGTAGATGGAATCAAGTGAAGACGAGGTCATAGTGGAGTAGGGTGAGCCCTTAATCCAATATGACTGGTGTCCTCATAAGAGAAGAGACCCAGAGAGATACATAGGGACATGCCATGTGATGACAGAGGCAGAGATTGTGTGATGCCGATTTAAGCCAAGGAACACCCAGGATTGGTGGCTACCACCAGGAGCTAGGAAGAGTCAAGGAAGGATTCTACCCAGAGTCTCAGAGAGAGTATGGCCCTGCTGACACTTTGATTTTAGACTTCTAGCCTCTGGAACTAAGAAAGAATCCATTTCTATTGTTTTAAGCCACCCAGTTTGTGATAATTTGTTAGAGCAGCCCTTGCAAACAAATACAGTTAGCAAGGATAAAAGAATACCACTACTCCAGGGACCAACTTCCAGTCGAGAAGAAACCCTCACAAGAGGGGTTACTGTAAATATTCCACTCAGGCTGAAACCTCTGGCTACGTGACAGAAGAGCTGACAAGCTACAAAGAGTGGTGAAAATCTCGGTGTCATTCCATGGATTCTAGATGATCTTTGCTCTTGGAGAGATTTAAGCTAGCTTGGTCCAGAATTCCCAAAGTTTGAACTGGAAATCGAAATTTATGTCTTAATGTGGGAGGTTTGTTACAAATCAAATCCAGATTTTTAGTCAAGATAGTATCTTTATAGAGATAATAAATAGCAACAACCACGAAATATGTAAAGAGGACATCAACTTTTTTTTGGAGGGTGCATGGCCTTTCTATTTGCCTTTCATTTTTCATCAACAGACTTTATTTTCAAAGCAGTTTTAAGTTTACAGAAAAATTGAGCAGAAAGTACAGAGAGTTCCCATATATCCACTCTGTCCACTCCCCTACTCACCACCCTGCGCACACTTTCCTTTATTATTAACATCTTGCATTAGTGTGATACATGTTACAGTTGATAAGCCAATATCAATACATTATTATTAACCAAAGTCCATAGTTTATATTAGGGTTCACTCTGTGTTGCACGGTTCTATGAGTTTTGACAAATGGATAATGTCATTTATCTACCATTAAGGTATCATGTGGAATGATTTTTCACTGCCCTATAAATACCCTGTGCTTCACCTATTCATCCTTACCTCCCCCAGAACCCTTGGCAACTGCTGATCTTTTTTACTGTCTCCATAGTTTTTCCTTTTCCAGACTGTAATTTAGTTGGAATCACACAGTATGTAGTCTTTTCAGATTTGGCTTCTTTCGCTTAGCAATATGTGTTTAAGGTTCCTCAATGTTTTTAGTTTGCTAAGTCATTACTTCTTGGAATGAATAATATTCTATTATTTGGATGTACTACAATTAGCTAATCCATTTACCTATCAAAGGACATCTTAATTACTTCCAAGTTTTGGCAGTTATAGATGAAACTGCCATAAACATTCATGTGCAGGTTTTGGTGTGGATGTAATTTTTCACTTCACTGGGGTAAATACCAAGGAGTGTGATTGCTGGATCATATGGTAAGAGTGTGTCTAGTTTTATAAGAAACTGCAAACTGCCTTCCAGAGTGGCTGTACCGTTTTGCATTCCCACCAGCAATGAATGAGAGTTCCTGTTGCTCCACATCCTCACCAGCATTTGGCGTTACCAGTGCTTTGGATTTTATCCACTCTAAAGGTGTGTAGTGGTATCTCATTGTTCTTTCAGGAAGCAAACCTTTCAGGAATAACTAGTTTAAGATTAAAGCTAGAGGACTTCCCTGGTGGCGCAGTGGTTAAGAATCCACCTGCCAATGCAGGGGACACGGGTTCGATCCCTGGTCCGGGAAGATCCCGCATGCACGGAGCAACTAAGACCGTGTGCCACAGCTACTGAGCCCGCGCTCTAGAACCCGTGAGCCACGATTACTGAGTCCATGCACTCTAGAGCCTGTGCGCCACAACTACTGAGCCCACGCTCTGCAACTACTGAAGACCATGCGCTCTAGGGGCCCACGTGCTGCAGCTACTGTGCACCTAGAGCCTGTGCTCTGCAACAAGAGAAGACACTGTAATGAGAAGCCTGTGCACCACAATGAAGAGTAGCCCCCACTCGCATTTTTATGGCTGAGTAATATTCCATTTATATATATATATATATATATATATATATATATATATATATATATGGCACATCTTCTTTATCCGTTCATCTGTTGGTGGACACTTAGGTTGCTTCCATGTCTTGATTACTGTGAATAGTGCTGCTATGAACATTAGGGTGCATGTATCTTTTTGAATTAAAGTTTTTCACCTTTTCCAGATATATACCCAGGAGTGGGATAGCCGGATCATATTGTAACTCTATTTTTCATTTTTTAAGGAATCTCCAGACTCTTTTCCATAGTGGCTGCAACAATTTACATTCCCACCAACAGTGTAGTGGAGTTTCTCTGCCCTGAACTCCAGTCCTTTATTTCTTGCTCCCTGATTTACATCTCCATTCACAGTCCCTGTCACTAAGAAACATCAGGCCCCATCCTGAACTGATGACCTCAGGACTTATTGAACATGAAAGAGGAATAAACTTCTCTTATTTGGGGATTTGCTATTGCTCATAACTAAACCTAATCCCAATGATACAGTATTATTCAGCCTTCTCTGCCTTGTCTTAAAGATAAGATCTTCCTAAATCCCTGTCTGAGTTTTAAGAATGTGTTTTTCAATGTGTGATATGAAGTGAGTTGAGTCCAAGATATTCTCTTGTTAGCCAGGCAAAGGACAATTCTTGGATGGACCCCTCTAAACCAAGATTGCCAATACTTGTGTGCTTACTTCCATCTGGCTTCCAGTTTTAAACACAAAAGATTATTTCTGAGGTCCAAGAAAAGCACTACATTTGATCATAACTGGAGAATATGTTAGAGGTGGATTATTTCATTTCACTCATTTCCATTCATGTATTAGTCTCAGGGAGAGGCACTAGAGTGTGATGGTTAAGAACATGGACTCTGAAGCCCTATTACTTGAGTTTAAATCCCAGCCCTATTACCTCCTAGCTTTGTGACCTTAGGCAAGCTATTTAACCTCTCCACACTTTCATTTCCTCACCTCTCAAACAGTGATGATAATAGTGCACACCTTATAGGATTGTTGTGAGGGTTAAGTGAATTAATATACACAGAGCACACACATAGGCACATAGAGCAATGTCTGACACATTTAAGGGCGTACTATAAGTGAACGTTATAGTACGTGACTTTATCACCCACTAGGGATATGATGGTGAATAAAATTGATACTTCCCCGCCTTCATGGACCTTACAGTCTAGTACAGGGGGTAGGCATTAAAAACTTAAGTAATTTTTTTTCTTTTTTAATGTAAAGAGATTTATTATTTTTATTTTTTCACATCTTTATTGGAGTGTAACTGCTTTACCATGGTGTGTTAGTTTCTGCTTTACAACGAAGTGAATCAGTCATACATATACATAGGTTCCCACATCTTTTCCCTTATGATTAGTGCTACAAAGGGGCTGATGAGCATGCTTAAGAGAGAAAGCTCTTCTAGTCCAGGTATTCAAGCAAGACACCTCCGCTGCAGCATGGAGAATGAGTAAATTAGCCTGGGGAAGAGGGCTAAGAGAAAGAGGAGGAGGCTGAGAGAAGCCAGGATGCTTGGCTGGTCTCTGATAGGTCTAGGGTGCCCAGCCTGCTAGTCCACATTCCTGGTAGGAATTGAGGCCGCCTACAGGGAAGGTCTGCGTGTGCTTCACAATTAAGAGAGAAGGGCCTTGAGGACCAGGGAAAAGAGAATTCCAGTGGCTTGCCCTATGGAAACAAATCCTCTAATCCCCTGGGAAATTGCAAGGCAGAGGGACACAACCCTCGGGCAGGGTGGGGGTGGGGGGGGAGGATGGGGGGGAGGTGACTGCTGGAGGCTACATTTTGTCAAGGTAGGTTAAAGCATCCATGAAGATATTCTGCAAGGAAAAGTCAAGGCAAGGAATCACAAAAAAAAGTGGCCAAATTGCTTTTGCAGCTGAATTTTAAAAGAAGGCCTTTGAACATTTAAGAAATCGTATTTGCTGTACATATGTGAAGAGTTGAGTCAAGAGACCTCAAATGCTCAAATGTATTCCTGGCATGCACAACCTTAAATTAGAGGGGCTAAATAAAGCTGTGGCCTGCCCTTTCTGAAAGTTTGCCAACCACTGATATAGATCATGTGGGACATGGGGCCTCATCTGGGCTGATCTTAGGGCAGACGCTGGAACTTGCTTTCTTGCCGAAATGTCTGACATCAGCCCTAATTTTTAGTCATGTATCCCTCTCCCCAAGACATCAAGTACTGGGGGCCCTCAGGGAGGGTACGTTTAGTCCCCAGGAAGCTAAAGGTCTCCTTGTTTAGCGAACAAATGATTCCCGGCCCCAAGCAGCCTGCCCCAAGTTGTTTCTTCCTCTCTGCATAGACCCATCATCTTCATGGCTTTTAGAGATGCCCTTTGACTTTTGAGCAACGTGTGAAGCTTTCTTCTCTCAGCGACACTCCAGGCCTCCCAGGCAGCTCCGAGCCAGGCTTCACATCACCTTGTTTGGAAACATCACCATCTGGTGGATTTCACTGTATCTGCTCTCAAAGACCTGGCTGTGTTTTGACAATTGAGGGCATCCATGATTTGCTGGATGTTTCAGCTATACACTGGCTCCGAGACTGGTATTCGAGGAAGCCAGAGTTGAGGGGCAAATAAGGAAGAATGTTCTACGCTTCATGCTTCTAAGCTGAAATCTTGGCACACTGTCAGCTCTCTCTCTACGGCTTGATTGGCTTTTCTCAGCAGCACAATATGCCCGAGTTTCATTGCACCTCCTTGAACCTGGATTGTCTTTGCAGGGATCACAGGAAATTTTCAAGGAGTGGAAAGGATCTAATAAATGGCTGCTTCTTTGTAGCTGTATGAAATCCAATCCCTGGAATCTGACAGGAGGCAACACTGCCTTCCTTCAGATGCAGGCCCATGCTGGCATGGTGGAGCCCAGGAACCTGGGGTCAGATGACCCCCCAGGAAGCTCAGCCGAGACACATGCTGTGGGATCCATACTGCTCTTCCTCTTTCTTAGCCGAAGAGCATTAGTGAAGTCTCGTGAACACTGTCTTTCAGTATCTGCTCGAGTAAAAAATGTCTGGACTTTGGAGTTAAACGGACTTAGTTTCAAATCCCAGCTCTTCCACTTACGGATTGTGTGGATGCAGCACAGAAACAGCAGCAAGGAACTCAACCTCTCTGAGCTTTAGTCTCTTTATCTGAGAAATGGGATAATCATAGCATCTACTTTATGCAGTTCCAATGAAAATATTGTATTTTAATTTATTTGGGGTTTTGTTGCAGTTGTGACAACAAAAGAGTTCAAATCTCTTCCTTGCTCTCTAAGCCAGAAGCCTTTACTCAGAACTGATTTATACTGAGAATGATGTTCTCTGAAAAAAGCATCTATTTAGTTTCCAACAAAAGGTTTTTTCTTTTAACCCAAAGGACTGTGTTTAGATTACCGATCTACTTTAGATCTAATTATCTGATTTGTTTAGCATGGTCTTTCTCAAACTTCATTTTCTTCTAGGCAACAGGGTCCTTTTTTTTTTTTTTCAAATGAATTCTCACTTGGAACCCTGATGTATTGAAAAAATAAAAGCAAATATGCCCGGGGTGGGGCTGCAGCTGGAGCTGGGGGAAGAAAAGCAAGTTTCTCTTTGGTTTCCACTTGAATGCAAACTCTAGAGCTGCAGGTATTTTGCCTCTTATGTTCACTGCTATATCTCCAATGTCTAAAATAAATAATGCCTTACATTAACAGGGCTCAACAGAGATTTTTGAATGAATGATGGAGGAATAGGATATGAAGAAGCCTGGCACATAATAGGCACCCAAGAAAATCTTAGTGCCTCTTAACGTAACTAAAACCTTGCAGGAAGCTGAGCTCACACGTGGGAGAAGACTTATGTCCTCCCTTCCCACCCACCCATCTTCTTACCCCTCTTGCTATTCTCTTAGACCAGTTAGGTGTGTAATGGGAGTCTGGCTATGCCGAGAGCAAAAAAGGCACCAGACGGAGTGCCTTTGGCCTCATCACTTCTTTCTCACCTTCCCCCAAACTGGGCATATGACAGAGCTGGCAAAAATCAGACTGAGCACCTGGTTAGACAAAAATATTCACCAAACACCCTCTTCAGTAACAGTGCATCGCTAAGAACAGACACAACACATTTGGCTCTGTAACAGGCAGCCTGATGCAAAAAGAACAAATTCAAACTTTGGAGTCAATAGGCCCCAAGTTCCAGGTTTTCCAGCAACTGCCAGGGTGATCTTTGGGTAAGACCTCTTTGATCCTCAACTTTTTTTTCACCTACAAAATGATATCTTCTTTCCTTTTTTGATAAAAATAGTGCCCACATCATAGGTTTATGGAAATTAAATGAGCTGATTAGCTAATTGATTAACAAAGTGCCTACCTCATAATGAACACTCGACAAAAGCTCATTTTCCCAGAAGTCTCAGAACAATCCTGTCAAGATAAACTGTTTTATATAGATCTCCCCAAAGCGAAGATCAAAGATGTATACTACAGAAATTCAGAGACTCGCTCAGGGGTGAATGTTAGGATATAACGGAGTCATGGTTTAAGTGGTAAAATCCTGATGCTCGTATGGGGAGGAAAACCAGGATTCCTGAGTTCCCTGAGTGAGAGGTAGGCAAAAAGTGGGAGGCAATATGTGTAGTGGTCAAGAGTTGGACACTGAAGTCATGAATATGTGACCTGAGTTAAAATTCCAGCACTGGCATTTGTTGATACTTATTTTTTCGGGACCTCCATTTCCTCATCTGTAATATGGGGATGATAGTAAGAATTCCTGCTTCAGGGGGCTGTTTTGAGGATAAAATGTGATAACATATTCAAACTTCTTGAATATGGTAAGAGCTCTATGTATAGTAGTTATAATTATTAGTATTCTTGGGATTAACATACCTAGAAAGAAAGATTGGACTAGAAAGAGTGGCGGTTTCTTCAACTTTAAACAGGGGCAAAGACTCATTTCTAGAGAGGTGGTTCTGCATGGATCCTGAGCGTCAGTCCTATATAGAGCTCATTCTTGAAAAGGAAAGTAGAAAGATGGTCATGGGAGGGCACTTTACCTAGCAAAAGTTGTCACTTTCACTTTCTTGAGTTATCTTGACAACAACTTGTAAAGTAAGCAACCTGAGTGTCTTAAGCTGATTCGCCACAAGCAGGCACTGAGACCATGTGCACATGGTTTATTAAGTAATTACTCCTGAAGAACTGGAAAGAATGGGGCAAGTAGGATACAGAAGGAGAAGAAGCAAAAAAAGGTGCAATTTTGGGCTAAGTCCCAACCTTAGTTTTATCCTTCAGGGAGGCTCTGACATGTAAATTATACATCAGAGCTGAGCTTTTATACTTCTGCATCAGCCATTGGTTAACGACTGCCCTGGAGAGATTTAAATTTCACAGGATTTTCTGATTTGTCTGCACTTTTAGGAAAAGTGGTTCCAGTCTCCCAGGGACAGTCTTCTTAAAAACATTCACAAGTGCTGGCCTTTAAAAGCAAAACACATAGATGCTGGGAAGAAGTAGGGCACACAAAAATAGTAAAAGGTATTTGAGGGGATCTGGGCAAAGCACAGACACATTGACAAGGTTTGCTACCCAGGGGGTATTATCCCTATTTTATAGGTGAGGAAACAGGCTTAGAGAACAACCTATCAAAATCACCCAGTTGGCAAATTATGGTACCAGGACGACTACTAAAATTTTTAAAGATAGTTACCAAGATGTTCATGGTGAATATCCCAGGTTTGTTGAATAAATTCAGGTGACTCTAACTCCTTCTTTGTGAGTTTATGTTGCTAAACTTTAAAAAATGAACATTTATTTTTATATGATCATAAAAAACTATTTTCATGGGAGACACAGGAAAAGAATAAGTCAATACACCTAAGAAAGGTCCTTTAGGCTCTGACATTCTATTAAATCCATTGTAAAAAGTTGATTAACTTTCAAGACTATTGACACTTTTATAAGGGACCCCTGAATAAGAAAGATACAAAACAACTAGAAAGCAATTAATAAGATGGCATTAGTGAGTCCTTACCTATCAAAAATTACTCTAAATGTAAATGGGCTAAATTCTTCACTCAAAAGACATAGAGTGGCTGAATGGATTAAAAAAAAACAAGAACCAACAATATGCTCCCTATAGAAGACTCACTTCAGCTATAAGGACACATATAGACTCAAAGCAAAGGGATTGGAGAAAGATATTCCATGCAAATGGAAGCCAAAGGAGAACAGGGATGGCTATATTTATATCAGACAAAATGGACTTTAAGAAAAAAACTATAACAAGAGACAAAGAAGGTCACTCTATAATTATAAAGGGGTCAATGCATCAAGAGGACCTAACAGTCATAAATAGATATGCACTCAACCTCAGAGCACCTAAATATTGGGTTGGCCAAAAAGTTCTTTTGGGTTTTTCTGTAATCTTTTTTTTTTTCTTTTAAAGAGACAGCCTTTATTTTTAAGCATTTTTTTACATTGAAGAATTCAAAAAGTGGTAGGCTTTTGGAACTTATTGACCTGTATTTAAAAGGAACTGTTGACAAAGATTCACCAGAAATAATCTGAACAAGAGGGAAAATACAGTTAATACTACTGAAGCCTACTAAAATAATTCCAGGACATATGGTTCATACGACATAATGACCTCTAAATGCTGTCACTGATATGAAACTGCTTCTTTTCTAAACACACAGTGGTATAATTAACAGTATTCAATCACTTCTGTTCTTTCCTGACTATATAAAAATTAAAATCTCAGTTAATAAACTAATATATTCATCTCTTTAAATGTTTCTTACAGATACAATTTCAATATTTTCATTCAATAGTGGTGTGGTTTAAAAGATTTTTCATTCACAAGTAAAACAACAATCCACCCAAAGGGAACTGATAGTCTATAGACTCACAGTGCAAATAAAGAGTTCAGGAATGCAGCAACTGACCTTTCTAAAATACAAAACGGATAAAATTCTTCGAAGATACATGCAATAAGCTCTACTAAGCAGCTGGCCACAGAACTAGAACATTTGATAATTTTACTGGTGACTTCAATGGGACTCCAGATGTTTCCAGACTCAACTTGAACTCTCATCTTAGGCTTTGTATTTTGCCTTTCTAGTTTCACTAATGACACAAACATGATTCAAATCCCTGAAGTATTCATTATAGTCAAGGGCATATCCTATAACAAACTTGTCTGGAATTTCAAATCCAACAAAGTCTGGTCTATAACCAACACTTCGAGGAGGCCTTTTCACCAGCAAGCTTGCGACCTTGACCATCTTTGGATTATGCTGCTTGACCAAGGAAAGCAAGGTTTGCATTGTTTTCTCAGTGTCAATTTTATCTTCAATCATCAAGAAATTCTTTCCAGTTAAAGTTGAGAAATTATCTCCACCAATTACTTTTATGTCTGTCCCCTGTTGACTGGTCAGTACAGTAGCTTTTCAGTCTGATAAAATCTACAGTCATAAGAATAGATCTATCACTATTTCTGTTCGGTGCTTTGATGTAATCCAGCAGGTCAGCAAAGAATTTATAGCCCCACTTGAGCACACAGAGGGCCAAGATGTGCTGGCCTCCCATCTACTTCATCACATCTCGAGCCAGCCATTTGGTCCACAATGCTGGGGCTGTGGGTCACCATAACGGAGCTGCCTGGCATGTGGGCTGAAGGCAGTCTGGGATGAGCTTTTTCTGTAACATCTTATGGAAAAACCCAAATGAAATTTTTGGCTAATCCAATATATTAAGCAAACACTAACTGATCTGAATGGAGAAATAGACAACAGTACAATAATAGTAGGGGACTTCAATAACCCCACTTTCAATAATAGATAGATCATCCAGACATAAAAGAAGGAAATGCTGGACTTGAATTATACTTTAGAGCAAATGGGCCTAACAGACGTATATAGAACATTCCATTCAACAGCAGCAGAATATATATTCTTCTCAAGTTCCACATGGAATACTCTCCAGGAAAGATCACATCACAAAACAATTCTTAGCCAATTTAAGAAGACTGAAGTCATACCAAGTAACTTTTCTGACCACAAAGGTATGAAACTAGGAATCAATAACAGAAGGAAAACTGGAAAATTCACACTAACATGTGGAAATTAAACAACACACTCCTGAACAACCAATGGGTCAAGGAGGAAATCAAAAGGAACATTTAAAAATATCTTGAAAACAAACAAAGACGGAAACATTACATACCAAAACTTATAGAATGCTGCAAAAGCACTTATAAGAGGGAAGCTTTAGCAATAGGTACTTACATTAAGAAAAAAGAAAGATCTCAAATAAATAACCTAACTTTACACCTCAAAGAACCAGAAAAAGAAGAATTAACTAAGCCCAAATTTAGTAGAAGAAAGGAAATAAAGATCAGAGCAGAAATAAATGAAATAGAGACCCAAAAAAATAGAAAAGATCAATGAAGCTAAGAGCTGTTTTTTTATTTAGAGACAACAAAAACTGACTAAATTTAAAGAGAGAAGACTCAAACAAATAAAATCAGAAATGAAAAGGAAATATTACAACTGACACCACAGAAATTAGAAAAACATTAGAGATTACTATGTGCCCATCAACAGATGAATATATAAAGAAGATACAGGATACAGTATATATATATATATATATATATACACACAATGGAATATTACTCAGCCATAAAAAAGAATGAAATTCTGCCATTTGCAGCAATGCGGATGAACCTAATATCATGCTTAGTGAAATAAGTCAGACAAATACTGTATAATAACACTTATATGTGGAACCTAAAAAATAATGTATATGCAAAACATAAATAGAGTCACAGATATAGAGAACAAACTAGTGGTTACCAGAGGGGAGAGGAACAAACTAGGGGTAAGGGATTAACAGATAAAAACTACTATGAATAAAATAGATAAGCAACAAGGATACATTGTAGAACACAGGGAATTTTTAGCTATTACCTTGTAACAATTTATAATATAATATAATCTGCAAAAATACTGAATCATTTTGCATGAGATTGTTCAATTTGAAGAAGCTGAAGAGGACACAAATAAAAGGAAATATATCTAATGTTCATGTATTAGAAGAATTAATATTGTTAAAATGTCCATACTACTGAAAGCCATCTATAGATTCAGTGCAATTCCTATCAAAATTCCAATGACATTTTCCACTGAAATAGAGAAAAAAATACTAAAATTTGTATGGAACTACAAAAGACCCTGAAGAACCAAAGTAATCCTGAAAAGAACAAAGCGAGAGGCATCACGCTTCTTGATTTCAAACTATGTTATTACAAACGTATAGTAATCAAAACAGTTTGGTACTGGCATAAAAATAGACACAAAGACCAATGGAACAGAATCAAGAACCCAGAAATAAACCCTTGCTTATACAGCGAACTAATATTGACAAGGGAGTCAATAATACTCAATGGCGAAAGGATAATCTCTTCAATAATTGGTATAGGGAAAACTGGATAATCACATGCAGAAGAATAAAATGGACCCTATCTCACACCACTCACAAAACGTTAACTTGAAATGGATTTAAAGAATTAAACATAAGATCTAAAGCTATAAAAACTTCTAGAAGAAAACACAGAGGAAAAGCCCCTTGACAGTGGTCTTGGCAATGATTTTGGGGGCTATGACACTGAAAGCACAGGCAACAAAAGCCAAAGTAAACAAGTGGGACTACATCAAACTAAAAATCTTCTGCACAGCAAAATAAATAATTAAAAAAATGAAAAGGCAGCCTACGGAATGTAAGAAAATATTTGCAAATCATATATCTGATAAGGAGTTAATATCCAAAACATAGAAGGAACTCATAAAACTCAATAGCAAAAACAAACACACAAAATATCTGATTAAAAATTGAGCAGAGGAACTGAGTAGACACATTTCCAAAGAAGATACACAAATGGCCAAGAGGTACGTGAAAAGATGTTCAATATCACTTGTCATCAGGGAAATGCAAATCAAAACCACAATGAGATGTCACCTCACACCTGTTAGAATGGCTATTATAAAAAAGACAGATAAATTTTGGCAAGGATGTGGAGAAAGGGGAACCCTGGTGCACTATTGGTGGAAATGTAAATTGGTGCAGCCACTATGGAGAACAGTGTGAAGATTCCTCAAAAAATTAAAAACAGAACTACCACATGATCCAGTAATCTCACTTCTGGGTACATACCCAAAAGAAATGAAATCAAGTCTTCAAAGAGATATTGCACTCCCATGTTCGTTGCCGTGTTATTCACAATAACCAAGATATAGAAATCACCTTAGCGTCAGTCTACAGATAAATGGATAAAGAAAATGAGGCATATATACACAAGCGAATATTACTGAGCCATGAGAAAGAAGGAAATC
Organism: Kogia breviceps; assembly: GCF_026419965.1. Taxonomy (NCBI): domain Eukaryota; kingdom Metazoa; phylum Chordata; class Mammalia; order Artiodactyla; family Physeteridae; genus Kogia; species Kogia breviceps. The sequence continues at coordinate 17,698,072 of NC_081330.1, forward strand.
CTGCCATTTGCAACAATATGGATGGACCTTGAGGGCATTAAGTTAAGTGAAATAAGTCAGACAGAGAAAGACAAGTACTGTATGATATCATTTATATGTAGCATCTATAAGACCCAAACTCACAGAAACAAAGTAGAATGGTGGTTGTAAGTGGCTGGTGGGGTGGGAATGGGGAGATGTCAGCCAAAGTGTACAAACTTCCACTTATAACATGAATAAGTCCTGGGGATCTAAAGTATAGCATGGTGACTATAGTTAACAATACTGTATTATATGATTGAAAGTTGCTAAGAGAGTAGATCTTAAACGTTCTCATCACAAAAAAGAAATGGTAATTACATGAGGTAATGGAGGTGATAGCTAACCCTACTGAAGTAAACATTTTACAATGTATAAATGTATCAAATCATCACATGTACACGTTAAACTTACACAATGTTTTATGTCAATTATATCTCAATAAAGTTGGAAAAAATAAGGAACTTTTTTTTGTGTGTGTGGTACGCGAGCCTCTCACTGCTGTGGCCTCTCCCGTTGCGGAGCACAGGCTCCGGACGTGCAGGCGCAGCGGCCATGGCTCACGGGCCCAGCCGCTCCGCCGCACGTGGGATCTTCCCGGACCGGGGCACGAACCCGCGTCCCCCGCATCGGCAGGCGGACTCTCGACCACTGCGCCACCAGGGAAGCCCCCCAAATAAGGAACTTTTGAAAAGGAATAATCTTTAACCCCAAAGAAATAAGATACTAATGATGAAATATCAGGAACTGGGGCCCTAATTTTGGTCAGAATTCTTAGCTCTTACCCTTAAAGTCGTATCACAGTTCACCCTTTGGATCTTAGGAAAAAACAGTGATGTGGTGCTTTTTATTTTGATTTTTGATTTAGGTTTATTTTTCAATGGTAAGGGTAAAAGCTATCTAGTATACTCTTGCATTTACATCCTGGCTCAGCAACCCTGGGATCCGTCGCCCGATCTCCTTTTGCTCCTATTCTGGCCTCGTGCTCAGCGCTCCCGCTCCACCTCCTTATGTGTGGAGGGACTAAAGGGAAGACAGACTGGCCAGGCTAATTTTTCCAGGGGTGAGCCCAACTTTGGATTTTTACTTTAAAGTAGAATATGAAAATTTCCTTTGAGACAGTTTCCTGCTTTGGATCACAGTCAATTAGTAACATTTTGCCAGTAATAACTGAAGGAATAAAGTCTAGGTGGAAAAAGAGAGAGGAAAAGAGAGAACTCATTCTTCATTTACCATTTTAAACTTTAGCAAACAGTGAATTATTTATATTTATTTCCTTGATACCCACCCATTCAGCAAACGTTTATTTTGTGCCTACTGTGTGCCAGGCACTGAATTTTATGATTTCATATATCTAGATCTTTTCTTTCTCACAACTCTATGAATTAGAATTGTCACCTTGCTTTATAAGTTAGGAAACTGAGGCACAGGGAGCTGAAGTGACCTGTCTCAGGTCACATTGCTGGTGAGTTTTTGTGGCCTCTCTCGTTGCGGAGCGCAGGCTCCGGACGCGCAGGCTCAGTGGCCATGGCTCACGGGCCCACATGTGGGATCTTCCCAGACCGGGGCACGAACCCGCGTCCCCTGCATCGGCAGGCGGACTCTCAACCACTGTGCCACCAGGGAAGCCCTGCTGGTAAGATTTTAAATAGATTCTTTGGTCACCAGAGTTATAGCTTTTTCCACCAGCCTTGCAGCTGACTCTCCACTTGGAGTTGTTGTGGAGACTGTGCTGTGAGCTGTCAAAATATTAGCACAGGTATGCTCTCTTGTCCATCAGATGACAGCATTTCATTGGTCTAATTTTACCAGTCTATTTATTTAGTGACATAGGATAAGTTGGTTCAATATAGATAAAGAGTGGTGTTTGGGGGTTCTTACCCAATCAGGTTTAAATGTACTTTTGAAAATGTCTCCTTCAAAAGCCAGAGTTTTACTTAATGGGGAAACCCTGGAAGCATTCCTGCTAATGTCAGGAGAAAGGAAATGATGCCCACTATTGGCACAATTATTTACTGTTTCATTGGATGTATTAGCTAGCACACTCTTGCTGAAAGTGAAAACTGGTATAACATTTTCAAAGGGCAACTTGATAGTATCTATTAAAAGATAAATTTTCAGACCCAGTGATCCACCATTTCAAGTGCTAGAAATTCATCCTATAGAGACGTCGCCACAAATGTGCAGACATTTATGTACAAGGATGTTTATTGCAGTATTGTTCGTAAAGGAAAACAACCCAAATGTCTATTAATAAAGGAACTGAGAAAATATATAATAGTGCATAAAAGAAACCTAGATAGATCTAATGTACTAATATGGAAAAATGTCCATGTTGTACAGATCAATGAAGAAAGAAAGTTTAAAAATTGTATGGGACTTCTCTGGTGGCGCAGTGGTTAAGAATCTGCCTGCCAATGCAGGGGACACGGGTGTGCACCCTGGTCCAGGAAGATCCCGCATGCCGCAGAACAACTAAGCCCATACACCACAACTACTGAGCCTGCGCTCTAGAGCCCATGAGCCACAACTACTGAAGCCTGCACGCCTAGAGCCCATGCTCCGCAACAAGGGAAGCCACCATAATGAGACGCCCATGCACTGCAACGAAGAGTAGCCCCTGCTCACCGCAACTAGAGAAAGCCCGCGTGCAGCAACAAAGACCCAATGCAGCCAAAAATAAATAAATAAATAAATAAAAATACCACAGACTAAATGGCATAAACAACAGAAATGTATTTCTCACCATTCTGGAGGCTACAAATCCAGGATCGAGGTGTTGGCAGGTTTGGTTTCTTCTGAGGCCTCTCTCCTTGGCTTGCAGATGGCTGCCCTCTCACTGTGCCCTCTCAGGAACTTTCCTCTGCGTGTGTGCATCCCCCGTCTCTCTCGTGTGTAAAAATTTTCTTTTCTTATAAGAACACCAGTCAGATTAGATTAGGGCCCATCCTAAAGGCCTCATTTGAACTGACTTATTTCTTTAAAAGCCCTATCTCCAAATACAGTCACATTCTGAGGTACTGAGGGTTAGGGCTTCAATATATGAATTTGGGAGGAACACAGTTCATCTCATAACAGTTTTTAATCTGGATTATGAATGTACGGGAGTGTATTGTACTGAATTCTTTGGTTTTGTGTACGTTTGAAAATTTATGTTAAATACAACATTCTAGAAGAGGACATAAAAGTAGACCTGAACAAATTGATATACATGCCCCATGAATAAGAAGTCTCACCGCTAGAAAGATATGTTTTCCATAAATAAATTTATAATTTTTAACACATCTTTATAAATACACCTGATTCTTTTCCTGAAACTGTACAAGCTTATATAGAAAAGTAAACAAGAATAGCAGGGAAAACTCTGTAAATATACAGCAATGTGGAGTAGAGCAGCCTTATTGGATATTAAAACATACTCTAGAGCCTCAAAACTTAAAACAATGTGAAACTAGTACATGGAAGGAAACAAAAATCCAAAAACAGGCCCAAATGCATATGGCAATTTAATATATGATAAAGGCATCTTCTCAAATTGATGGGGGTAAAAATGAACTTTCTAATCAATGACATCAGGACAACTGGGTAGCCATTTGGAAAAAGATTAAATTTGATCCATACTTCACACCATATATCAAGATAAAATCTAAATAGATCAAAGATTTAAATTTTTTAAAAATGAAGCCATAAAAGTACTAACGGTAAACCTTGAAGTGAAGCAGGCCCTTCTAATTACGACACAAATCCAGAGGCCATTTAAAAACTGACTGATACATTTCACGTCACCAAAATACATAATTTCTCATGGCAAATAACACATATGCCATAAGCAAAGACAAAGGATAAATGGGGAAATATTTGTAATTCATATCACAAAGGGCTAATTTTCCTAGTTTTTAAAGAGGTCCTAGAGATTGAGGGAAAGGGACAATAACCAATATTTGTGTCAAAAACTGTGTGGAACTACATGGAAAGATAGCTTATTAAAAAAAAAGAATACCCTGAAACATCCGAAAAGATACTCAACTTCTCTCATAATATGAAAAATTCAAATTTAAAACTACACTGAGGGTTTCCCTGGTGTCGCAGTGGTTGAGAATCCGCCTGCCGATGCAGGGGACGCGGGTTCGTGCCCCGGTCTGGGAGGATCCCACGTGCCGCGGAACGGCTGGGCCCGTGAGCCGTGGCCGCTGCGCCTGCGCGTCCGGAGCCTGTGCTCCGCAACGGGAGAGGCCGCAACAGTGAGAGGCCCGCGTACCGCAAAAAAAAAAGGGAGCTGGAATAAAATCTGTCAATCATTTGACATTATAACAGAAAATTAAAAAGCTGGGCCTTAGGGCTTACCTGGTGGCACAGTGGTTGAGAGTCCGACTGCCGATGCAGGGGACGCGGGTTCATGGCCTGGTCTGGGAAGATCCCACACGCCGCGGAGCAGTTGGGCCCGTGAGCCATGGCCGCTGCGCCTGCGCGTTCGGAGCCTGTGCTTCGCAACGGGAGAGGCCACACAGCGAGGGGCCCGCGTAAAGCAAAAAAAAAAAAAAAACTACACTGAGATTTTTTTTTCTCACTTATCAATTTGTTTAAAATCACAAAGTTTGACACCGTACTCTGTTGGTGAGGCTGGGGAAAATAGGAATGCTCATATATTGTGAGTAGGACTGCAAATGGGTACAACACTTGTATTAGGTTGGTAGGTGTGCCATCACAAAGTACCAGACAATAGGTGGCTTATAAGAACAGAAATTTATTTGAATTTATTTTCTCACTATTCTGGAGGCTACAAGTCTGAGATCAAAGTGCTGGAAGGGTTGGTTCCTTCTGAGACCTCTCTCCTTGGCTTGTAAATGGCCATCTTCCCTTCCCTGTGTCTTCACATGGTCTTCCTTCTGTACATGTCTATGTCTTAATGTCCTCTACTTATAAGGACACTAGTCATATTGGATTAGGGCCCACCCTAATGATCTCATTTCAACTTAATTACCTCTCTATAAACCCTATCTCCAAATAGAGTCACATTCTGAGTAACTGGGGGTTAGGACTTAAACACTTGAATTTTGGGGGACATAAATCCAATCATAACAACCTTTACGGAAGGAAATAGAAGTCGCTATAAAAATTACCAGTACATTACCCTTGTGCAGCAATTCCACTTCTGGAAATCTATCTTAAGGGTAAAATGACATACATATAAAATGACATATATATGAGGATATTCATTTCAAACTTGTTTATAAAAGCAGAGAGTTGGAAGCAACCCATGTCCCCAAATAGGGGATTATTTGAGTCAACTGTATTTCACCTACACCGTGAAAAATTATGCAGCTGTAAAGAAATCAGGAAGCTCTCCATGCACAGCTAAAGAGAAATCAACTGATATATGAAGTAAGAAAAGGAAGGCACAACACAGTTTAACAGCATGCTACATATGTATGAGAAATACATTCGTATTTTCTTGTACAGTATTTGCATAAAGAAACACTGAAGGCTAAATAACAACAAAAAACTAATAAAATTGGTTACTGATAGAGATGTATGGGGGCACAGACTAGAGGGGACAGAAGTGGAATTGAGCTTTTCCATATATTCCTTTTTACATAATTTTCATTTCTAAATCACGTACATTCAAAACAATTACAATTATTATACATAAAGTTTCCGAGTTCCGCCATGACATTTCTAGTACAATATGAGACGAACTCTAATCCTTTTACTTTTGAGAATGGCTATTCTCAGTTTATCAAAGCTTCGTCTAGGGTTTTCAAATCGTGCTCCTGTGAAATAAAGAAAATCCCCAGGGGTTGCAAGTGTTTTCGTTCTTCTTCTTTTTCTTTGAAGGAAGGAACCGAGTTTAAGAGGGCTAGAGTGAGTCCAGTTGGATTTGACGTTGACCACACAGGAGATAACCCAGACGCTATTGATCATCAGCATTCGGCAGCACACATGCCCTTGAGTGTGCATCAATTCAAGCAAACAGAAGTGTGCCCTGCTGGGGGGTGGGGTGGGGGTGCCTGGATGGGGGTGGGGGGACCCGAGCGTACTGCCTCCTGCTAAGAGTGGAATTCCTTGAGAAAGCCCCCTTCCTGTCACAGCGCTCACAGCACTCTGAGCTTGCCCGCAGCCCAACGGCCTCTCCGAGAATGCTGCGTTTAAAAGTGCAGTTTTTGGATGATTCCCAGAAGATTTTTGTGGTTGATGTAAGTGGAAATCACATTGCTATTATTCCTTTATTATTCATTCAATAATGGTCATTTGTGGACAGCCCATTAGCTGGAGATATTATGTCTTCCTTAGGACCGAACGAAGGGGGACTGTGGGTTTTAGCTCTGGAAAAAGAAATCTGTATTTAATATCACAATGTAGCTCGTGCTTTCCCACTAACCTTTCTTCTAGAACAGGTTCTCTTTTCTCAAGGGATAAGAACGGCAAATCTTAAAGATACGCTAAATATATGTAAGAAGACAAAGCAGAAATAGCTTAGCTGTCCTACCCAAAAAGGGATTATTGCTCATTGAAATAATTTGCCTGTGAGTCTCACCCCGTGAATATTTGTGGGGAGAAAACTGTGGTTCTGAGGGAAAGGAGAAGGGGAAAGCTACCCTCCTTTTCTGAAGAAAACCTATGGGGTTTCGGAGGGTGGAGGGCGGTGCGTAGAATTATGCAGTTGTAATGAGAACTTCAGGAAGTAATGACAAGTATAAGAGAGAAAAATAGGATAAGAGACTATTTAGTTTGATTTAGTACTTACAGTTCAGGGTTCTTCATATAATTCCTAGCTACAAGATGATGGATACAATTATACCTCATCTCTTCAAGAAAGAACAAATGTATTAAGCACATCATTTGGGGCTCATCTTTCAGCATCTTAAGAGATGTACATTTTGATGGCAGGATTTACGTACGAGCATTTGGAAATGTTCTACAATTTTATTGGAATCAAAAAAATGCTATTTGCTCTGCTATTTACATTAGCTACTAACAAGGAACAAATAGTTCATTTCCTTCGAAATTCATACAAAATGCTGGTTGTTTTCTTTTATACATAAACTGACAACTGCTGTTGGGTGTGTAGGTAACGCATTTTTCAAATAAGTATTTCATTTTTATTTGAATCATGTGCTTTGTGGGTGATGGCTGCATGGTTTCGGCTGCTGTTTTGCTGTCTCCTCCTTTCACTTTTATTTGCAAAAGGCATTTCTAGCTCCACGGACCTGATGATTTGTTTTTGTAGCAAATAGCTTCCATTAGAGGTATGAGGCATTTCCTATTCTTTCTTGGAACTGCATTTAAGGGGTGGAAAATGTCTTTTGAGTAGTTTATCCATTTGCAGGCTGGTGGTGTACGCTCGCAGTGCTCCAGTACCTGAATTAGTGAGCTGGGGATTCAAAAGACACTGCTTTAGGCTAAATTTTTTAATAGATATTTCAAGCTACGCAAAGAGAAATCTTTGACAAAAAGTGACAGAAGAGCTTTCGGAATGTACAGCTCAAATACAGATCCAATTGAATGGGGGCTGGGTGGGAGGCACAGTACCCTAGCTTCACAAAATTCACCTTCCGAGGAGCCGATTCTAGCAACTGGAAGCCAGCATCATTTGGCTCTAAGTCAGACTGTCGCCTTCCAGCTGCGACACACCGTGTTCCTGGGGAGGATAATGGGAGAGATTTGATACCCAGCAGTTTGGGTGTCACAGCATCTGATCCCGTTTGCTCTGTGCGGGGCTGCTCTGTAAGTAGCAATCGTGGCGTTACCGAGAGTGGCAGTGGCGATAACTGTGGTCCCATGGGCAGCTTAGTCTTGAGGGAAAATGGAACCTTAAGTTAGCATACAGCCATCTAACTGTATCTTCTCTCCTTAACAGTAGTAGACTGATAATCATGATGATCATAATGAAAATGATGATGATGCTGATGATAGGAGTAGTAGAAGGTCGCCAAAGGACAACACTAAAATTTAAAAAGCAATTTCACATCCATTAGTTCATTTGATCCTCCATTCCACCCTGTGAGTGAAAGTAGGGAAAAGATGAATGCAGAGCTGGGACTTCCAATCCAGGACTCTTCCCACGACCCCATGTGCAATTGTATCCGAAGACTCATCTGTCAGTAGCTGCCTAGTCCTGTAATGTTGTCACTGCACATTAGTTTCTGTGGCCCTCAAAGGGCATAGAATTTGGCATACAGTAAGGCTTCAGTGACTGTTATGAACCAATCAGTAGAAGTCTCAAGAGGCATGGCTCAGTCCCAGGGACAATTGTTCTTCAAGATAAGATTTAAGAAAATAATTGGTTGCATGGGGAGAAATAATGGCATCTTAGGCATTAGTGTTGTTTTTACAGAAAGTACAGTAGCATTATCTTAGTGAGTCTGCTGGGGTCCAAGATCTGGCTCAGGACTACAGACTCAGAAGCCTGATTTGCCAGCACTCCACAAATCTGAAGTCAGAAACTGATATCTTAAAATCAGGAGGCCAGTGTTACCATTTACAGTGGGATTGGGAACACTAGGGTTCTCTCATCAGTTACATAATATGCCAAAGGGCAGAAGAGTCAGATTTAAAGGAATTAGATTTATGCTCCTAGTACTAGATGGCTGATAATGCATCCGTCTCCACAAAGGCCCTGTCATTGACACCTTCTAGTCACTTATTCATTCATTTAGTCATTTCCTTAACAAATTCTTATTGAGATCCTAGTATGTTCCAGGCCCTGTTCCGGGCACAGTCGACTCTACCATATGGGTAAGTAAAGTTCTCGAGCAAGGGAACACTCTCGCCTGCGCAGTGCTGGCTGGGAGCTGCCAACTTGGGCTTCAGTGATTCCTTTTCCTCTCATTGCATGGTTGCCAAACTCCCTTTGTGATCGACATGTCTTTAGTTTGTTAATGCCTTCAGTTAGATTACTGAGAAGAGCGTCTGACCCCTGAAATGTCCTGGTGTTTTGAAGCTTCTTTGCATATCTGTAATCTGAGATACGGGGTGCTGATATTTATATATGAACTCTCGGAGAATATTAGTCAGACTTTTCCTTTCTGAATTTCCAAGAGTCTTTGGGGATGCAGGATAGATATGGGACTCCAGAATTGCTGGAATATGCCCACTAAAGTTTCATCCAATGAAGAAAATGTATTTGGTAAAAACCTCATCTTACTTTTCAAGTCGATTTATTTGATGAAATTGATCACCGTTAAATATCAACAGCATCTCTAGTGTTGCACTTGGTAGGACTCTCCAGAATGATGATGGGAGTGGGTAAGCAGGACGAGAAATGGAATAAGGTAATGATTTTAAAGATAATTGGAAATTCCCTCGCGGTCCAGTGGTTAGGACTCCATGCTTCCACTGCAGAGGAAATGGATTTGATCCCTGGTTGGAGAACTAAGATCCCACAAGCTGCGTGGCATGGCCAAAAAAAAAAAAAAAAATTGAAGATTTTAGTGTTTTAGTTTTGCCTCTTCAACATGGGGGCCTGGACTTTTCCAGATAGAAAAAGGGAGGATAAGACAAAAGCTAAGACTTTTGAGTACTCAGAAAGAATAGAGAAGGTCAGGTTTCTAGCTTTACTAGGAACCCTCTCAATACACACAGGTACCTTGGAGGGTGACCTCCTTTTAAGCCTGAACTGCTTGCTTCTCTGAGGTTTAGATGGAGAGTTTTCAAAACAATAATCCCATCACCATACTTGACACAGTTCTGTCTGATATGCCTCCTGCCTGCTGCAGTTCTATCTTTGTAGAAGCATAGTGTAGGGGAAGAGCAGCTGTTGTTTGTGAATTCCCAAAAGCACATTTTATTTTGATGGTTTTTGGAAGCTAAAGTCAAAATAACAGGTTTGAAACATCTCGAGACTTACATTTACCTGATTGCTAAGTGACTATTGACCAGCACAGTGGGTACCTAGTGGCTTACCCAGTGAGAGAATATAGTGAGTCAGCTTACCCCATTCCCTTGGGAGCCCATCATAAAGGCCACCAGGCCTCATTTTCTGAAAGAGGCAGAGAGGAAGCACTGCCAGGACTGAGCGCTATTCAAGCTGAATAAGAAAGCCAAGAACTGCTTAGTGATTCTTTTATTGGTAGAGGTATTTACCCTTGGGATATTTGTCCAGGAGCTGGTTTTTCAATTTATAATGATGAGGAATCTTTTGTAGTTTTGTCAATAGCGAAATAGATACCCCTCCCCTTCATAGAGAAAAACTCTTCTAACACCAGTGAAATGGAATTGCTCTGGTGTAGTAAAATGTTCCTGGATTTGGGGCTACAAAAACTGCACCATTTATGTGTGTGATCTTGGGCCAGTCACTTAACCCCTTATCCCCCTGAGTTGTGAGGAGTGATATAAAGGATATCATGTATATTTGGAGTCTGATAAAGCGGGACAAAAATTTGACTCTGCTACTTCCGAGCTGTGTGGCATTGGGCAGGTCACTTAACCTATCTTGGATTTAGTTCTATCAATGCTAAAAACTTGGACTTGGGGTGTCAGGAAAAACTTTCCAAATAATATACTATTTAAGCTGCTGAGTAGGAGCTAAGGAGGTGAAAAGTGGAATCTAGGGTGAAGGGGGTTGTATGGTGGTTACACAAGGGAAAGATTGAAGGCCAACGTGCAAAAGAGAACATGGCCCTTTCATGGAAAAAAAAAGGTCAGTGTGAGTGAAGAATGAAGTGTTGAAAGGAAGATGGAGAGTAGCTTGAATTCAAGCTGAAGCAGAGGTGGTCAACAATTATATCATTTGGGTCAAGTGGTATATATATATGAAGTTTGGGCTTTATCCTGAAGGTGATAGAGAATCACTAAAGAGTTTAAGAAGCTCAAAATGGGGATGTTAGCATCTGTTAACTCAATTTATGCATTCATTTGCTCATCCAATATTTAATGAAATATGTGTTCTAAGTGCTGGAGATGCCAGGTAGAATCGGAATAGCAGTTTCAAGTTCAGTGGCTCCAATTTTATTTTATTTTATTTATATATATATATTTTCTTTTGCGGTATGCAGGCCTCTCACTGTTGTGGCGTCTCCCATTGCGGAGCACAGGCTCCGAACGCGCAGGCTCGGCGGCCATGGCTCACGGGCCCAGCCGCTCTGCGGCATGCGGGATCTTCCCAGACCGGGGCACGAACCCGTGTCCCCTGCATTGGCAGGCGGACTCTCAACCACTGTGCCACCAGGGAAGCCCAGTGGCTCCAATTTTAGATAGCCAGCCTCTATCCTAACACATATGCCCAAACATCAATATTCCAGCCTGATAGAGAATGGTGGAGACAGACAGAAAGGATGGATACAAAAGATGTTAATGAGGTAGAATTTCTACAAGCATTTGATGTCAGCCTGGATACAGGAGGTGAGTTGAGGAGTCTAGATGACATCCAAATTTCTGGCTTAAGTAATGGTTTGGATGGTGGCCTCCATTCACCAAGACAGAGAAACAGAATAAAAGGAGCAAGTTTAGGGTGCGCAAGGAGTTTTGTTTTGGATTTATTGATGGGAATATGGGAAGAGAAATATATCTGGATTTGGGCAGACCTGAGTTCTAGTCTCTGCTCTAAAATTATTTTTAAGTTTATTTTAATGAAATATAGCTGATTTACAATGTTGTGTTAATTTCTGCCATACAGCAAAGTGATTCAGTTATACATATATACACTCTTTTTCATATTCTTTTCCATTATGGTTTATCACAGGATATTGAATAGAGTTCCCTGTACTATACAGTAGGACCTTGTTATCTATCCATCCTATATATAATAATTTGCATCTGCTAATCACAAACTCCCAATCCACCCCTCCTCAACCTCCCCTCCCGCTTGGCAACCACAGGTCTGTTTTCTATGTCTGTGAGTCTGTTTCTGTTTTGTACATATGGTCATTTGTGTCATATTTTAGATTCCACATATAGGTAATATCATATGGTATTTGTCTTTGTCTGACTTACTTCGCTTAGTATGATAATCTCTAGGTCCATCCATGTTGCTGCAAATGGCATTATTTCATTCTTTTTTATGGCTGAGTAATATTCCATTGCCTATATATACCACATCTTCTTTATCCATTCATCTGTTAATGGCCGTGTAGGTTCTTTCCATATCTTGCCAGCTCTAACAATTTTAAGGTGTGGAACATTATGTGAGTCACTTCACCTCTCTGAGCCTGTGCGCTTATCACTAAAATTGCAATCATCATAGCACCTACCTCATGAAATCATTGTGAAGATGAATGAAATACCAGAGGTTAAGGTTCCTGATGCAACGAATGTGCTCAAAGCATGTTAATTCCCCTCTCCCTTGCTTAGAGACCTCTTTATTTCTATACTTTGCAAACCAACAGAGAACAGTCTTTCACCCTCAACTTGAAGTTTCTTTTGATAACACTTGATGTTGCAGCCCACCTCCAAGCAAAACAGAGCTGTGTTTCCCCTCATTTGCTCTTCCTCTGGGGCTTCCTGGGGTTGATTCATCCTGCTTTTCTTAGTGGCTTGCCCTTTGCTTAGTCAGCAGCACCAGGCGATTTGCTCTTCCCCCCCTGCGGTCATTAATCCTGAGAGGGTCCATAATAACTGTCTAGAGTTACCTAAAATAATGGTGGGCTTCCTTTAAGGAAGCAAATGGAAACAGCCAAACCCTTTATCTTTAACGACATTTAATTTAAAATTAAAAAAAGACAAATACTATATGATATCACTTATATGTGGAATCTAAAAAAGAAAACAAACTAGTGAATATAACAAAAGAGATACAGACTCACAGGTATAGAGAACAAACTAGTGGGTTTCAGTGGGGAGAGGGAAAAGGTGAGGGGCAAGATTGGGGTAGGGGATTAAGAGGTATAAACTACTATGTAGAAAATAAATAAGCTACAAGGATATATTGTACAGCACAGGGAATATAGCCAATATTTTATGATAACTACAAATGGAGTATAATCTATAAAAATTGTGAATCACTATGTTGTACACCTGAAACTAATATAATATTGTAAATCAACTATGCCTCAATTTAAAAGAAAAGTATACCTCAATTTTTTTTATCCCCTTTGGTAACCATAAATTTGTTTTCTATGTCTGTAAGTCTGTTTCTGTTTTATAAATAAGTTCATTTGCGTCATTTCTTTACATTCCACATATAAGTGATGTCATATGATATTTGTCTTTCTCTGTCAGTATATCTCATTGTTGTTTTGATTAGCATTTCCCTGATGATTAGCAACGTTGAGCATCTTTTCACATGCCTGTTGGCCATCTTTATGTCTTCTTTGGAAAAATGTCTATTCAGGTCTTCGGCTCTTTTTTTTTTTTTTTTTTTTGCGGTATGCTATGCAGGCCTCTCACTGTTGTGGCCTCTCCCGTTGCGGAGCACAGGCTCCGGACGCGCAGGCCTGGCGGCCATGGCTCACGGGCTTAGTTGCTCTGTGGCATGTGGGATCTTCCTGGACCAGGGCATGAACCCGTGTCTCCTGCATCGGCAGGCGGATTCTCAACCACTGCGCCACCAGGGAAGCCCTCATTTTTTAATTGGGTTGTTTGTTTGATTGATAGTGAGTTGTATGAGCTGCTCATATATTTTGGATATTAACCCCTTATTGGTCAAATCATTTGCAAATATTTTCTCCCATTCAGTAGGCTGACTTTTCATTTTGTCCATGGTTTCCTTTGCTGTGCAAAAGCTTTTAAGTTTAATTAGGTCTCACTCGTTTATTTTTTATTTTGTTTCCTTTGCCTTAGGAGACAGATCCAAGAAAATATTGCTACAGTTTATGTCAAAGACTGTTCTGCCTATGTTTTCCTCTAGGAGTTTTATAGTGTCTGGTCTTACATTAAGGTCTCTAATCCATTTTGAGTTTATTTCTGTGTATGGTGTTAGGGAGTGTTCTAATTTCATTCTTTTACATGTAGCTGTCCAGTTTTCCCAGCACCACTTATTGAAGAGACTGTCTTTTCTCCATTGTATATTTTTGCCTCCTTTGTCATAGATTAATTGACCAAAAGTGTGTGGGTTTATTTCTGGGCTCTATAGTCTGTCCCATTGATCTATACGTCTGTTTTTGTGCCAGTTGCATACTGTTTTGATTACTGTAGCTTTGTAGTGTAGTCTGAAGTCAGGGAGCATGATACTTCCAGCTCTGTTCTTCTTTCTCAAGGTTGTTTTGGCTATTGGGGGGTTTTGTGTTTCCATACAAATTTTAAAATTATTTGTTCTAGTTCTGTGAAAAATGCTATTTGTATTTTGATAGGGGTTGTATTGTATCTGTAGGTTGCCTTGGGTAGTATGGTCATTTTAACAATATTAATTCTTCCAATCCAAGAACATGGTATATCTTTCCATCTGTTTGTGTGGTGTCCAATTTCTTTCATCAGTGTCTTATAGTTTTCTAAGAATAGGTCTTTTACCTCCTTAGGTAAGTTTGTTGTTTTGGTGCAATCATAAATGGAATTGTTTCCTTAATTTCTCTTTCTAATACTTCATTGTTAATGTATAGAAATGCAACTTTACCAAATTCATTGATGAGCTCTAGTAGTTTTCTGGTGGCATCTTTAGGATTTTCTCTGTATAGTATCATGTCATCTGCACACACTATATTTTGGTATGGGTCTCTTTGGATTGACTATGTTTGGGACTCTCTGTGCTTCCTGGTCTTGGACACCTGTTTCCTTTCCAAGGTTAGGGAAGTTTTCAGCTAATATATCTTCAAATATGTTCTCTGCCTCTTTCTCTCTCTCTTATCCTTCTGGGATCCCTATAATGCAAATGTTAGTACACTTGATGTTTTTCTAGAGGTCTCTTAAACTGTCCTCATTTCTCTTCATTCTTTTTTCTTTTCAGCTTCAGTGACTTCCACTACTCTGTCTTCCAGCTCACTGATCCATTCCTCTGTATCATCTAGTCTACTATTGATTCCTTCCAGTGTATTTTTTATTTCAGTTATCCTATTATTCATCTCTATTTAGTTGTTCTTAACATTTTCTAATTCTTCATTAAAAACCCCTAACTTCTTGATGTTCATCCATTTTTCTCCTGAGTTCTTTGATCATCTTTACAATCATTACCTTGAACTCTTTCTTGGGTAGATTTCCTATCACCACTTCACTTAGTTCTTCTTCTGGGGTTTTGTCTTGTTCCTTCATTTGGGCTATGTTCCTCTGTTGCCTCATTTTGCCTAACTTGCTCTTTATTTCTATGTATCTGATAGGTTGGTTATGTTTCCTGATCTTGGAGAAGTGACCTTTTGTAGGAGATGTCCTATGCGTCCAAGCAGTGCACTCTCCTCTAGTCACCAGCTATATGCTCTAGGGGTGCCCCCATGTGGCTGCATGGGTCCTTCTGTTGTAGAAGGTTGACTACAATGTGTGGTCTGGTAGGTGTGGCTGGTCCTAAGTCTGGTTGGTTGCCAGGTTTTGCCTTGTGTGGAGGCTACTGGCTGCTGGTTGGTGGGGCTGGGTCACAAGGTGGCTGTCTGTGGAACCCCTGGGGCACCAAGGCTAGTGCTGGCTCACTGGAATCAGGGTCCAGGAGATTCCAGGGCTGGTGCTTGACAACCACATGGAGAAGCCAAGTCCTGGGGCTAGTGCTGGCCCATTGGTAGGCAGAGCTGAGTACAGGCGTCTGGCTGCAGGGCCCAGGGGTCTCAGAGCTGGTTTTGGCCTGCTGGTAGGTGGGGTCTGGGCTCATCTTGTCCTTGGGCTAGTGCTGGTCTGTTGGTAGGTTGGCTGTGTTGGCAGGCTGTGGGTCTGTGGTTGTCCTTGGGCTGGAGTCTGCCTGCTGCTGGTGGGTGAGGCTGGTCCCAAGGCTAGAACAGGCTTGCTGTTGGGCAGAGCCAAAAATCCTGGGGCTGGTGCCTGCCCAGGGGTGGGTGGATCTGGGTCCTGGGGTCTCTGGCTGCAGGGCCCAGAGGATCCCAGGTCTAGTGCCTATGCAATGGTGCGTGAAGCTGAGTCCTGGGCCCTCTGGTGTATAGGGCCATGTCCAGGGGTGGCTGTGGTCTCGGCTTGCTTGCTGGTGGGTGGAGCTGTGTCCCCTTCCCCCCCAGCTAGATGCTTGGCCTGAGACATCCCAGTAGTACTGGTGTCTACAGGTTGGTGGGGGTGGGCGGGGCTGGGTCCTGAGGCTAGGGAGCCAGGGGGAGGATTCCAAAGTGGCGTTTGCCAGCACCAGTGTCCACGTGGTAGAAGGACCTCCCAGAAATGGCTGCTTCCAGGGTCTGTGTCCCCAGTGGGAGTCCCAGTTGCCTCTTGCCTCTCTGGGAGGCTCTCCAAGATCAGCAGGTGGGTCTGACCCAGGCTCCTTTCACATTACGGCTTCTGCCCTGGGTCCTGGAGCACGTGAGATTTTGTCTGCTCCCTTTAAGAGTGGAGTCTATTTCCCACAGCCCCTGGGTCTCCAGGAAGTAAGTCCTGCTGGCCTTCAAAGCCAAATGTCCTGGGGGCTTGTCTTCCTGGGACAGGAACCCTAGGCTGGGCAGCCCAATGTGGGGCTTAGACCCTTGGATCCTTGGGGAGAACCTCTGCAATTGTAATTATTCTCTTGTTTGTGGGTCACCCACCTAGGGGTATTTGTCTTGACTATGCTGTGACTCCACCCCTCCTACCTGTTTCATTATGGTTCCTTCTTTATATCTTTAGTTATAGAAGATCTTTTCTGGTAGGTTCCAGTCTTTTCCATCGATAGTTATTCTATAAATAGTTGTAATTTTGGTGTGCCCACGAGAGGAGGTGAGCTCAGGTTCTTTCTACTCAGCCATCTTGGCCTCTAGGCCAGTGTGTTTAACTACATTTTAAATTACTCTGTGGTAACTACTCATAGTAACACTAACACAGTTAATAATAATGATAACAACAATACTACTGACTAATAATCATAGATAGTATTTGTCAACAGCCTATGTTCCAGGTGAATTTTGCATGCACTACTTCATGTGATGTTCACACAAATCAAATGAGTGTCACTACCTAGGGTAGTTCCATTACCTGTCTGTGACCTGGGCTTTCTCATCTATAAAATGGAAATAATATTAGTACCCATTCTATAAGATTGTGACAAAGGTTAAATGAATTAATATATGTAAAACACTTAGAACAGTGCTAGCAAGTGCTATAAAGGTATTTGCTACATTGATGCCTTGTGGAATTAGGTGGTGGATACACATCCTGATACTTATGTCCAAGCAGCAATATTCCAAGCTGATGGGGCCTATAACATTATTTTTAACTTTATTTTACTGGCATGTAAACCAAGGTGCAGAGAGGTTGACTTATCCAAGGTCACATTGATATTTAAGTTAATGAGTGAGCTGGGGTTCAAGCCCCAGTCTGTCTAGTTTCAAAACCCTGGCTGAACAGAAACAAACTCACAGACATAGAAAACAAACTTATGGTTACCAAAGGAGAAAGGAGGGGGGAGGGATAAATTAGGAGTTTCGGATTAACAGATACACACTACTCTATATAAAATAGATAAACAACAGGGACCTACTGTATAGCACAGGTAACTATATTCAATATCTTGTAATAACCTATAATAGAAAAGAATCTGAAAAAGAATATACATATGTAGGTATATGTATAGCTGAATCACTTTGCTGTACACCTGAAACTAACACAATATTGTAAATCAACTATACTTCAATTTTTAACAAGTTCCAAAAAAGAATTGTTTGAAATTATGCATTTAAAAGCATTATGTTTGTATTGTGAAATATAACTTAAATATAAAGCATACATCTATGGAATAAATTCACACTTCAGAAAAAATTTAAAAACCCTGGCTGGTCATTTGTTTGGTGGTGGGCTTGTGACTTGAGTGGGATAGCTGTAATGTGTTGTAAAGCTTCCTGGTTCTCCAGGACATGATAACGTATCCTCTAGTTCCAAGCAGCGTGCCCCACACTAGTTGCTCAATCACTGTTTGATGACAGACTGACCAACAGGCCCATCCCCACCCCTCTGCCTGTACAAAGTACAGTACTCCCAGCAAAGGAGCTTCTAAACCACATCAGAGAAAATCATCGTGGAGTCGTAATGTCCCAGGCTAGCCAATGTTGACCATTTCTTTGCCAGGGATTTATTTTTCATTGCAGGGGGCCCCAGCTGCCTGATGAATGCCTTTGTTTAAACTCCTGAATTTGCTTTGCCCCTCATAGCCTAAGGTTTGTTGATTCAGAGAATAAATTGAACCGAAAAAGAAAGAAAGTGCTTGTGCTTTGTCTGGCCAGGGGCCAGGTGGAACTGTGGGCCAAATGTGGTTTAGGTGCTGCTGTGGTTTAGGTCATACCCCTCTAGGGCTCCCGTATCGTATCTGTGGTCACCTGGCTGTCAGGCTGCTCTCCTGATGCTTGAGCTCAGAGGAGAGGCCTGGACTCAAGCCTTCCCACTCCACCCCTCTCCTGCCCCTTCTCTTCCCAAGCCCACAGCTGGCAGGAAGAGGAAGCCTGAATTCAGCCCAGGACATTCGAGGTGCTCGAGGTGGGGATTGGGGAACTGTCTTTGGAGCTGGGTGGGTGGCGGTTGGGCGTTTGTTCAAGTCTGCACAAATGGGAACATCTGTAAAGAGTTTCAGTTAGTTGGGGCCTTGCCACCCCTTCACCTTTCAGAACAGTGCAGGGCCCCGCCTGCTGCCTGGGTGCTGGGGAGGACCAGCTGAGGCTCCCTATCCTGTAGCAAGAGCTCTCTGCAGAGCTTCTCTCAGAGTGAAACTGCTCGAGGGCAAGACTCCTCTGGATTCTACAGGAGTTTCTCTCTTTCTATTAAATGTCATTTACTCTGTATTTGCATCCTTATTTGACCAGTCACAAATACAAATATATTACACTAATAAGAGCTTAGCCTGAGCTTGTGGTTTAAGACAGTGAAGTTGTCACTTGCAACTTAGAGACAGAAATTCTTCAAACCGGCTGAGCTGAGTCCAATATCTTGGGGTCAAAAGGGCTTGGCTTGAGGGGCAGAACCACCCAGGAGGTGGCAGGACTGACCCAGCAATTTCCTAAAAGGACCTGGAGCATCTTATCCCAGCAGCAGAGAGCGATGCTGGCCTTTGTGATACTGGGTGCCGCTAAGCAGTTGTGTGCCAGACTGTCAGAACTGGAAAAACATTAGGTTAGACCAGTTCTACTGCTGAGAGATCCACCCTGAACAGATCATTGACACCACAGAAGGCAGGAAGGAATTGGCCAATGAAATGCCAGGGCAAGGCACCACACGGCAGATCTGCTGAAGGCCGCAGAGCTCAGGAAGCATGCAAAGTGACAGGCGTTCAGGGAGGCACTTCTCTTCTCTGGGGGCTGTGGAACTCTCTGATGTATAGCTTGCCTGTTCTAAACACAGCTGCTATGCAAAAGCTACAATTATCACCCCCACAGAATCTTACTCCAGCCTCCTTTTCTTTATTCCCTGTCTTTCTCCTTACCCACTTCCTCCTTCTCTTCTGGGTCCAAGGTGTGGAGCTAGGGTGGAGGGGGGGTCTGTCTGGGCTAGCTGACCCCAGGCCCTGAAAGCACTTAGGCATGGCGCCTCACCACTAATCGCTGGGCTTAGCTGTCTTAAACAAGAGGTCTTTTGTCCTCTGAGATTCCTTCTATGATGACGAAATTCACCTTTCAACAGACTTAAACAAGGACAAAGGTTCTCCAGAATTTCATACTCAGAATATTTCAAATGATTTCACGAGATCTCTCACAAAGTTACTGTCAATTGCCTTTAACGCTATGAGATACCATTTCCTGGCCTATGTTCCAGAAACTTCCACTTACATTATTTCATACAATCATTAGTTAATAAGTGTGTTAAGTAGGTATTACTATCTTGCTTCATTCATTCATCACTCATTTAACAACTTCTTATGAGCCCTCACTGCTTCCATACACTGGGTTGGCTAATGAGGATGCAGAGAAAAATAAGAAATAGTACCTGACCTCAAAGATCGCATAGTTTAGTGGAAGAATCAGAATGTAAAAAACCAGGTACACTACAGCACGATCTATACAAACACAGCGGCCAAGAGTTTTTTAATGGCACAACAGGAGAGGGGCACCTAACCCAGATTGAAGTGTGTTTGTTGCGGGCATGGTCAGACAGGTTTTTTTGAGGGAGTAGATATCTAACCTGAGCCCTAGTACTAATTATATAGATGTGTTGGGGGAATAGAAGGGAGCAGAGTTGAAGGTTGGTCCAGGCAAAGGTAGGATCATCAGGAAAGGCCAGTGGAGACACTCAATCTGATTGAATCTTAAAACTGAGGGCAGAGAGTGCTACGGGCAAGGTGAGAGACAGCCATGAGATGGGAAAGATAAGCATGGGCCAAGTCATAAAAGGATTTTTTTCATATAAAGAAATTAAGGTTCAGCAAGGTTAACTATGAGCCCATGGTCATACAACTGCAAGCAAGTACTTGAGTCAGGATTTCGAAGTAGATGTATTGACTGCAGAGTCCCAACTCTTTCCCCTATAGACTGCTGCCTCATACCCAGGAATTCTCATACCCAGTATGAGACTTCTCATACCCAGTAGGAAACTCCTTTCACTGCTTTACCAAGCAAGGCCCATCACTGTGATGAATCTTTTCCACAATATTTGTTTGTCTTTCAGTATTTAATTCCAATTTTACACAAAAATTGAACATCTTAGAATTTAATTAAAAATCTCAAACGAAAATGAGACAAACAACTAGCAATACAACCTAAATAAGCTGAGGGATTCAATTGCTGGAAAAACTTACCCTAAGAATATGATTAAGGTTGTGTGCAAAGATGGATGTACATCTTTGTGTGCTGAGATGTCTGTCTTAGTGTTGTTTGCAATATCTCAAAGGAGAAAAAAATTTACATGTTCCATAAGATAGTTTCCTATACAGTAACAAATGATAATGTTAATAATATAATACAAAGTTTTTTAAAAATTGGTCACCCAAAAGTGTGATTGTGCATTGAGAATTATCTCAATATTTCTGTACGTGAATAAAGCTTTACACTAAGGTCTTAATACTGTCCATCTTTTGATGGATGGGATTACAAGCACTTTATTTCTTCTTCTTGCTTTTTGTTTCTTTTTTACCCTGATTTTCAATGAGCATATTTCTGAATGAGGGAAAAGGTTCAAAAACAAAACAGTGAAAGAAACTTCACTTAAAAATGGCTGCTGGAGACCTTCAAGATGGTGGAAGAGTAAGATGTGGAGACCACCTTCCTCCCCACAAATACATCAGAAATACATCTACATGTGGAACAACTCCTACAGGACACCTACCGAACACTGACAGAAGACCTCAGACCTCCCAAAAGGCAAGAAACTCCCCACGTACCTGGGTAGGGCAAAAGAAAAAAGAAAAAACAGAGACAAAAGAATAGGGATGGGACCTGCACCAATGGGAGGGAGCTGTGAAGGAGGAAAGGTTTCCACACACTAGGAAGCCCCTTTGCGGGCAGAGACTGCGGGTGGCGTTGGGGGGGGATGCTTCAGAGCCACGGAGGACAGAGAAGCCACAGGGGTGCAGAGGCAAGTGCCGACCAGCACTCACCAGCCTGAGAGGCTTGTCTGCTCACCCGCCGTGGTGGGCGGGGGCTGGGAACTGAGGCTCGGGCTTTGGTCGGATCGCAGGGAGAGAACTGGGGTTGGCAGCGTGAACACAGCCTGAAGGGGTTAGTGTGCCACGGTTGGCCAGGAGGGAGTCCGGGAGAAGTCTGGACCTGCCAAAGAGGCAACAGACCATTGTTTCAGAGCGCACGAGGAGAGGAGATTCAGAGAACCACCTAAACCACATCTAGAGACAGGCATGAGCCACAGCTATCAAGTAAACCACTTAACCTTACACCTAATGCAATTAGAGAAAGAAGAACAATAAACCTCCAAAGTTAGCAGAAGGAAAGAAATCATAAAGATCAGATCAGAAATAAGTGAAAAAGAAACGAAGGAAATGATAGCAAAGATCAATAAAATTAAAAGCTGGTTCTTCGAGAAGATAAACAAAATCGATAAACCACTAGCCAGACTAATCAAAAAAAAAAAAGGGAGAAGACCCAAATCAATAGAATCAGAAATGAAAAAGAAGTAACAAGTGACACTGCAGAAATACAAAGGATCATGACAGATTACTACAAGCAACTGTATGCCAATAAAATGGACAACCTGGAAGAAATGGACACATTCTTAGAAAAGCACAATCTTCCAAGACTGAACCAGGAAGAAATAGAATATATGAACAAACCAATCACAAGCACTGAAATTGAAACTGTGATTAAAAATCTTCCAACAAACAAAAGCCCAGGATCAGATGGCTTCACAGGTGAATTCTATCAAACATTTAGAAAAGAGCTAACACCTATCCTTCTCAAACTCTTCCAAAATATAGCAGAGGGAGGAACACTCCCAAACTCATTCTATGAGGCCACCATCACCCTGATACCAAAACCACACAAAGATGTCACAAAGAAAGAAAACTACAGGCCATTACTGATGAACATAGATGCAAAAATCCTCAACTACATACTAGCAAAGAGAGTCCAACAGCACATTAAAAGGATCATACACCATGATCAATTGAGGCTTATCCCAGGAATGTAAGGATTCTTCAAAATAAGCAAATCAATCAATGTGATACACCATATTAACAAACTGAAAGATAAAAACCGTATGATCATCCCAATAGATGCAGAAAAAGCTTTTGACAAAATTCAACGCCCATTTATGATAAAAGCCCTCCAGAAAGTAGGCATAGAGGGAACTTACCTAAACATAATAAAGGCCATATATGTCAAAACCACAGCCAACATCGTTCTGAATGGTGAAAAATTGAGACCATTTCCACTAAGTTCAGGAAGAAGACAAGTCTGTCCACTCTCAGCACTACTATTCAACATAGTTTTGGAATTTTCAGCCACAGAAATCAGAGAAGAAAATGAAATAAAAGGAATTCAAATTGGAAAAGAAGAAGTAGAGCTGTCACTGTTTGCAGATGACATGATACTATACATAGAGAATCCCAAGATGCTACCAGAAAACTACTAGAGCTAATCAATGAATTTGGAAAAGTAGCAGGATACAAAATGAATGCACAGATATCTCTTGCATTCCTATACAGTAATGATGCAAAATCTGAAAGAGAAATTAAGGAAATAGTCCCATTTACCATTGCAAAAAAAAGAATAAAATGCCTAGGAATAAACCTACCTAAGGATATGAAAGACCTGTATGCAGAAAACTATAAGACACTGATGAAAGAAATTAAACATGATACCAACAAATGGAGAGGTATACCATGTACTTGGATTGGAAGAACCAACATTGTGAAAATGACTCTACTACCCAAAGCAATCTACAGATTCAATGCAATCCCTATCAAACTATCAATGGCATTTTTCACAGAACTAGAACAAAACAATTCACAATTTGTATGGAAACACAAAAGACCCTGAATAGCGAAGGCAATCTTGAGAAAGAAAAACGGAGCTAGAGGAATCAGGTTCCCTGACTTCAGACTATACTACAAAGCTACAGTCATCAAGACAGTATGGTACTGGCACAAAAACAGAAATATAGATCAATGGAACAGGATAGAAAGCCCAGAGATAAACTCACGCACATATGGTCACCTTATTTTTGATAAAGGAGGTAAGAATATACAATGGAAATGGTGCTGGGAAATCTGGACAGCTACATGTAAAAGCATGAATTTAGAACACTCTTTAACATCATATATAAAAATAAACTTGAAATGTATTAAAGATGTAAATGTAAGGCCAGACACTATAAAACTCTTAGAGGAAAACCTAGGCAGAACACTCTATGACATAAATGACAGCAAGATCCTTTTTGACCCACCTCCTAGAGAAATGGAAATAAAAACAAAAATAAACAAATGGGACCTAATGAACCTTAAAAGCTTTTGCACAGCAAAGGAAACCATAAACAAGACCAAAAGACAACCCTCAGAATGGGAGAAAATATGTGCAAATGAAGCAACTGACAAAGGATTAATCTCCAAAATTTACCATCGTTAATCATTAGAGAAATACAAATCAAAACTACAATGAGGTATCACCTCACACCAGCCAGAATGGCCATAATGAAAAAATCTACAAACAATAAATGCTGGAGAGGGTGTGGAGAAAAGGGAACCCTCTTGCACTGTTGGTGGGAATGTAAATTGATACAGCCACTATGGAGAACAGTATGGAGGTTCCTTAAAAAACTAAAAATAGAACTGCCATACGACCCAACAATCCCACTACTGGGCATATACCCTGAGAAAACCATAATTCAAATGAGTCATGTACCAAAATGTTCATTGCAGCACTATTTACAATAGCCAGGACATGGAAGCAACCTAAGTGTCCATCGACAGATGAATGGATAAAGAAGATGTGGCACATACATACAGTGGAACGTTACTCAGCCATAAAAAGAAACAAAATTGAGTTATGTGCAGCGAAGTGGATGGACCTAGAGTCTGTCATACAGAGTGAAGTAAGTCAGGAAGAGAAAAACAAATACTGTATGCTAACACATATATACGGAACCAAAAAAAAAAACATGGTTCTGAAGAACCTAGGGTCAGGAAAGGAATAAAGACGCAGATGTAGAGAATGGACTTGAGGACAAGGGGAGGGGGAAGGGTAGGCTGGGACGGAGTGAGAGAGTGGCATGGACATATATACACTACCAAATGTAAAATAGATAGCTAGTGGGAAACAGCCGCATAGCCCAGGGAGATCAGCTCAGTGTTTTGTGACCACCTAGAGGGGTGGGATAGGGAGGGTGGGAGGGAGACGCAAGAGGGAGGAGATATGGGGATATATGTATACGTATAGCTGATTCACTGTGTTATAAAGCAGAAACTAACACACCATTGTAAAGCAATTATACTCCAATAAAGATGTTAAGAATACAAAAGAAACAAAAAAATGGCTGCTGCATAAAGTCAAAAGAGAGGCTCCTCTCAAAATGGCACCTTCCCCCCAAATGTCAACCCCATTGCCCACTAGCCCACAATTACTACTCAATTCTTTTCCAGCCTAAATAGTAATGATACTAGCTAATATATATCAAAAGAATGTTTATCATTTACTAGGTAGTAATGTAAATTTTACATACATTAACACACTGAAATCCTCAGTGAAGTATCCCTGTTTGACAGATGAGCAAACTGGGCAGAGAGGTGGAGTAGCTTGCCCAAAGTCACAGAGTACTAAGTGGTAGAAACAGGATTTGAATGGGGCGCTCTGGGTTAAGAGCCCATGCAGTCGACCACTATAATCTCTTTAATGTTTGTTCTTCCAGAGCCACTGTGTTGGAGTTATCTCGGCATTTCACATCTTCAGCAGTTAACTCTTGTGTGTGTTGGGAGTGGTGATGCAGACACCAGGGTTGGCTATTTCAGGGAAAAACTGACCTGGTGTAAGGAGGACCTGCAAGGGCTGTTGGGGAGCTTTCAGGGGACAGCTGAACCATGGAAACGGTTCAGAGACATGGACAGGGTTAGAAAGATAAGGTACAGGGCATCGGAGAATTGCATGAAGCCAAGAGAGCTAGGTCCTTCTTTGGGGCTCAGTGTGGAGGGGGGTTATGCACCCAAAAGGACACAGTAGGTTCTCTTCATTCAGTGACATCAGTGACAGTCTGTAGTATGGTCTGTAGGATAGTTAACCAGAAAAACATAGTAGATGCTCAATAACTATCTGCTGAAGCAATGAAAGATTGAATTCTCTCATTTCAATGAAAGAATACCATGCCTTTCTTTCTTGTACATTAGAATTTTAGATGTGCAGTATTTAATAAACTATATGAATTAACATTTTTCTGGGCTTGGCTGTGCTTGTCTCTGAGTGCAGCTAGAGAATCCCAGACAACTATTTTGAGTTACACACCCTGACCATAGATCCACCATGTTGAAGTAGCCTTGTGAAGGGAGGACGGCAGTGTTCTGCAAACCTGGTATCAGCCCAGACCACACCAGACCGAGAGGAGTATGTGACTCTTAGGCTTTGGGTTGTAGAGCCTAAGTCGCCCCAAGGCCCACAGGAGGGAGTTAGCACTCAGGACTTGCATGACTGTATGCCAAGGTAGCTGGGAGAAAAGGGATAAAAGGCTGCAAGCAGGCCCAGGAGTTAAGTTATATTGCTAAACCACAATCTTCATGAAATACCTATGGTGTGCACAACAGAGGTGGAGACCAGTCAAGGGGAGAGCAGAGCTGAGTGGAGCCTAGCCCATGGGCATTGTAGGTCCAATCCAGAACCAAACAGCAGGAACCCAAGTAAACAGACTAAGTTAACAAGGGTCAAGAACTAAGGCAGATGTCTGCATAAGGAAAGAGGAATGAAATCACAGGTCCTAAGTGACTTCTGCGAGAGTGGAGCTTGGCAAGAAGCCAAGTTGAGACTCAGGCAGGAAGCCCTTATAGGCTTCTTGCTGGGGGGCAGAGCTGGTCCCTTAACCTAGTCCACAGGTGTTGACAAGCATGCACACCTGGCTAACTAGGGGTGTTGAAAGGGTGGGGGAATGAGACACTTCAGTTTTTGCTACTCAAAAGTCCTTTAGAGGTTCATTTATTTTTCAGTTTTCTTTTTTTTTCAAAATTTAATGCTAAGATTCTTTTGTTTTAAATTGAAGTATAGTTGATTTACAATGTTGTGTTAATTACTGCTGTACAGCAAAGTGATTCAGTAATACATATATATACATTCTTTTTTATATATTCTTTTCCATTATGGTTTATCATAGGATATTGAATATACTTCTCCGTGCTCTACAGTAGGATCTTGTTGTTTATCCATTCTATATATAATAGTTTGCGTCTGCTAACCCCGAACTCCCACTCCATCCCTCCCCCAAACCCCTCCTCCTTGGCAACCACCATTCTGTTCTCTATGTCCATGATTCAGTTTCGGTTTCAAAGACAGGTTCATTTGTGTCATATTTTTGATTCCACATATAAGTGATATCACATGGTATTTGTTTTTCTCTTTCTGATTTTTTTTTCAAGTTTCAAATCCAGCTTCCATATATGACAGAACATAAATTCATTAGAATATTCTGGTAAGCACAAAGAAGAAAATAAAATACAAGTATAATCCCATCATCCAGACTTTAACATTCTGGTGTATATTTTATACATTGAAATACTACTTTCTTATGGACCCCTAAACTCCACATGTGTCTCTAGATCCCATTTAACTTGGAATCGTTTCTGAAATATTTTTTAAAAAGATTTTCTGTTCAGGGCTTCCCTGGTGGCGCAATGGTTGAGAGTCCGCCTGCCGATGCAGGGGACACGGGTTCGTGCCCCAGTCCGGGAAGATCCCACATGCCGCGGAGCGGCTGGGCCCGTGAGCCACGGCCGCTGAGCCTGCGCGTCCGGAGCCTGTGCTCCGCAACGGGAGAGGCCGCAACATCGAGAGGCCGAAAAAAAAACCCAAAAAACCAAGAACCAGGCTCAGAGAGGTAAAGTAATTTGCCCTCAGTTGCACAGCTGGGTGTGGTCAGGAGACATCAGAATTAAGATTGTCTTACTCCTAAAAAGTTCATGGGCTTCCCTGGTGGCGCAGTGGTTGAGAGTCCGCCTGCCCATGTAGGGGACGCGGGTTCATGCCCTGGTCCGGGAGGATCCCACGTGCCGCGGAGCGGCTGGGCCCGTGAGCCGTGGCCGCTGAGCCTGCGCGTCCGGAGCCTGTGCTCCGCAACGGGAGAGGCCACAACAGTGAGAGGCCCGCGTACCGCAAAAAAATAAAAGGGAGCTGGAATAAAATCTGTCAATCATTTGACATTATAACAGAAAATTAAAAAGCTGGGCCTTAGGGCTTACCTGGTGGCACAGTGGTTGAGAGTCCGCCTGCCGATGCAGGGGACGCGGGTTCGTGGCCCGGTCCGGGAAGATCCCACACGCCGCGGAGCGGCTGGGCCCGTGAGCCATGGCCGCCGCGCCTGCGCGTCCGGAGCCTGTGCTCCGCAACGGGAGAGGCCACAACGGTGAGGGGCCCGCGTACCGGAAAAAAAAAAAAAAAAGATTTTCTGTTCAGCCAACACAGATTCTCCATAGTAACCCTAATACATTGGGTTTCATGGGGTTTCATGGCCTCTTATTAAGTAGACGGACGTTTTAAAAGGAATTATTGTTTAATGGCTTCTTTATAGAGTTTCTGTGAAATTCACAGCCTGTCAGAACACAATGGCCTCCAACCTGCTCACAGCCTTGCTGGGCAACACAGTGAACACTTTATAAACGGAGTAAAACTGATCCTAGAAAGAAGAGTCAGGAATGTAGAACAATCAAGGAAAGGGAGGCTAAAGAAGGAGAAACATTGGAGTAATAAGCAGAAGAAGAGAAAAGTGAGTTAACAGTACAGTCAAAAGTTGAGAAAAGGTGGAAAAAACAAACAGTGAACATGAAAGGAAAGAGTGAATCAACGGAACAAGTTTAGGTGTTTATCTCTTTCTTGTCCTTCATACACCTAGATATTAGTTTTCCCTTTATATTTAAGGCCAGCCCGGTGTAATAAAATGAGCCCATTATTGGAGGCCAGAAGATGTGGGTTCCCATCCCAGATCTGCTATTAACCTGCTGGACGATTTTGGGCAAGTCTCTTCCCTTGTCTGGATCTAAATCTCCCCACGTGTAAAACGAAGGGCCCAGATTACATGACATTGAACGATGTCTGTTGTGTCCTGAATGTCTCAGATTGGTAGATATGCACAGAATGTTTTATCAACCTGAAGTTGAAAAGAAAAGTCCGACTATCATTTGGAAGCTGGTTGTGCATCACACAGGGCACGTGGATTTAGTGCTAAAGCATTAAGTGGAAACAAACACTTATAATTGTTTTAATTACCCGAGTAGCTAGTAATTTCCACAGGACTTGGGAGCACCGTCTTGAGAATGCCACTATTACACTGTCACTTTTGAACAGCTTTTCCAATGCAGGCTTGGTAATTTCCATGTCCCAGGAGTGGGGGCAAGATTGCTATTAGGGTGGTAATGTTGTTTTGTTTTGTTTTTTTCTTTCCTTAGTATGAAGAGCAATTCTGAGCAAGGAGAGTCTCTTAGACACATTCCAGCAAAGAGTATGAATCAGATGGAACATGTCCAGATCATTGCCAAACCAACCTAAGTCCTCAGGCAGTAATACATCATTCCCTTACAGCTTGAAAAGGGTGTCTGCTAGGAAGTATCATCTAGCAGGGCCTAGACGAGCTCTCTGACTCCCGAGTTCCCTCCTGAACTTAGTTTAATCACTATCAACATGGCTGCAGGTAAAGAGGGTGGTACACAGGTATAACTGAATCACTTTGCCGTACAGCAGAAATTAACACAACGTTGTAAATCAACTCCACTTCAATAGAGAAAAAAAGAGGCGGGTGGTCAGTCAGCTGCTCAGATTGATCCTTCAGAACCCCCCTAGGACAGCCACGTGGGCCGGAAATCTTTCTGAGCTGTTAATCTTAAGCAACTTTAAGCCTTCCATCAATCACACAGGCAGTACTTTGAACTGCTTTATGTTTTCAGAAATAAAATAAAACCCAGTTGTAATTTGGTGTGAATTTCACATTGGTGTGAATTTCACACGTGCACAAGCACCTACAAGGCTTGTCCTCTCTGCTTACGGGCCACCAGGAAGTCTTAAGTACCCATTTAAACTGTTCTTCCCTCCAGGGTTTATTGCTGAGTCCTCTGGGCTCTAGGGAAAGAGCCTCCCTTGACTTCCTACTTATTCTTTGTTCTTTGATGTGTCTAACTGCACCTTGCTCTCTACCAGATGCTGAAAGACTAGACTGCCTGCAGAGAGGGCTCCATTTTAGAATGAACTGCAGCTACCTGGTAATTAGCCTCTCACCACTCTCAGCAGTTCTCTTTTTACCAGGAGTTGAAACCCCAGGAGGGTTATAGCTTGGCCAGTAATTTCTTCTGCCCTGCCCCAAAGGAGCTCTGTTTCCTAGTTCCCTGGGTGGTTTACACAGTGTAAATTTTGAAAGTATGTTCAACTTCGTTTTTAGAAAACTGGTTGCATGTGACTATATTGGTAGATGAAGAAGATATGTGTCGGATTTTTGCTGTTGTTTGTTGCAATGTCAGGATATTTGCATTAAATTTTTTTAAAATTTATTTATTTTTGGCTGTGTCGGGTCTTCATCGCTGCATGGGCTTTCTCTAGTTGTGGCGAGCGGGGGCTACTCTTTGTTGCGGTACGCAGGCTTCTCACTGCGGTGGCTTCTCTTGTTGTGGGGCACGGGCTCTAGGCACACGGGATTCAGCAGTTCTGGCACGCAGGCTCGGTAGTTGTGGCACATGGGCTTAGTTGCTCCGCGGCATGTGGGATCTTCCCGGACTAGGGATCGAACCCTTGTCCCCTGCATTGGCAGGTGGAGTCTTAACCATTCTGCCACTAGGGGAGCCCCAGGATATTTGCATTTTTAATGAAAAGTGAAACAGCCCTTTAAAAGGAGCAGTCCCAGGGTTTAACACTTAAAGGGTTCTGAGGATTCTGGATGCAGCCTGCAGACAACAGGAATGGAGAAAGACTTACCTTCCTTCGGAAGGGTCCAAAGTCTGTAAATGAGGTGTGTGCCTATTGCTGCTTATAAACAGAGAGCTGGATGGAGGTGAGGGAGTGTAGACCAAGATGCAGAACAAGATTTCTGCATCTTGGTCTACACTTTCTACAAGATTTCTGCCCATCTTGGGGAGGCTCCTGCTGTGTCCCTGTATCTCCCTCGCTCCTTTAGGAGCACCACACTACTTACAATCGAGTTGTTCACACCCTGTTTTCTAATCTCTCCTGCCTCTGACACCCTTCTCTTTTCCTCCTCTTCACCTGGCTAGCTCCAACTCTTGCATCCTAACTTGGATTAGGTGTCCCCTCTGTTAAGAATCCATTATGCAGGGACTTCCCTGGTGGCTCAGTGGTTAAGAATCCGCCTGCCAATGCAGGGGACACGGGTTCAAGCCGTGGTCCGGGAAGATCCCACATGCCGCGGAGCAACTAAGCGCGTGCGCCACAACTACTGAGCCTGTGTTCTAGAGTCCGCGAGCCACAACTACTGAAGCCCACACACCTGGAGCCCGTGCTCTGCAACAAGAGAAGCCACAGCAATGAGAAGCCCATGCACAGCAACAAAGAGTAACCCCTGAGTGGCAACAAAGACCAAATGTAGGCCCCCCCCCAAATATTAATTAATTAATTAATTTTTTAAAAAAGAATCCATTGTGCTATACCCTCACCCACGTTTCTGGGTTAGGTGCCCTTTGGGTGTGATATCACATTACCCCCTGCATACAAGCTTAAAAGCACACTTAGCCCCGACCACTACAATCACCTGTTGATGCGCCTGCCTTTCCTGCCAGCCTATGTATTCCTTGGTGGTAATGCCTGGGTCTTGTTCACCTCAGTATCCCTGCAGTTCAGGAAAGTACCTGGCACAGAACAGGTGCTCAATATTGTGTGTTGAATTGAAGGGGTGGTAGAAAGTGTCACAAAAGAGTAAGGGCATATACAGCAGGCAAAGGGCAAACGCATCTAAAGTAAGCCTGGAGTTTGCGCAGGGGGAAATTACAACAGGAAAACAAAAAGAACTGAAAAAAGAGAATAAAGAATGGAGAAAAAACATGTTAAAGGAGAGGGATCGACTTTTAAAATGTTTATTGGGGAGAAGGTTAAGACTGGTGAAGCAGTTCTCTGTCCCTGGTTTTTTGTGGTGTTGTTATGGTTGAGCATTACCTATAAAAATGCGGAACCAGGGTTGACATGACTGAAAGGCACCCCATTCACTTGCTACTGGAGAAATGATCATCAGACACCGGTTTCTATGAGGGGAAACTAATAGTCATGTCTCTGATTCTTAATATTCCAGATTTTGAATATTCAAATAAATGCTGCCCTTGTCAAAACAGACCCCCTGGAGTGGTCCAAATGCAAATGACCAGGTGACCATACATCAGAGTTTGTCCAGGACAGTCCTGGTTTACACCTGTTGTGACAATATAATAAATACTAGTGCCCTGTCAACTCTCAAAAATGTCCCAATTTGGATGATAAATTATATAGTCGCCCTGTAAACAGTCAGTGTTTCTTGAGCTCTTCCTTTGGACCAGACACTGTGTAAAGTACTTGACAAGAATAGTCTCACTAGATGCTCACGATGACCCTTCTTTAAAATGGAGATGCAATTCACGTGCCAGAAGATTCATCCTTTTAAAGTGTACAGTTCAGTGGTTTTTAGTATATTCATTGTTGTACAACCATCACAACGATCTAATTCCAGAATATCTGCATCCTCCCCAAGAGAAACCCCATACTAGCTAATAGTCACTCCCTATTCCCCTGCCCACCCCCAGTCTCTGACCACCACCAATGTGTTTTCTGGCTCTATGGATTTGCCTGTTCTGGACATTTCATATAGATAGAATCATATCATACGTGCCCCTTCTGTGTTTGACTCCTGACAGTGTTATTTTGCAACTGAAGAAGTGAAGGTTCAGAGAGATTACATAGTCTGCCCAAGATTACCCCTCTAGCAGGTAGACAGGTCAGAAGTAGAACAAGCTGTGTCTGGCTTCAGAGCCCACATTCTTAGCCACCATGATGTGCTGCCTTCTCCTATGTATGGCAGGTACTCAGCACATTTTGGAGCTCCTTTTTGGCCTTCTGTAACTGGGCACATTGCTTCCAAAATGCTTCACAAATCTTCATTATGTGAGAGTGGATTTCATGTTTGGAAAGAGTCAAAAGTCATAAAGAGCAAGTATGGTAACTAAAGCGGGCTATCAAGTTGGGTCATTGCTACAGACTGAATTACATCCCCCCCACCCAGATTCATATGTCGAACCTCTAACCCCACTCCCCATGTGATTAATCTGACTGTATTTGGAGATAGGACTTTTAGGAAGTAATTAAGGTTGAATGAGGTCATAAGGGTGGGACCCTAATCTGATAGGACAGATGGCTTTATAAAACAGGAAGAGACAGGTCTCTCTCTCTCTCTCTCTCTATTTTGTTGTCGTTACCGGAGTTTATATAGTCATATTTTGGGATTAAAAAATGAGGCATAACCATAAAATCCGGAGAATGGGTGATTATTATCTGTGACTTCAAAAACAATTTCCGAAGGGCAGCATGAGAAATATTTTGAATGTGGGAATCAGCACTGGAAACAGGAGAAGCATCTATAAGGCGCTTTGTATGGCACCATGCTTTTCAATTTTACAATGTGTATTGCGTTTCTCTGGAAAATATAACAAATATAAGGAAAAATTAAAATGGCCTATCATGCTACTGTTAATAATACGCTGTTGTTCCAGCTTATCCTTTTCTGAAACCTTAATTCTGTAGCCTACATTCTTTTGAAGTGCGCAGTCATTATGTGGATGCATTAGAATCTCTGTTATCTAATGTGATCAAAGGTGATTGTTGATCAGTTAATTGATAAAATTTGCCAAAGCAGAAAATCATAATAAATATGTACATTTACACACAAACACCTTAAACTTCTTACTTCGACATAAAACATATACATTTATATTCATATGCCAAGCTTTTGATGCAGGGTCAAGGGCTTTTGAGTAAGGACTTCTGATCGGTGTTTCCATTTTTCTTCTCTGACTCATACCCATAATGCATCATCTATGATTTCCAGTATTTGTTCATTTAATGTGGAAAAATTTGAGTACAGAATCCTTCCAGATTTTATCCCCCAATATTTTACTGCTGTCCTACCCAAAACTAATCTGACAGCATATTTTGGGGGATTCCCCCCTTATTGATTTTTTTCAATTTAGTTTTCATAGAAACGACTCTTGTTATTAGTGATCATGATTCTTGTGATATACATACAATATAATTAAATTGTACAATTACAATAATAAGTAAAATTGTCAAAATATGTTCAAGAAAATAATTATTATCAAGCCTGAGACTCGGTCGATGGATGTAGAAGTGCAAAGTCATATTAGCTTACTAGCCATGAGCTTTCATCATGACTTAGGCATCTGTCAGTGTTTTAAAGGTGGAATGGAAAGCATTCTCTGTGCGTTGTTGAGTTAAAAAGTTTATTAAGAGAGTTTCTACCGTCCCTGCTCATTTAAAAAAAGAATCCAGATATGTACAAACTAAAAAGGTAAGGTTCCCTTTAATCTAAACCCCTCTCCAGGAATAATGCTGTTAACAGTTTGGTATGTATTCTTCCAGACTCTTCTCTCTATGCATCTATAAATATATGTGTGTATTACTTATGTCTTGTGATGTGCCAGGCATAGTACTAAGGCCTTGATGTGAATTATCTTGATTGATCCACACGACAACTCTGTAACATAACACTATTATTATCTCCATTTTACAGATGAGTAAACCAAGGCTCAGAATGGTTCAGTAATTTGCCCTAGGTCACATAGTAACTAATTTGTTCTTCCTCTTGAGAGGACTGTCCTGCTAATACCCATGAATCAAGTTAAATGTTTGGATCCATTCATCTATTTATTCAGTAAACACATATGGAATGTCCACTCTTTTCCAATCACTGTATATAATGCCAGGTACTCAGACACATGGTTTTTGTCTTCAGGTACCTGGAAAAGGGAGATCAATCTAGGAGCTAAAACATTTGCCCCAATTCATCCAGTTAATAAGTGGGTAGAGCAGGATTACAATACAGGCTTGTTTTAATAAACTGTTATGTGACAGCCCTATGTGCATAGAAGATCTGGTGGGCTGGTTTTTGGAAACAGTCACCTTGAATACTTGTTGTTTCCATGAGAAGATGAGTTTGGAGCCCCAAGAAATCAGTGTCCAATGGTTAAGACCGAGTTTGTAGGCTGAAGATTATAAATACAACTTCTGAAAAGTTTTAAATTATGTGTGTGTGTGTGTGTGTGTGTGTGTGTGTGTGTGTGTGTGTGATTTTTTTAAAGGCAAACACTGCTCTACTGTAACCCAAGGGAGATGAATATAAGACACGGTTCAGGATTGGAGTTCCAATTCCTTGAGTGGGAGGACTGGTGATAAATAATTTAGATCCACTAAGGAGCTTGATTAGAATGTTGAAAAGTGTCAGCTTAAACAAGAACAAGCAATGGAAAGGAGAATCAGAAGTCCAGCAAAGAGAAAATAGGAAAGTTGTAGATAGAGCTATTATGAGAAAAATAATCATAGCATAAAGTCGAGGAATTGGTTGAAAAAAATTAAAGCCTGCATGTTAAGACAGAACCAAGACCTTACCTATTGTGCAACACATTCCACTAGGCTGGCCAATTTCAACGTACACTACAGAGGGTTGAAGGGAAATGCCTCTCCCAGAGATGTGGGTAGAGAGCTTGAGCCACATGAGCTCCTGACCTCCTCATGCACAAATGCCAAAGGCTTTTAGAGCCAGTTGGCGAGATGTACAGGGGTGGACGAATCAGGGGATTATTCTTATAAACGTGGTATGGGATCTTACAGAAGGGAGCAAAAAGGCAGCCTGGATTGGAAAACTTACAGGAATGGCTATATATTCTTTGTGACTGCAGAAACCTTTAAATATACAAACACATGGAATGTGGCAGCATTGATGGCGACGATTAAACACCCCAATGGTAAAAGAAAAAATGAGGAAAAAGGAAAATCTTGAGTTTCTTAAATTGTTTGCAAAGAAACTGGAGTCTATGACGGAATTTGGTCCTCATGACTGAAACGTTTCTTTGGTGTTGGAAAAAGTATTGCTGTCATCTCTCTCTCTCTCTTTAGAAATTTTTTAAATTCATAATAAAAATCCCGTAACAGCTCCTTGTCTGGAGGACTTTGAAAATAGGAGCGATTTCATCTGTCTGGAATGGTCTGTGTCAGGACTTGCCCTAGGCAAGCTTGCCACATAGGCAGAAGCGCCCCCTCCCTCCTCCCTCCCAGACACCCCCTCCCCCACTGCCCCCTAATGCCCTTCAAGGCCCCGAACCCCACCATGGGCTGATCCCTTTTTCCCGGATCACAGCTCCCATGTGACCTCCCACGTGAAATCAAACCCCCTTTCCCTCAGCTCTCTCTCCAGGCGCTCAGGATGCAGTAGTTCTCACCCTCTGCGTCCTATTTGCATTTAAAAATAGGACCCTGGTTAACCCTCATGGATCTCAGTTGGTGGAGCTTTGGACTAGGAAACCAAGTGGAGAGAAGTCCCAGGGAGAGGGGAGCATTTGGGGTCGTTGAAGGAAGGGGGTGGGGGAGGTCGCCTTCCTGGAAGCTATTAAATCCCAGATGTGGGTTCTGTTCCGTGTAGGACTGCCTTGAGGGAGAGGGTGGGGTGTGGGAGGAGGGTGGCTGGACTCTCTGACCTCTCAAGGTTGGCATTAATTCTATGCGTCGGTGATTTCCAACTACATTTCCCTGCACCCGGCTTCCTTTGCAGCACCAGAGGCACCGTGTGACTTGGCTTTAACTAGGGGTTTTCAGCAGCGTGTCTTTGTGCCTATCAGCCAGGTCCCAATTTTCCCATCACCGTCCTCCCTGCAGCTGCAACCCTCGGCTTCAGCAATGCTGGCTGAAGATCAGCTTCAGCCCCACTCGGCTCATAGAGATTTTCCCAGAGAGCTCTTCATAGCTCCCCTTCTCAGAGAAGCCTGAGAAAGGGACTGTTTTGTGCTCCCAGTGTATGCGGGCTTTATGAAGAAAAAAAAAAAATATGTGTGGCCTTATGGGAAAGGAGTATGCTAGATGCAGTTATGGTGGGAAAAGCTATAGAGTGAAATCTCCTCGTAGAGCTCGGAGGAGGAAGTTGGTCAATTTCACGTTAGATCAACCAACATTCAAGACCCCTAGTATGTGCCAGGCTCTGAGTTAGACCTGGTGAGTAACAAGACAATTAAAGCAAGGCCCCTGTTATGAAGGAACTCAGTCTAACGGGGAAGATAGACATCCCGCGTGAGAAGTGCCGTGTTTGAGGTAAGCAAGAGTGTTTGGGAGCACAGAGGTTGCCCTTGGCGCCAAAGCTCTCCCGGGGAGTGCCACCTGAGCTGAGTAGGAGGAAGCCAAAGCAAGGAAAGGTGGGAAGGGCGTTCTGTGTAGAAGGAATGACATGAGCAGAGGCATGGAGACATGAATTTACCTGACGTATGGGGAAACGTGAGCCGGCTGCGATTATTAGAAAGGGAGGGGGAAGGGAAAGAGATGAGGCTGGCGGGGCAGGCAGGGCCACATGAGGGAAAGGGCCCAGCCTTCCTGCTAAGGAGTAGAGACTTTATCCTGAAGGGAGCCACTGAAGGATTTTAAGCAGGTCAGATTTGCATCTTGATTAAACTATCTGTCAATTTGGGGAAAATCTTTCAAATTGCCTGTGGGATGAATTGATGAAAGAGTTCCACTGAAAGCGTAGATTTGCAGACCTAGCCATACGTAGTTAAGAGCAAGGCTGTCTTTTTCCAAGAGGGTTTGTCATTCAGGTGAGGCTAAAACAATCTACAGATAGATGCATGTATTTATGTGTAAAACTCAACAACATTTGGGAGGATACAGGGCCTGAAAACAGTGCTTAAAGGAAACTGAAGAGAGTCTAGTTGCTTCTACCCTTTATTCCACACTGCAGCAACAATATCAGCTTAGGATCGCAAACTGTGCTATGGTCTCTTTGTTTTGTTGAGCAAAAGTCATCCGGGAAGGCGCTGTTTAACCTGAGTTGCAGCCATCTAAATCTTGCTGAAAAGGAATATTTTGGATTAGAATTCTGTAGCCATTCTGGAAATAATGTAAGTTGGTTTCATTATAGGGTTCTTTGTGTCTAGAATTGCTTCTAAGTGCGGCTTGCGGCTAGATATGCAGGGCTCAAACCCCCAACTGCAAAAGGAAAAACCATTTAAACCCTTGCGAAATGAGTGGATTTAATAACTATTTCCCCTCCTTGTCTACTAAAAGTCACCTCCGTTTGCCAAGCACAAAACTCTTCCACCCTCTGTGTGAAGAGGTCTCTGTGCTTTACTCTGACTTTCCAGAGGCTGGACCTCAACCTCCAAACGGAAGACTCCTAACCTCACCAGTAGTATTCGGGAACGCTCCTTGCCCCTCTCTCACATCCTAACATTCCCGATGTTCTGCCCGCTATGTCCTGTCTTGGCGGATCTGTTATCTGGCTCTTTCCCAGAAAGGCTCATTATGACGATTAAGCTGGCATTTGGGGGCCGTAGGATTCAAATGTGGAGCCAAGTGCCTTCATTAGTCTTTGTGGCAACTAATGAGCCTTGTATATGACACCTCTGTCATCCTCCTGAGGCAGGGGAGCAGTGACTCAAATGTCAACAGCAAAGAGTTTATAGATCAACAATGTGCACTGTCATTGGGAAAATAGAAGGGGACAGATTGAGTGTGGTGGAAGCACAGCATTTCTTTGACGTTGCTGTTTCTTACTATCTTTAGAAGTCTAAAGAGTCTTGATATTTGTTTGTTTCATGTTGACTTTAGTCTGCTACCAAAAAAACCAAAAAAAAAAAAAAACCCAAAAAGCTATACTCAGTGCCATGTTCTACCAATTCTTTCATTAATGTTATTACAGGTCTGGTTGGAACTTCTGAAGTCCATTACAAAGCAAGTAAAAAGTAAGTATGGAAAATCACTTAAGGAATAGAATTCCCAGTTACAACTTGAAAATATTTCAACAATACCACACTGTTCCTCGCCTTAATATAAGCGGAGAAAAGGGCTTTGATGCATTATTTTTATCCTTCATCCATCCAGTAAATTTAGCAATTAAAAAAAATCATTTTAACTTTGCCTGAGATGAGGAAAAGCAGGCTGCTGGATCTCTGAGTAAATTTCGAGAACCCTGGAAATGACTGCGCTCTCTGGATTGGCCCTAGGAATACATCTCTGACTCTAGACCTGCAAATCTTCGAGCATCCTTGACGTCAACCAGCAGTGCCATTCACCTTCTTCCGGGAGGTGTTTCAATTTAATCCCATCACAAACATGGTCCATCCATTTCAGGTCATATTTGAGTGCCTACTATGCATGAAATATTCCCCCGAACCCTATATGTCACAATCTAGTGTGGTGGTTCTCAAATTTCAGTGTGTATTAGGATCACGGGCCGGGAGGAGGGGGCAGTTCTTGTTAAAATGCATATTCCTGGGCCTCATCCCCGAGCTGGGGACCAGCAACCCGCATTTTTAACAAATTCCGTAGGCGCTTCCGCTGCAGATGGATTTCAGTCCACACTTTGGGAAAGGCTGTTTCGTGTTACTTCCCCCTCCTGCTCTCTACTTGTTGGTGTCTCCCACAGTTCTGTGTTTTCCCACCACGTATCGATAATCTGTCACATGATCCCAACAGCTTCCCAATTGACTCCCCCTGATCCATCATGTACACTACTCCCAAAGGGAACTATTGCAAATACAAGTCTGACCACATCAGTCTCCTGCTTAAAATGCTTCCATGACTCCCCATTGTCCTTAGAATAAAGTCCAAACTCTTTAACGTGATCCTCAAAGCACCGGACTCTGCCTGCCTTTCTAGCCTTTATCTCTGCCTCTGACCACTTCATACTCTTACCTCTCCTAATTTGAACAAAGCTAACTTCAGGTGTAGGCTTCTCAGATAAAATAGAAGTTGCCCAACTAAATTAGAATTTCAGATCAACAAAGACTAATTTCTTTGTATAAGCATGTCCCAGGCAATCATTGTATATCTGAAATTCAAATGTAACTGGGAGTCCTATAGTTCTATCTGCTAAATCTGGCAGCCCTACTCAGATGTCAGCTCTTCCAGGAAGCCTTCCTTGACCTCCTCCAGACTCTTTTCTCCCTCTTGTGCTTACCCAGTACTCGGGGCTTATAACACTTTGTGGTGCTGTGATTGTCTGTCTAGGTGTCTGCCTCTTCTACCAACCTTTGAGTGTTTAGCTGTATTTTTATTTCCAGGAGCCTCTAGTACAATGCTTAGCATACAATAGGCACTCAACAAATATTTACTGAATGAATGGTGCTAATGCTGCATGTGTGTATTTGCTTTTGATACAGAAAGTTTCTTATTTTCAAATGCAAGTAGGAGTGAAGGCAAGTAGATACGTTTTCTTCATGTAGATTTTAAGATACACAGAGGCCTCAGTCCCTACTACTTCTAGTTCCCTTTATGACTCCTTGAGCCAGCTGATATGCACCTGCCTCTATAGCTGGGCCCTTCTCTCAGCCAGGAATGCAGAATCCCAAGTAGCAAGTGGTATATTTTTCTAAATGGAACACTTCTTAAGAGAGGACACAGTAGGCCCCAAACGAGGCACATCTTTACAAAAAGAAACTCAAAGAAAGAGAAGGGAGGAAGAGGGGCAGGAGAACTTTCCCAACTGTTATCCACATAGAGGCACAATTCAAAAATAGCAACATCTCACAAATGTGACAAATTGAAATTTAAATGAAAAGTCTGTGAGAGGGAGTGATGGGGATAGGAGGGAAGAGGAGAGGGGAGTGTGTATGTGTGTGTGTGTGTGTGTGTGTGTGTGTGTGTGTGAGAGAGAGAGAGAGAGAGAGAGAGAGAGAAGACCTGTAACTGTTGTGATGGACATTTCAATAAAACTTATGGAGATATTGTGTTTTAAGATCCTAAGGAGGTTGTTTTCAAATTTATGGTGAAATTTTTCCCAGTGGACCCTGGACATCTGCGAGAAGAGCTTACAAGGTATAGTGCTTGCATGATGCATGATGTTATTTAATCATTATTCTCCATTTATCAGGGAATGGGCTTCTGGCCTTCTTTGGAAGCCTTGGCTCTCAGTCACTCTCTGGGAGATGGTAAGAAGTTGGTGAGAAGGAGGACCTGGCTGGTCCCTAGTGTTAATCTTTCAAAGGATAGGGACTTCAGGGAGAAGGAAGGGTGGTGTTCTAAAAGTGGTAACCAGCCTGGGTGCCCACTTGGGGGTTAAGCCATTAACTGCTACAACAGTTAGAGTGTTTGCCTTCATTGCATCTGTGTTCTAATCAGAGTGCAGCTTGACAGCTAAGTTCCCTGCATACTGAAAACGGTTGTGTGCACGTGTGTGTGTGTGTGTTTGTGTATATCCCATAGGTAGAAAGTGACGATGACATACACTTATAAAACCTTTTTGAAAGTAGAAAAGTAAAAAATAGAAAAAGAATTTAATAAATTATTTTGCATAATTATAGATTATTGATATTTTATTATAATTATTAATAATTACAAATGATCAATAATTTATATACGTAAAATATTTTTATACTTACAAAAAATTAAAAAGTATAAAACATTTTAAAGTATGTTTATATTTATAAAAATGCCCTTTAAAATGACAATGTAAACCTACTTCTTCAAAAATACTTTGTCAACATAACACTCCCCCAAACCTTACTCTGCTTTCTAGACTTTAGACTCCAGACTTCTACACATAGAAGGGATGTAAGAGATAATCTAGTCCAGACCTTTTGGTTTACAGATGCAGAAACAGGTCCTGGGAACTAGAGTGACTTGATCAAGGTCACAGCGTGTTGGCAGTTATTCTACCTGAAATATTCCCCATCATGGTTCATGGCCAATTTTTCTTCACCCTTTTTGTAAAGGGGGGGGTTCTTTTCTGAGGGGTTTTTGTAGAAGTCACTTTTAAAAAGTCAGTCTCTCTCTCTCTCCCATCCTCTCCAAACTTGTGAGTGGTAGGCCCTTTTCCCAGATAACTTGATGTCTTGGTATCTCTACCAGTTTGCCTTTGCTAACTCATTTCAGTCGAGTCTCAAATGGTAACCAATTTTGATGGAGATAAACTTTCTCTGGGAAAAAAAAAGAATGAGAAAATCAATGTGATGATAAATGATTCATCAGCTGTTCAGAGGAAGGACTTGGTATTTGCAGCATGCAGTTGCCTTCTTAACAGCAAGGAATGTGTCAAATGACAAGAAGGTTACTCTCTTTCTTGCTAGGAGTAAGATAAAATTCACCCCCCTTTAGCAATTGAGGCTGATTATTCTCATTTACATCTATATTTGAAAGCAGGTAATGGCAACAGTTAGACTTCCTTTATTTTTTCCCCATTGGTCCATTTGAGAATACTTAACTGTAGTTGACTTTACAAGGATGCCTTGTTTGGGGCCAATACCGTGAGTTTCTCAGAGTGGTGTGCAAATATAACTTTTCTAATTGAGTCATTTCTAATCCATTAAGAGAGATCACAATTTGAAGGATTATAATGAATGGCTTTGTAAATTGAATAATCACCTACTAATTTACCTGTTTTTTCCCAGTCTGCATTTTCATCTGTCACTTGCAATTAATTCTGGTTCACCACATTGCCGTCAAGTCTTAACTGGTTTAAAAAAATCCAGATAGAACTTTATTCAGAAAATTACATCTTATATAGGGAAATGCCCACAGTAGGTAGTAAATGTTTTAATATATAAAATAAAACATTGGAACCAATTTTGAACCAAGAAGGAACATAGTCGGCAGTAGAATCTTAATTATACACATCGTTTCAAACGTTGATTGCCTTTGATAAGGGCTTAAAAGTGGGGGACAAATGCCGTCTGTTTTGCAAAGTTCTGGATCCCAATGTGTACTTTATGGGTCCCTGATTATCCGTAGGAAAAAGGGTAGTCTGGCTTCATTCCATTCAATACATAGTAATCCCATACCTGCTCTGTGCAAAGGGCTAGGCTGGGCTCTGGTGATACAGAGGCGCTGGTCCTGGTGAAGGGGCAGAATCACAGCCTCAAGTTCTTGATTTCTGAAACACAGTCTTTTGGATAGGAGGCAGCCTAGGATCGAGAGGCAGACCTGAGGTGTTGCCACAGTTTCGCCGTCTTGGGGTGATATGACTCTGCCCAAATCGCCTAAGCTCTGTCTTTCCATAATTGGAACATGCGGCGATGAGGCCAGCCTTCTAAGTTGTTACGATAGTGAGTACTTGATAGCATTTTGTAAACAGAGCAGTACTGGCCTCCTGAGTAGGCTTATTCTTGCTGAATCTCCCTTTCTCTCTGGCTGGGTATGTGGCTTTGCTACGTGGCAGAAATCACCAGAGGATGGATGGCCAACCCCCTCAAGTTGGCGGGAGGATTTGGCCGGGGTAATTCCTAATGGCTGTGAGGCCTGCTGAAGTGCTGGATCAGCTGAGTTGTGGTTTAGCGCTGGTTAGGGGCCGAAGCAAAGCCTATGCATTACTCACCGCCCCCAAAAGGCATCTCCCTGACTGGGGGCACAGTGTCTTTTGTGACACGTCTTGGATCTGGGAGAAGGGAAATGCTTCTTTCTTGTTTCTGTTTCTTCCTCAAGAGATTTCCGCCCCCCCCCCCACTTCTTTGCAGGTATCTTTTTACTCTTCAAATAAAGAAGGATTTGGCTCTGGGAAGGCTTCCATGCAGTGACAACTGTACAGCGTTGATGATAT
Organism: Kogia breviceps; assembly: GCF_026419965.1. Lineage (NCBI taxonomy): Eukaryota > Metazoa > Chordata > Mammalia > Artiodactyla > Physeteridae > Kogia > Kogia breviceps. The sequence continues at coordinate 17,741,392 of NC_081330.1, forward strand.
CTCACATCTTACAATGTAAGTAGCAAACGTCGGCTTCGGGGCCTATCAGCCAGCTAGAGAACCAAGCAAAGAGGCTGAGGCTCCTCAACATTCCTATCATCATGTTAGCACTTCTCTGTAGAGGAGAGGAAGCCTGGATGAGATATGTAGAGATGGCATGGTGCAGTAGAAAGAGGCTGTCTACTGTAGTCACTGAGACTTGGATTCAAATCCTGTTTCTACGTTCTAACTGTTGTAGCCTTGGGTGAAGTCCCCTCTTCCCTAGTCTTTAAAAGAGTGACAAGAATGCCTTCTCACAGAGCAGTTATGCAGATTAAAAGTAAATGCATGGACCTATCTCCACTACCAAACGTAGGGTGGCTAGCTAGTGGGAAGCAGCCGCACGGCACAGGGAGATCAGCTCGGTGCTCTGTGACCACCTAGAGGGGTGGGGATAGGGAGGGTGGGAGGGACGGAGACGCAAGAGGGAAGAGATATGGGGAACCTATGTATATGTATAACTGATCCACTTTGTTGTAAAGCGGAAACTAGCGCACCGTTGTAAAGCAATTATACTCCGATAAAGATGTTAAAAAAATTAAAAAGACTGGAGAAAGTCAGAATAAAGGCAACATCTCTTTAAGGAAAAAAAAAAAAAGTAAATGCTGATTTTGATTTTCTTCTCTCTGGGTCTAACCTTGCCCTCCCACCGCCCCGGGCTTGCTCTCCAGGAGCTGGTCTGGGCTAATCTGGGCATGGACTTTGCCAGGCAGCGCCCCACTCGCTCTGCTTTGCCCCAGGATCCATTTCTGGTACGTGCTTTCTGCAGCACATTGTCACGTTTAATGTGATTCCCATGCTGCTCTTTATCATGATTCCAGAGAACAAAGCACAGAGTGCAGCAGGTGGAGAGAGACTAAAAGGGAAAAAGGCCCCAGGCGTCTATTAGCGTTCCCCATATCCTAGCAGCCAAGTCGTTGGACTAGGCTGAGTAATGTAGGCAGGGAAAAGAGGCCCAGGGAACAGTGGGGCCTTGCCTGCGAGGGGGTGAAGCTGGGCATGTCAGGCCGCTCCTGTATCCCCGAGGGCAGGATTGAGGCAGCTGGAAATAGTATCTCTTCTTCTAGGGCCGGCTGGACTTTCTCTCTCTTCTAGAGACGCCGTCCAAGAATAGGCTGTTCCTTACTGTTCCTGAAGGATCATAACTTCATTTTTTTTGTTTCATAAGTTCATTTTGGACCTCTATCCATTGCCTTCCTGACAGTGCAGAAATGGTAGGTTTCTGATTTCACTGGGAACTCCAGAATGAAGGGCTTGGATAGAGACAGTATCTGAATCAGTGTTTACCAAGTGACTCATAAGCGAGCCAGCATGAGAGCCCAGGATCTCAGGAAGGCAGTGAGAGCAGTAGTTATCAGGGGAGGCTTATGGATGAGATGGCTTTTGCGCTGGGCCTTAAAGTGATGCATAGGAACTGCATATGTAATGATAAGCAGAGAAAACAGAAAAGAAAAAAAGGTGATGGTACAAGAAGAAGTATATACAGAGGATGCAGCTCAAGTACAACTCGAGCATAGGGTCTGTTTAGGAGAAGTGGCCAAAAACTAAGCATCATTTTGAAGGGCCTTGAATGCCAAGGACACTAACTGTATGTCCAGTATTGTTCTTGGGGTGGGGTCGGGAGATGGGGTAAGGCAGGTGGAGAAAACAATATTGGAAGACTTATCCTTCTCCATTAGCTGCCTGTTTAAGGCAGCAGTCAGAGGATTGGGGCTCCCCAGACAGCCTCTGATGGGGGAGCCCAATTTCATTCTTAATAGTTCAACATTATGGATTTGAGCATTCCCTAGTGGCCATTTCAGGCATAGCACAGAACACTTCAGCTTTTCTAGAGGATATTTTGTTTGTCAATAGAAGCTCTTTCCATAGAAAAAAAAAAGCTAAAGTTTCAAGGAGTCAGCTCTTCACAATCCATCCAGGTCAGATTATTTCACTGGTTGCTAAGACAGTGTGCAGAACACATCCAGCCTGGTCATTCGTTTGCTCATTTATTCATTCATCTAATATGTATGTTCTAGGCATTCAAGAACCCCCACATTCTGACCTCATCTGCTTAAATCTCTCTTACACACCCCTCTGGCTCTAGCCAGACTCTTCCTCTCAAATACAGTTTGCACATTCCAAATGAAGCCTCCCTTTTATGAATGCCCTTAGTACAGTAACTCTTCTTTGTCATTCATTTGGCAAATTTTATTAAGTACCTACCACATGCCAGGTACTGGTGTTGGATTTTGCCCAATGTTTTTTCTGCATCTATTGATACGATAATGTATTTTTGGTCCTTTATTCTATTAACATAGCATATTACATTAATTAACCTTCATGTGTTGAACTGATCTTGCACTCCTGGGATAAATCCCACTTGGTCATGATGTATAATTCTTTCTTATATGTTGCTGGATTCAGCTGACTAGTATTTTGTTGAGGATTTTTGCCTCTGTATTCATGAGAGATATTAATCTGTAGTTTTCTTGTGATGTCTGTGTCTGATTTTGCTATCAGAGTAATACTGGCCTCATGAACGAGTTGGTAAGTGTTCCTTACTCTATTTTCTGGAAGAGTTTGTGAAAAATTGGTAACTGTATCTTATCTGAATATTTGATAGTATTAACTAGTGAAACCATATGGGTGGGCCTGATTAAGTTTTTTTGTTTGTTTGTTTGTTTTTTGCGTTACGCGGGCCTCTCACTGTTGTGGCCTCTCCCATTGCAGAGCACAGGCTCCGGACGCGCAGGCTCAGTGGCCATGGCTCACGGGCCTAGCCGCTCCGTGGCACGTGGGATCCTCCCGGACCGGGGCACGAACCCGTGTCCCCTGCATCGGCAGGCGGACTCTCAAACACTGCGCCACCAGGGAAGCCCTGATTAGGTTTGAATGAGATTTGTCCATTTATCAATAGGGGCAAAAAATAAATAGATAAAAGAGCCATTGATTTGGTCTTTTTTAAAAAGCTTGTTATATAAAGATTTTCATTCTAATGTAGTTTTGAAATATACAAATACACTTCACCTATCTAAAAATGAGCATGCCATCTGTCTAAAACACAATAGAAAACCAAGGCAAAAGAGAAAATAACTTTCTAGTACTCAAAACTGATGTCCCCATGTCCATTAATTTTACTCAATAGGAGAGCACCACATGATTCCATGGAGAGTCTATTTACTCTTATAATTCATAAAATGCTAACAGGTTTGGATATCTGCATTCTGTTTTTTTCATGTTAAAGTGTGAATTTTAATTGTAAACATTGTCTTGGGTGCCCATTTTATGGTAAATTAGAAGTCACAGTTCGGAACCAAGTAGAGACTTCTTCAGGGGAAATCAATGACCAGGAAGTGATTCCTATTAATCTGACAGAGAGGGAAAAGGCATAAAAATTATAAAGAACACACAAGAATTCAAAAATCAAAACAGTTTCAAGCCGTTTACTGTAGGGGCAGATAATCCTATATACCTCAATTACCTTTGTAGGCACAGTGCTATAATAGATGTTTATAACAATAAATTGGATACATCTAGAATGGATTATGAGCAGGGATAAACTTCCAGTGACTTGGAAAGGTGAGAATAATTTCCAGAATTATTCACCGACTGGGGATTCCATATAGCAGGGTTTTACTAGATTCCCAATGTACAGAGTGATGAATGGCTGTGACTGGCCTGCATTGGAGTTGGCATTTGTATTCTCCTTTCTTTTTTTTTTTTTTTTTTTTTTTTTTTTTTTTTTTTTTTTTTTTTTTTTGCTGTATGCGGGCCTCTCACTGCTGTGGCCTCTCCCGTTGCGGAGCACAGGCTCCGGACGCACAGGCCTAGCGGCCATGGCTCACGGGCTTAGTTGCTCCGCGGCATGTGGGATCTTCCCGGACCAGGGCACGAACCCGTGTCTCCTGCATCGGCAGGCGGATTCTCAACCACTGCGCCACCAGGGAAGCCCTGTATTCTCCTTTCTTAATAATGCCTGATCAAGGCAGAGTAAGGTGAGGGGGCTGAATTAGTTTGCTAGGGCTACCACAACAAAATACAACAGACTAGGTGACTTAGAGGACAGAAATTTATTTTCTCACACTTCTGGAGGCTAGACATCCAAGATTGAAGTGTCAGCAGGTTTGGTTTCTTCTGAGGTCTCTCTCATTGGCTTGCAGATGGCTGCCTTCCTGATGAGTCCTCACCCAGTCTTTCCTCTGTGTACCTGCATTCCTGGTGCCTGGTGTCCAAATTTCGTCTTCTTATAAGGACACCAATCAGATTGGATTAGGGCCCACTCTCCTGCCTCATTTTTAAAATAATCACTCCTTTATAGGCCTTGTCTCTAAACACAGTCCCATTCTGAGGCACTGGGGGTTAGGACTTCAATATATGAATTTGAGAGGGAGGTCACAGTTCAACTCATAACAGGGACTGATCAGATCCTGGAGCCTTTAAGACCTACACTGTGTCTGTGACTTCATAGCAGCCCACTGCTTCTTATTTGAAGAAGATCCAGTTAGTTCCTCCCCCACCACCCATATCCTGAAACAAATATACACATATTCAGGAGGTCTAGGGCTGCACTGGCTGCAAAGAAAGGGCTGCTTGGGGGAGGTCAGAGGGTCAGAGCCCAGAGGGTCAGAGGGTCAGAGCACAGAGGGTCTGCTGGGTGCTCCATTGCCTAACTCATCAATGGTAATGCAAAAAATGTCACTTTAGTGTCATGCAGCAGAACTGGGAGACTTTCATGAAGAAACAGATAGGAAATATTTGGCACAAACCCGGTACTTACCGAAGCAAGACGATTTAGAGAGCAAGATCATGCACTTCCATCAGAAGCACATGTAAGTACTTTCCCTGGCATCTGCTTCCACCTGTTCTACTGGCAGGGAAGACTGAAGCTGAGGACAGACTCTTAAAAGCAAGCCTTTAAGTCAGAGAAACTTCAGGCTCAAGAAAGCACCGAGTTCCTCTTCGAGCTCTTGGGGTAGAGGTGTCATTCTTTTTCTGTTTAGGCGTCATTCCTGCTGCATTGATTAGGCTCATAAATTCTTTCCCCTTGCAGTGGCCGGAGCCCAGCTGAATCTGACATTCTACTACTGGACATAGTGAGGAAGCTGGACATGTACGGCGTCAGGGCGCACCCTGCCAGTGATGGTGAAGGGATGCGGATACAACTGGCTGTTGCTCACATGGGCGTACTGGTGTTACGGGTAACAGCTCTTTTCCTTTAAAGTCTTCAGCTTGGGGTGTTATCTTGGCTCAAACTTGAATGTCCATTCTCAAGGTGACCCCACCCCTCAGTCTTACCACCAGCAAGAAAATGAGGCAGTGCTTGGAAGAGCTTAGGGTACGTCTCCTGCCCTTGATGTGCTTTGCTTCCATTTGCAGTCTGCAACTGACTGTTTTGATTCTCAGGAGCTCACACACTAGATCAGGCCAGCATGGTGCAGAGATGAAGTCAAGAGGCTCTTTGGAACTTTCAGACCCTAAATAAGAATACAGGTTGTTGGCATCCTAAAAGCTTAGGCTGTGACATAAAGTGCAGGCAGCCTGTCCAAATCCACCAGAAACAACCTGAAGGGTTGCTCTCATTCAGTTAGCAGTTTTGTTGGAGGGGCTCAGCGCCAGCCAGTAGGGAATTAGCACCCAACCCTGAAAGCACTGGTTGCTGTTTGCTGACTCATCCTTTTCCCAGGACTCTGTTTTCCTCACTCCTTGGAATGTGGCCAGAACATAGTTTTCGACAGTCTTTCCGTCTATTTAGACTTCTTATATCTGTGAACATTCAATGAATTTAGATCCAAGTTCAGGTTGAAGGAGCTTCAGAATGATAGGCAGATACCTAGACAGGTTTTGGAATGAATCACCTGTGACAAAGAAAGGGGTGGCTTCAGACCCACTGACCCCCAGGACCAAATTAGAGCGCTGAAATAAGTCACAAGGAAGATCAGGTGCAGACTTGGCAACAATAACCTTAACCTTCTAATTTATTTGGTTATAAACTTTACAGCATGACAGCCACACTGATGGACAAAAGACCCAATGGATCACAGGCACGCGTGTTCACCCAGGAGGGAATTTTTACCCAGTCCACTCAAACCCTGATTCTTTTTAATTTTTCTTTATTTTTGGATAAGCAACAAAGATATAGTATACGGCTCAGGGAAACGTAGCCATTATCTTGTAATAACTTTTAAAAAATTTTATATTGGAATATAGTTCATCAACAATGTTGTGTTAGTTTCAGGTATACAACAACGTGATTCAGTTATACATAGACATGTATCTATTCTTTTTTTATTAATCTTTTTTTAACATCTTTATTGGAGTATAATTGCTTTACGATGATGTGTTAGTTTCTGCTTTATAACAAAGTGAATCAGCTTTACATATACATATGTTCCCATATCTCTTCCCTCTTGCGTCTTCCTCCCACCCTCCCTATCCTACCCCTCTAGGTGGTCACAGAGCACCGAGCTGATCTCCCTGTGCCATGCGGCTGCTTCCCACTAGCTATCTGTTTTACATTTGGTAGTGTATATATGTCCATGCCACTCTCTCACTTCGTCCCAGCTTACCCTCCCCCCTCCCCGTGTCCTCAAGTCCATTCTCTACGTCTGCGTCTTTATTCCTGTCCTGCCCCTAGGTTCTTCAGAACCTTTTTTTTTTTTAGATTCCATATATATATGTTAGCATACAGTATTTGTGTTTCTCTTTCTGACTTACTTCACTATGTATGACAGACCCTAGGTCCATCCACTTCACTACAAATAACTCAATTTTGTTTCCTTTAATGGCTGAGTAACATTCCATTGTATATATGTGCCGCATCTTCCTTATCCATTCATCTGTTGATGGACACTTAGGTTGCTTCCATGTCCTGGCTATTGTAAATAGAGCTGCAATGAACATTGTGGTACAAGGCTCTATTTGAATTATGGTTTTCTCAGGGTATATGCCCAGTAGTGGGATTGCTGGGTCATATGGTAGCTCTATTTTTAGCTTTTTAAGGAACCTCCATACTGTTCTCCCTAGTGACTGTATCAATTTACACTCCCACCAACAGTGTAAGAGGGTTCCCTTTTCTCCACACCCTCTCCAGCATTTATTGTTTGTAGATTTTTTGATGATGGCCATTCTGACCAGTCTCGTTGTAGTTTTGATTTTCATTTCTCTAGTGATTAGGGATGTTGAGCATCCTTTCATGTGTTTGTTGGCGATCTGTATATCTTCTTTGGAGAAATGTCTATTTAGTTCTTCTGCCCATTTTTGGATTGGGTTGTTTGTTCTTTTGATATTGAGCTGCATGAGCTGCTTATAAATTTTGGAGATTAATCCTATGTCAGTTGCTTCGTTTGCAAATATTTTCTCCCATTCTGAGGGTTGTCTTTTCGTCTTGTTTGTGCTGTCCTTTGCTGTGCAAAAGCTTTGAAGTTTTATTAGGTCCCATTTGTTTGTTTTTGTTTTTATTTCCATTTCTCTAGGAGGTGGGTCACAAAGGATCTTGCTGTGATTTATGTCATAGAGTGTTCTGCCTATGTTTTCCTCGAAGAGTTTGATAGCGTCTGACCTTACATTTGGGTCTTTAATCCATTTTGAGTTTATTTTTGGGTATGATGTTAGGGAGTGTTCTAATTTCATTCTTTTCCATGTAGCTGTCCAGTTTTCCCAGCACCACTTATTGAAGAGGCTGTCTTTTCTCCACTGTACTTGCCTCCTTTATCAAATATAAGGTTACCATATGTGCGTGGGTTTATCTCTGGGCTTTCTATCCTGTTCCATTGATTTATATTTCTGTTTTTGTGCCAGTACCATACTGTCGGGATACCAACGGGATAGGGTTGGCTGATGAAGGAGGGTGTTCCAGGGAAAGGGAACATAGGCAAAGGCCCTGAGAAGGATAAAGGATGACATAATCAAGAAACTAACATTAAGCATGACACATGGCTCCTGTCATTACGATAGTCACAATTTATTTTGAAAGACCAGAGAAATAACGATCAATATCAGACAATGAGTAATCAAAAGCTAATCTATCACATTTACTTTAGTTGCAGAAGTAGTATACCCAACAAAATAATGTGGTTACCTGTAGACAGTGGTTAGATGAGGACAGAGGTAGGAGTGACAGTGGAGGGCGTGAGACCTCTCAATATGTTTATTTTTGTACCCCCTTTGATTTTTGGACCATGTGAACAAACAAACAAACAAGAGAGTTAAACTGTTTGAGAAGTCCAGGAGAGCTAAAGGAGTTCAAAGGAGTTAGAAATGGGTGTAGGCTGTGGCAATGATATGGACTATCCTGGAGGAGGCGCTAGTCATTCCGGGTAAGGAGAATGAGGAGATCTATGGGAGGGAAGGTCCAGAGTTGGATGGAAAGGTGTTTTCTGGGAGCAGTGGGATGAAAGTTATAGTCAATATAGTTGGGGCAAGAAAATCAAGCCAAAAGAGTTTAGAGTTGATGTAGGTGGTGCAGAGCTATTGAAAGGGTTTGAGTAAATGAGGTGGCAGAATAAATGGGATTTTTTAAAAAGCAGTTGAATGTGGAAACCTGAAAAGGGAGTGAGATTAGAGGAGCTATTGCAGTTCAGGTTTCCCCTGCTATTTGAAAGTAGAGCATTCCTATGAAACCTTTCCTAGCTGAAATAGTGTAAAGAGAAGAAGCATTACCTGAGGATACATCTTGCTAATGGGTGCACAAAATAAATCGAGATAAAGTACCGATGTACAGTTCAAAGCTATGGTGGCTTGATGCTGAGCTGCCGAGCAGAGTGTAGTTCCTGGGGAAGGAGCTTAGAGGTGCCACTCTCACTGCTCAGGGTGTGTGCTGATTTGTATTTTCGCCTTTTTTGGAGTAAAAGCAAAAATCCTCTTTGGATTTCTTTCAGTTAGCAGAAACTTGTAGTAATGTGGGTCTTTCGTAAAAGCGAAATAAAAGCAAAGTGGCGTAAAGTGAACTTTCGAAAAGTGGGGTATACCCGGATACCTGCAATCTTTTTCTACGGTGATCCCCTATCCTGGTTAGCAACTTTTCCCAGGCATGACCCTTCTTACTTGCATTTCAGAGCAGCCTTGTGTCCCACCTGGAATGCCTTCTTTGGCCATAGCTTCTATCTAGTACAACTGGATCAGTCTGTGCAAGAGATAGATCAAGGATAGTCCTGTCCATGAAGTGCATTTGCCAACAGGTTCGCGTTGTCTTACAAACCAGCTTGTGCCGACGACATTCATCCTGAAATCTGTCATGTGTTTCATCATAGGGAAATACAAAGATCAATACTTTCAACTGGGCTAAAATCCGCAAGTTGAGTTTTAAGAGAAAACGTTTTCTCATCAAACTTCATGCCAACATCTTGGTAAGTAGCTTCTGAATTAATTCTTTTACTTTCTACTCAGTTGAGATTTCTTGGTTGTTTCTGCAAATGGTTTTATTGTGAGCGATGAAAGCTGCCTGGCCCTGACCGATGATAGTCTCCCTTTTTTGCCTCTACATAAATAAACCAGAGCTTTAATCATATTTTTACTAAAGGCAAAACACTAAGAAATCCTATTGGCAGTTCAAAATGAATAAAGTAATAGGAAAATGGGGTGGCTGGGATGAAAGACAAGTCTCCTTAGAAACCATTTTTCAGGGATTTGGTAAGTCAAATGAAAGAGCCGAGATCTAAGACTGTGGACATATTAATTCAACGTTATTTGCTTCCTCTCATGAAGTATTTTCATCTTTCCTTAAGCAAAAATAATTGAACACCTACTACATGCCAAATAATTGAACACCTACTCTTTCCCAAAGCAGGATGTGGGGAGAGGGTATATATTAAGCAACTATTGGGCAAGGCTGCGTTGTACAGGGTGGGACAAAGGGGCTAGAAAGAATTTTTTATGACTATAAAGGAAATTAAAAATATGTATCAACTACATTTTTGACCTACAGATAATTCAGTAGTTTGGGCTTCATTCTCTGAACCTTAGCCTTATCTAAAAGTGTTCATTTGAACAGTTCAGAAGACTGAATCCAGTGTGAAGCTTGGGAAGAATCCCAGGGCTGCATCCAGGGACCTGGAGAGGAATGAGAGAAGGGGAGCAGCAAAGTAGACTGCACACGTGCATGGGCAAATGGGGGTATATAATGAGTCAGGAGATGGGGCAACCTTGCACTTTAGGTCTGGAAGACTAAGCTCCCCTACAGCCGATTAGAATACGCTAAATGAGCAACACAGAGCATCATAGAACAAGGCAGCACAAAAAGGGAGAATGTTTCTAGCTGGTGTGTTAAAAAGACTCATGTATATGCAAGCATCGTATAAAGCCTACCATTTGTAAGAAAGATCTCCTCCCTCCCCTTTTCCTGTTGGTCATTTATAACTTCTTGTCACTTTGAAAGGATGCCCTTTGATGTTCATTTTAACCTAATTTACAACTTCATAAATATGTTCCTGGCAGAGAAGAGGGGGTAAAAAAGCGTGTGAGGTGAGGAGGGTGTGCAGAGCAAGATTTGCTTCTTAGAGAAGGTTCTGTTTTTGAGCAGTGGCCCTGTCTGTTCCTTGGAAGTTTGCCAATCATTTGGTTTCAGTAGGTGTGAAGCCGAAGGGGAGCCAAGTGGAAAATCAGAAGCTGGATGGGCCCCTGGACCAATAGTTTAGAAGGCGTTGGGATTTGAAGGTCTTTGATATTCTTGAAGGACGTTTTGCTTGATGGAAATTGGTTTATACAGGTGTTGTGCAAGGATACCTTGGAGTTCACCCTGGCCAGCCGAGATGTCTGCAAGGCTTTCTGGAAGACTTGTGTGGAGTATCATGCTTTCTTCAGACTTTCTGAAGAGCCCAAATCAAAGCCCAAAACCCTGCTCTGCAGCAAGGGTTCCAGTTTCCGCTACAGGTAATTAAATATTGCACACAGGCAAACTAAACACACAACTTTTCAGTAACATGGAAGGCAGTAGGAGGAGCTTGAATTCTAGAAGCAATAAAGAATCCATTTCAATCACATAAAGGATGATACCCTTTACTGCTCAATCTCTGTGTGACTCATTAAGTCAATATTTCCTAAAAGGGAGGTCGGGGCAGGTGTACACCCCACTTAAGAGGTTAGATCAGAATTTCTGCAAGGATAAGGGGGCATATGCCGTTTGAGAAAACGTAGTCAATGAACCTATTGTTTTCCTTACGTGCAACTTACATGCTAGCCATAGGAAGGACAGCTCAACAACATCCTTTTGGTGGTGGTTAGGAAAAAGATAGGGTGAGAAAGCGCTCGAGGTGCTAAGGGATTTGAGAGGTTGAAACAGTATTGTGGTGGAGGCTCCTTACTACACGTTAGCACCTTGGAGGAAAGGAAGCGAGGTCAAAGTAAGAACTTGTTTTTACTTGATCCCACCAGACTAGGAGTTCTTTGGAAGACGCTTTCAAACTCTTAGCTAAGATAAAAAAAATTCGAATCCAATGCTTCCTGTGAAGGATTTTTCAAGTAGTAGAAGATTTTTCAAGTAGTAGAAGTGAGATTTTTACAATGTACATATTTTTATGGACTCTTTCCAAAATGTATTCTACAAATCCCTGCCTTTTAAAACAGATGATACTGAGCATATTTTTCCCTTTTCTTAATGACCTATTATAAACATCACTTATTATCCTCTGCCGGCAGCTGTAGCCCAGTGGCAGCCTCAGGGCGGGGAAGGCATGTCAGACCCTGCACCACAGTGATAAATGGCCCAGACTTTTTGGATTTTATGATGTTAGTGATTTCTTTTTTGGCTCTTGTGTTTCTCCCAGCAATCAGCTGGCTTTCTTTGCTAGTGTATGTCTGACTGGAGCAACCTTCTTTGACTGTTTAGTTAGCTGTTTTTCTCCTGTCATGGATTGGGAAACCAGACAAATAGCCTCATTAGAAACTATGTGTAAATTTGGAGGAAGGGGAAAGGCCTTTAAAGGAAAGTATATTCGTTTTCAAGGCCAGAATTTGTAACTGTTCTACAGCGCTGTTCAGAAGCTTTTAAGAAATTTCTGGGTTCTGAATAGTTGAGGTTGCTTTGCCTGATCCTCGGATAAATGGATATTATTAATGTGATGGTCAGAGATTCACGACATATATCATTCATCCAGAATCTTTCGATTTCAACAATAAATGACACTTTTGAGTTTTAGTTAGCCTACTGGGTTACAAAGAGCATTCATAAAATTGTTTATCTCGTTTTTATAATAGCGGAAGAACCCAAAGGCAACTTTTAGAATATGGGAAAAAGGGGAGGTTGAAGAGCTTGCCATTTGAAAGGGACATGGTTTTGTTTCTCTTTGTCACATCGATTTTTTATTTTTTAACATCTTTATTGGAGTATAATTGCTTTACAATGCTGTGTTAGTTTCTGCTGCGTAACAAAGTGAATCAGCTATACGTATACGTATATCCCCGTATCTCCTCCCTCTTGCGTCTCCCTCCCACCCTCCCTATCGCACCCATCTAGGTGGTCACAAAGCACCGAGCTGAGCTCCCTGTGCTATGCGGCTGCTTCTCACCTGTCACATTGATTTTTAAGTAGAATTTAGAGATCTATAGGGATCCTGTACTCACATGAAGACTATTTCAATTCCTTCTCTGTTTGGGGATTTCAGGAAACATTACCCATCTCAGTACCATGAACGACAGTGCAGGTCCTCACCAGACCTCCTCTCTGATGTGTCAAAACAAGTAAGGTTTTTGAAAATTCCTTCTTCTTTAGATAAATGTAATGCATTCACATTTCAAATGCTTCCAGGAATCGATTCTGCCAGAATCTCCCAGTATGTAAAAAGGTTACTCTGGTCAAGTTAGGTTAGCCTCCTGGGGAGGTCTGTCAACTCAGTCTCCAGCCAATAGAAGACCATTGGGTAAACTGGTGTGTGTGCCTTATAGACTGGAAAGATCTGGCACGTCTTTAAATTGCAACCTGTATTGCTAACATCTTGCAAAATGCAGATCCAAATGAATTTCTATGGCTTTGTATTTTTAAAACTAAAAGCTGCTTTTGTACCTATGAAAATCTTAAGGCTTAGAGGAAGCTATAAGGTCTTGGGTTAAGTTTTTTTTTAATAAATAAATTTATTTACTTATGGCTGCGTTGGGTCTTCGTTGCTGCACGTGGGCTTTCTCTACTTGTGGCGAGAGGGGGCTACTCTTTGTTGCGGTGCACTGGCTTCTCATTGCGGTGGCTCCTCTTGTTGCAGAGCACAGGCTCTAGGAGCACGGGCTTCAGTAGTTGTGGCACGCGGGCTCTGTAGTTGTGGCTCGTGGGCTCCAGAGCATAGGCTCAGTAGTTGTGGCGCACGGGCTTAGCTGCTCCGCGGCATGTGGGATCTTCCCGGACCAGGGATTGAACCCGTATCTCCTGCATTGGCAGGTGGATTCTTAACCCTTGGGCCACCAGGGAAGTCCCTTGGGTCAAGGTTTAAAAGTACTTTTGCTATGTGATTTTCTTAATTTAAGGACAAAATGCTATTCTCCTGGAACCGTGAGATGATGGCTTCATTTGAGTTTTATAGTATGAACCATGCTATTTTTCTTTTGCTCTCCCTTGAAAAAAATTAATTAGAGGTCTCATAAACTCTGTCTTCATTCAAGTCAGAGGCAATTTTTATCTGAAAGGCATCACAGAGGTATAATGCTGGAAGGTACCATCTAATGATTGGCCGTCTCATGCCATTTACAGCCCTCCTCCCCATCATTTTACAGAAAATAGGGAGGAGGCTGGAACAGGGAGGTTAGGAGACTTGCCTAAGGTCACACAGCAAATAAAGGCAGAGCCAGGACCAAAAGGCAGAACTCCTAGCTCATGAATACAGCTACTCAACCATACTGCTTTAAGTACGATGCTGGCTCAAGTAGAAAGAGAATGCAGAGGCTGGGAGTGTGATGGTGTTGAGAAAGGAAAGTATCGTGTCTATTTTTCAGCACATAAATTGGGATGTGGTACAAGTTATTACCTTTTATGTATCTATTTATCAACCCTGGCATAGAACATGGGTTGAAAGGCCTTTGTGAAAAACTACCTTTGCAAAATTCAAGGCTCATTTAGATCCCTGCCCCCACCCCCAACCAAATGGCTTTTTCCTTCTTTCACCAACATGTTCTTTCTCTCAAGGTGGAAGATTTGAGTCTAGCCTATGGCAGTGGGTACTACCGAAATGTGAATGGAGTGCACGCCTCTGAGCCCGTGCTGGACAGCAGGAGGAGAAACTCTGCAGTGGAGGTGACGTTTGCAGCCGAGCTGGAGCGTTCCAAACCAGAGGCAGATCCCACATCACTACATCAATCCCAGAGCAGTCCCTCGTTCCCTTTTATTTATACAGACCCTGTCTTTACCACCGACCCCGATCCTGACTATTTTGAGGAAAGGAGTCCTCTAAGCTCTTTCCAAACAAGCTGTAAGTTTGCTGACAATCACACGAGCACATCTTCTGGCCTTACAAGCAAAGTGAGTCCAGCAAGGCAGCTAACTTACACAGATGTGCCCTATATTTCTTGTACTAGTCAGCAGGTTGATGTTATGCCTCCTCAAGTCTTCTTTTATGTGGACAGACCACCCCAGGTGCCCAGTCTCCAATCATGGCAGAGGAAAGGGAAAGGCCAGACAGCTGTCTACAGCCTACCGCAATGAAGCCAGCCAAAAGAAGCCCAAGGAACCTCAGAATGAAGAGATTTCAGCAAGACTTTCAAGAACTCCAAGAAGCTACGGCCCAAACTACTGGCAGGAGCAACCTCAATGTAGATCTAGGAGAGGAAGATCCAACTTTAGAAGATGCATTTGCATATAACATTCCAGAGCCAACCCCTAAACGGTCCCAGAGCCAATTAGACGTGAAAACTATCCGTTTTCCTCTTGGATCAAGATTTAGACCTTTAGGGCCTCGTTCTGCTCTGAGTCGTAAAGCTGACCTGTTTACATATATGTTTGCAGAGCAGGAGTTTCCAACAGTTTTAATGGATCAGGGAGCAACAGAAGGGTATGTAGCTAGTGAATCCAGCGATTCGGAATCAGAGATTCTTAAACCAGACTACTACTCTTTGTATGACAAAGGCATAAGTTCACCCACGGCCAGAATCCGCTTGTCTTCTGGGAGTCTACAGCTAGATGAAGAAGAGGATGTTTCTTTCAATACATCAAGTGCTGAGGATAGGACTTTGTGAAAACCATGTAATTACTTTTTAGCTTAAAATGTGAACCCTATGAACATTTCCAGGCCAATTCCATGTTACTAACTTAGGTGAAACATAAGGAACCTTCTGCAAAAACCACTTTCTTTGTTACTATTCATTGGTATTACGGGACTCTTCTAAGATTAGGCGCTTAGCTGATGAAAGATCCAGCTCTGCCCCGTTCCTCAAGCCTCACTCTTCTATTCCCTCTGAATCATTCTGGAACGTGCCCGCTCCTCACCAGCCCCGTAGCAGAGTGAGGTGGCTATTTGTCATCTCCATTATACATTTCCCCAAAGAGACATTATAAGCGAAGGTCAGGCTCTTCCACCCTGAAGAACAGTGATAGTATGGATTGACCTGTAGAATTGGGTTCTGATATCATTTAGCGATTTAGCAGACTGTAAGTGTGTTGGTGATTTTGTTCTTAAACAATATTACAACTAAAGGTTTCGGTCCTCATTATTTGTGTGGGACCCAGTAAAAATGGCCCTGTTTGATGTTAAAGACTTCAACTTTTATAACATTATGTTAGGGGGAGCATGGCTCTCCTATATTTCAGGAACAGGAAGGAACATAGATCCTCTCAACAGAACACGAGTTTATAAGTAATCTAGGACTTGGCAGAATTCTAAACCTCGGAAATTCAGGAATCGATCAATTTCTAAAGCCAGACATCTGCCTGATGGGGATAATATGATGTTTGACTTATTCTTTATTCTTAACTAGCTGTATACTATGTAGTGAAAGATAAAAGTTAACATGTTGGTCTGCTTATGTTATCTCTCCTGCAAGCACTTTTTTTTTACCATATCTTGTTGCGTGCATGTAGACAAGGAAATGAGATGAATAGCATTTTAATAAAGAGTGATGGAAAACGATTTATTTGAAAATTAAGTTGTAAGTATGAACTTCATTTTGTTTCAGTCAATTTCAGAAGTGATTGGCTCTAGCCTATGATTAAGGGAAGGAACATTTAGAGAACAAGGAAAAGGAGGGAAGCAGGTAAAAATGTATAGTCATGGATGGAGAAGTGGTAGAATTGGGGTAGCTGAAAAAAAAAAAAAAGGATAGTACTCCAGGCTGAGTTAATGAACCAAAATTCTATTCTTGACCCATTCAAAATTTCTCTATTATTTCCCTTGGAAGGTATAGCATTCTATTTGAGAACTTTATTTTCTTTATTGATTTTAATGGTAAGTAAAACATATTTACGAGATAATGTTAGGTAGTGACTTCAAAGAAATCATGCATTTATGTAAGCAAGCTATTTTTATATATGACTGAATGGAGAAAAGATGGATGGAATAGTTTTCTTACTCTCCTAGTCCTTACACCACAAAAATCCCTTTGAATATACCTCACTCTACCTCTTTCCAACATGCTAGCACTTTCCTTCCTGCTCCTGGAATCGAATCTGGTAACTCACAAGTCTAGAATAGCTATTTAATAAGAAGAATATATTGAAACCCAATCACCTATACATTAATCCTATAGATACTCAAAGCTATATTAAGTTCATCTTTGACCCTTTCTCTAGGAAAAACTCAAATTCTTTTAGGATTATATGCTATTTCTCATCTCAGTTTCTAGAAATCGTTGTGAAATTTGTTTCCCCCAGAGAAATACAGCGTTCAAATCTGTATAAAATTTCCTCATAAAACTATAACTAGGGTGACCATAAAGTTTATTGTGTAACCTAGGAAGGACATTTTTGAGTGAAAGAGGACTCTATTAATAATTTTGTCAGGACAGGAGGCAGAAATCAGGACATAGTCACTGGAGCTATAATCAATGTTTAATAAAATGTGAAGAATACCTTCTAGTTTCCAATGGAAACACTGGTGTTAAAGTTCCAACAATAAATGAAAGGGGACAGGAGAAATGATTTGAAACACTTAAAATACCACACCACACCCCCACCTCAAGAAAACGAACATTGAGGACCAGGAAATTTAAATATTTATTTTTAA
Source organism: Kogia breviceps (assembly GCF_026419965.1). Classification (NCBI taxonomy): domain Eukaryota; kingdom Metazoa; phylum Chordata; class Mammalia; order Artiodactyla; family Physeteridae; genus Kogia; species Kogia breviceps. The sequence goes on from NC_081330.1 coordinate 17,758,542, forward strand.
CCCCCCCCCAAAACACTGAACTATGCTTACCCAGAAACAGTTTACAGGACTAATAACTATAATGAATAAGCAATACAATTTTCTATCCACGGTGCAGCTGTGCTGTAAAGTTTCAAATAATCAATTTTAAAATTTGTTGCTTTTACTTTTACAAAAATATTCATCTGATACATGATATGAGCTGCAAAATTATTACCAGACCTCTAAAAATAATGAACTGTAATCGAGTTTCAGTTACATAGCACGTGAAAAATTTAACTGAACTATTACTTCAAAATACAATGTGTTAAAAGTAATTATTACAGTATAGGCACCAATGAAAAAATTTTCTTGGCATGTGACACAACAACAACTTATTCAAGTGTCTGTATTATTATTACAAAAAAGGAAGAGGTAATGGCCACTTTGACTAAAAACTGTATTCTTCACTTGAAGAAAATCTTTCTTCTAATATTTGGCAATTATTCAGGTTTATTAAAATGACTTTTGTGCAAAAACCAAATTGTTCAGATCCAAACAACAAAACATTAACTATCAAAACTAATGAATATCAATAATTCTACAACTACTGAAATACAGCCCCACTTCAGAGCTTAGGCAGGCATAATATATATACTGGGCTTAAAAGAAAAAGGTATTACCCATGTAACAGTACCATAAATATAACTGAAAATTAACTGTACAGTCTAACTTACCTTTGTACGGACGGAAATCATCCTGTACTATGGTTATTTTCATATGAACTAGAAAATGCTTCTTTAAATACCCTTTCAAGAATGAACAAATGATGTTTATGTATTGGATAGTTATGAGGGAAAAAATGTATAAATAGTTTATAGGACATTTTATGACCATGACAAAAATATGCTGGTGTAAATTATATTCATACCTGTTGATCAGATATTTATAATCACATGATAATCAGCTTCTTTTAAGCTCCCCAAATCCAAGCATATAATATGAGATTTGCGTTGATTTAAAAAATGAATCCTGACTAATTCTTCCGGTATTACCAAAAATCCATCCTTGGCTCATTAGTATTGCTTTAACTTTCCAACCATGTCAATTGTCTCTTCTATAAGAGAAAGTAAATACCGCACACCAAGAGGTACCTCTGTTGCTACACGTTGCCTCTAAATGTTTCAAACGCAGGGCTCTCAAATGTGATCATCATTGAGCTGCCTGGAATATCATACCCACTTGGGAGAAGAGTCAATAGTTTTCCAGGTTTCATTTCTAAGAGCTTATTAAAAACTTCTGCTTTAAGAACGTGTGACTTGTTTCCGCCTCCCCACCAGAAGTCATCTTTAGAATATGCTTGTGTTTTTTTTTTTTTTTTTTTACAAAAAAGCTTTTTGAGGCTTGATGATTACAAAAGTTGAATATTTAGGATGACTTTGAAAGACCTGTATGTTTCATGAGTGTACAGTTAACTAAAGATCAAAACATGAAAGGTATTCATCCTAGTAACTTAAGTAATAATGATGCCTAAAAGCAAAACTGTATCTCAACATTTACTAGAATACAGGTGAAACTATAGTATTAAAAGTTATTCCTTACAAAATAATCTCTTTAAAATATAAAATGATAAACACCATCACAAAATAGTTGAGTAGCTTCTTCCAAATCTTCAATGTCGCAAAGATCCAAAAGGCACGTGGAGCTCATGAGTTAAGCATTGTTAAGCTTGAAGTAGTTTTGGTGGGTTTCTCTGGGTCCATATGAAATAGAAGCCACTAACAAGAAGTTTCTTAGGGGGATTCATCTGCTGAACACCTATAAAATTAAGAAAAACTTAAACTGATATACAACTATGCATGTGTCTATTTCACATCTGTATGAACTCTGCAATGAAAGAATTGATTCAGCAAACAAAAATTGTATTGCGTCTCATCATGTAAACGTTAAAATATAAAGCAGCTCAAAAATCCCTTCTGGGTCTGATTTTACAACTTCCAATTGATTTGTTTGCAAATTGGAAAAGAGGGGAGGTTTCCACTAAAAACTAAGGATTTTAAGAGGGGCTTTAGCTGATAAGTACAAATAGGCTTTACCAGCCAGAAAGATCTAGGAGAGTATGTGTTTTACAGGCTGTATGGTTTGTTCCAACTTGAGCCCAGCGCATCACAAATACAAAGGATATAAAGATGCACTGAGAAGCAATATAATGGGATTAAGGCTAAGATTAGTAGTGCTTTTTATAACTTGCTTGAGCTAAGGAGTTGTGTTTGTATATGCATACCAAAGTCTTGGTTTTTGTTTTGCGAGCTTTTTTTTTTTGTGTGTGGTACGCGGGCCTCTCACTGTCGTGGCCTCTCCCGTTGCGGAGCACAGGCTCCGGACGCGCAGCCTCAGCGGCCATGGCTCACGGGCCCAGCCGCTCCGCGGCATGTGGGATCTTCCCGGACCGGGTCACGAACCCGTGACCCCTGCATCAGCAGGCGGATTCTCAACCACTGCGCCACCAGGGAAGCCCCCAAAGTCTTGTTTTAAAATGGAATTTAAAAATTAAGTGTAAGAACTTTATTGAATGTGAACAAAGTTAAAGCAACAGTTCAAGAGGCAGTATAGAAACTGAAATCAAACATAAGAACCTTTTAGAGTCTTCATTTGAGTTTCTCTACCTAAAATCCTTAACTTTTCTTATGGGGGTTAAACTTAATGAACTTTAGCACTGAAACAATGTGAACAGCAGTGTGATAAGAGTAGTGGCAAGAATGAAAGCATTCCTCGATGGAATTTACAAGGGTCCAAATAAGAATATGTCCCCTGACCTTTTATCTGTACTCCAAGTAACAGGGAAAGGAGAAAAACAACAACAACAACAACAACAAAACCCAGGCCATTTCGTTCAGTGGAAAACTACCTTGTAATGCCCGAAGATAATAATTCCAAAAGCTAATGTTTAAGATGGGCAACAAACCAAACAGTTTTCAAGCATATGACTATTAAGAATTGACTTTGTTAGGAATAAACGGAATGACTGAATCAAGTAGGTAATTATATTATCGCATCATAAATGAACATCCAACAGAAAATGTCAAAATAGTTTTTTTTAAATGACATTTCAAGCTTACTTTTGAAATTTTTCAATTAACTTCTTCACCATTTTATCTGTGATGCCAGGACAGGCGGCTTCAGCCACAGCAATACTTTTCTCCAGTTCTTCGATTGCCTGATTCCTGCTAGCATTATTCTCATCCTGCTGTTTAAGCTGAGAAAGATCAATAACTATAACATTTAAAATTACTATACTTCTTAAAATAGATATCCAAAGCTAATGAATCTGTACTTACTTCAGCAAACGCAGGTGTGATTATCATAGACAAACAGCTCAGGGTTTGTACAAGATCTTGCTCCTTTGAACAAATATTATAGATTATACACATGAAATTAAAATAATCATTCATGTGCTTTCATTGGAATCCTCCTCCCCAAAGACCCAATACAGGGCAAGTTTCCATGCTTTCTTCCCATTACTAATTCCCATCCATCATCCGGAAGTTCTCTAACTTAGAGGATTACAACTGATATACATGAACCCACTGGGTTTAGACATCTCTAGGTAAAATGCATTTTAAAACATACCAATGGCCACTTAAATGACTTCTGTGACCTTTTCTTAATTAGCTCAAAACGAATGGCAAATGAAACCTACTATGGACACAGTGAGGTAGATGAGCATTTAGGGGTATCAAATTCTAACAATTTTTGGCCATCATACTCTCACTATATAGTTCGAAAAAGTCTACCAGGAGGAAATGATCATCTCCATATACATACTGCCCCATTCTGTAGTTTCTTTGGATCTGGCTTCTTTCGCACGGTGGTAAAGCTCCATTCAGGATGAGTATTATTTTCCCTGCTGGTGGATTCCCTAAAGAGATTGCCAAAGATACTTCTATAAGTTCCTAAATGATACAGCTTGGTGAAAATACCTAATCAATGCAGCCAGACTCCAAACGGAGAATTGTCGCGATGTATAAAAAATCATTTGATCTCAGTTTCAAATAGACACTGCTTTTTACTGAAGAGTAACAACTCTTCAGAGTTGCTTAGAGAACTTAGAGTTCTCAACTCTAAGTGTGTATCAGAATCACACGTGAAGGTCTCTTAACTATATATAAAGCCCTGCCCCAACCCCTTCCCACTCACTAGATCAGGATCTCCTGTAGTGTGGCTTGTGATTTTTTTTAAATTTTTATTTTATATTGGAGTATAGTTGATTTACATTTTTGAAAGGCTCCATGGGTGACTCTCATGGGCAGCTAAGGCCAACAACCATTAGAACAGAGTAAAAACAACTATCCTGGTATTTTTTTAGACCTTTTAAAAGTTGGGCAATTTCTCATAAATGCAAGTAGCATCTAAAGAAATTTGGTGTTGCCTTTGTGTCAATTCAGCTAGCGGAGGAGTAACTTAAATTATGGACTTAGAGGCTAAAATGTTAGTATAAATGCTGCAGTTAAAAAACAATGCAACTTTTTAGGGGGTACAAATGAGATATAAATGAATATTTCAATGTCCCGGTCTGATCACCGTTTGGTACATGGCCAAGAGGTGGGAAACGTTAGTTCTCCAGAGGGATTTTGCAGCTTGCCATCAAAGGAAGAGAAGACATTGCTCCTTACCACTTTGGGCAAACTAGTAAAACCCCTTAATTCGGATCTTGTTCCAAAATTTTGTAATATACTCAAGTATCCACTAGGGGTGAGACCGAGACCATTTAAAACGAAAGCAATGCACTTCTAAGAAAACAACGTGTTTCCAAATTCATTGTACTTCACAGACCGTGATTTTAAAAGCTTTTCACAGTTTTTAAAGTCAGACTTTAGAATAAGGTTTTATACTTTATGCTAGAGAAGGCATGTTGGATCACAGTTAAAATATATGCAATATTAAAATGGGCTGTCTAAATAAAAATTCAATAATTGGTACATACGAATCAGAGCCCTCAGAATCAGATTCGTCATCACTGTGTCCCTCGGCCTTCCATCTCTTAAATCGATCTATCAGTTCAGTCAGATAAGAAGTCTTCTTTGAATTTTTTACAATGAATTTATGTTTCAGAAGTTCTTTAGCTGTAGGACGCTAAGGAACAAAAAAGAAAGGATGCATGAATAGTTCTAGGCTCTTTTGATTGCAAGGAGCGATAAGAAATCACTTCAGTTATTAAGCTGAAAGGTGTAAAAGTATGTCTGCAGATATGAGGACAACTAAAATGCCATAGGACCATAGCTAATTCTGTTTTTGAAGTGGCTCAAGGCAACCAAATTAAATTCACTACTTTGGTACCAATTTGCTAAAGCCCAATGGGCAAAAGGTGGCCTACCTACTAGCAACAGGCAGCAGGGCTTTCTTAAAAGCAGAGAAACACATGGCAGGACTTTGACAATTAAGTAAAAGTTTAAAAACGTTTCAAAATAGTGCTTTAAAATACTTTTATTATATTTACTGTAAATCAGAAAAAAGGATGAAAACGAGCAAGGCTGTAACTTTGTTATTATCTGCGCATATCATATGACCCCCTTCTTCATCACATATGAATTCATATTGCATCTAAATATAAACACCAGGTGCTGTGGGGGATATTTTCCCCCCTAGTATTTTATTAATATGAAAATATTCGTTAGCAACTTAAAAATTGTCACATCAAATTCAGTTCTTGTATATTTCTAGTTTCTCGAAGTCTTCGGGCAGCTTTATTTTAAAAACAGTAAAACAACTGTAATCAACTCTGCCAAGTAAATGAATGGAGCTCATTAGACTTCAGGAAACGTATACAACTTCATGTTGGAATTTCTGAACATTAAATAAAAAATAGTGAAACGCAAACACCTTTTCATGAAAAATGAAAACACAGTTGAATAAAAATCATTGTGAATAGTTATACATATACTTTCATAATGACATCCTAGAAAATGAACTTTATTTCCCCCAAAATAAGAAATGATCAACAGAATAAAGAAGAAGCTAGGGACCATAGAAAAAAGAGAAAAAGATGCAGGGGAAGGAGAGAAGGAACTACGGATCTTGTCAACAACTAAACAAAATTAGCAACATAGAGGGAAGAATCACGTTCCTGGATGGATCTTAGACAGTTTTCACAGGCACTGTATTCCTCGCTGTTGAACAAACCACACTGGCTCTATGTAGAACTGATCATAGAAAATAGTAGTCATAGCATATATACTCACAAATGATGGATCTTTGTTCAGGCAAGCATCAATAAACTCCTTGAAGGATTTAGTAAAGTCTCCGACAAGAGTTGGAGGATTGTTTTTTGGAATGAGAAACAGAACTCTCATAGGATGCATATCGGAGTTAGGTGGCTCTCCCTTGGCTAGTTCAATAGCAGTAATTCCCAGTGACCAAATGTCAGCCTAAGGTAAGGAGGAAAGAACAATTACCTTGAAATTCCATTCCAACATATTGCCACAAAATAACCTGTGGAGTCTAACGGTCATACAATATGAAAGTGTCTCAAGAAATGTGATGTTGATCAATTTTTATTAATATAATTCATTTATTTTAAAAAATGATCAAATCCCCTACTTTGTGCCAGGTACTGTATTCTAGGCACTGAGGACTCAGGTGGTGACCAAACCAGACAAAAGCCCTGCTCTCAAGGGGTTTATGTTCTAGTAGAAGAGACAGATAAATAAATAAATAATAGGATGTCAGATGGTGCTAAGTTCTGTCAAGAAAATAGTTAATCAGGATAAGGGAATAATGAATAAGGTAAAAGGGCTGCAAATTTACACAGGATGGCCAGGGAAGACTGTTCTGTGTAGGTAATGTTTAAGCAGAGACCTAATTGGGAGAAAGGCTATTCCAGATAGAGGAAGAGGCAAGTGCAAAGGTCCTGAGGCTAGAGGGGACTTGCTGTGTTTCTGGACCAGCAATGAGGCCACTGTGGCTGAAGCAGATAGAAAATAGAGGGCCAATAAAAATTAATTTAAAAAAAGTGTAAGTGAAGAGAGATAAAAAAAAAAAAGAAAAGAGAGGAGAGTGATAAGAGATGAGCCAGAGGTAGACAAGGGCCAGCCTGTAGAGAGCCACATATGTGATAGTAAGAACTTTGGACTGTATTCCAAGTAGGATGAAAGGCCACTGAAGGGAAGAAGGTCCAAATATTACCAGCATCAAGGGAACGTATGATTTACCAGCAACATCTGACATGACTCTAGCTTTAGGAATACTTTCAAAGGAAGGAGTATTAAGGCAGTTTATTAAATAGGATAGTATGCTATATAAAACTTAATATTAAAAACAAAATAGCTTGTACAGGTAACACTTTACTTTTGAGTCATAAGCTGACTGCTGGATAACTTCAGGAGCCATCCAAAATGGTGTTCCCACAAAGGTATTTCTCTTAATTTGTGTATCTGTCAGTTGGCCAGCAACTCCAAAGTCAGCAAGTTTCACATCTCCTTGTTCTGAGAGCAAGACGTTGGCAGCTAGGAGGGAAAAAGAGATGAAAAAACCCTCAGCTTCCTCAGAATGCATCTGTTTTTCTCAGGTTCACATTAGACTTCTGTATACCTTTTATGTCTCGGTGAATTTTCTTTTCTGAATGCAGGTAGTCCAGACCTTTCAAAATTTCCTTTAGCATGGTAGCAATCTGGAACTCATCAAATGGACCAGCTCTCAGCTTAGGGGGAAAAAACACATACATACAGATACATGTAAAAGTTTGGAACAATGAAGTTTGAACTTGACATTCTCTTTGAAATAAGATAATAGCTAAGATATATGAAGCAGTTCTGTTTATTAAACCAATATTTAAACAAATGAGAAATTTTTAAAAGGTGAGGAAAGTTAAGTCAAAGGGCAGAAAGAGTTTTTTAATGATTAGATTTAATCTTGAAAGATAGTACAACCTACATACTAGCTCCAAATCCTAAGGTTCTTAAATATTTACGTCAAAGATCTAAGAAACATGCTTAAATAATGACAGAACTAGCTTTGTTTTTCTCAGATAAGAAAAAAGAAATCAGCTATTTAAATTTTGGCATTTGCTGTTTAAAACTTATTAAATATTTACACCGAACTGATTTTTTTTTTTTTTTTCGGTACGCGGGCCTCTCACTGTTGTGGCCTCTCCCGTTGCGGAGCACAGGCTCCGGACGCGCAGGCTCAGCGGCCATGGCTCACAGGCTCCAGACGCGCAGGCTCAGCGGCCACGGCGCACGGGCCCAGCCGCTCCGCGGCATGTGGGATCTTCCCGGACCGGGGCACGAACCCGTGTCCCCTGCATCGGCAGGAGGACCTCTCAACCACTGCGCCACCAGGGAAGCCCCGAACTGATTTTTAGATCAGACGGTCCATAAGATTTTTGCAGCAACCAAATTTGATCATATAGGTCAGCTGTAGCACAGTTCTTAGCATTTGTGTATTTCAAAAACATTGTAAAGCATAGAGCCTTTTTTGAGACTTAGATTTAAATTTTAGCTAGGAATATAATAATTAAACTATTCAGACTTTCATTGTAAAAAAAATATCAAATCATGGAGGGATACGGTTTTTCAAATCAATGTAACACATTTCCCTGTACTAAAGCCAGTAGTTTTAACTGCAATACAAGGAAAGCAATGATTAGGTTTCTGGAGAATTTGTAATGGAATATCTGAAAATCTCTCCTTAAAATAAATGGTTATTTTAAAATTCTGGTACCTCATAAAGCACAAACAGTGGACTGTACAGTATTATTACAGGAAAGGGTGGGAATCTAAAGTCAGAGCTGAGGTAGAGTTCTGTTTGCTGGAAGGAGGGAAGAGGTGGTGAAAATCAAATATTGCCCACGCTGCCTCACACTGGGAGGGATTCACAGCTCTTTGGCACCTTCTGTATTTCATCTTTCATGAATGCCATATTTATTCTGAATAAAGGGCACTTTCATGTTGAAATTTAACAGCTTAAAATAGAAACCACACTTCAGTCCCACCATTTAATATTAACTATGCTCTGGATATATAGTATACTCCACGGATGTTCATAGTTCGGTAGGTGCCTTTCCTAGGTAACATTATCTGTTTACTTTCAAATACATCAACTTCCACCCCAAAAGTTTCTATTTAAACAGCAGTGATTAAAGTCATCTAAAAGGTGAAAATGGCACATTATTTTATTGATTGCTGGCAATGAAATTCTGAGGTACTATCAAATAAGTTAAAGATAAATGTCATACTACTTAAGATTAGTACTTAGTACCCCTGATCATAAAATGTTGACAGGGCCAGAGGAGGCATACCCTCAGTCACTTAGGAAATTGGGCAAGGTACATATAAAAGGTACTAGCTATCATTCTGAAGGATTTCTAAAAGTGCCCTGGATAATACAGAATTTTAAAAACATATATACATAAAAACAAACAGAAAAGTGGTCCTACAGACCCATTCGCTTATCTGGTATACTTAGGTCCAGTTTAAAATTCAGTAAAAGTAAAATCTCACTTAACTGGGAACCGGAGGGGGATGGTAGGGGCGCCTGGGTGGCAGGGAAATGGGAATGGGGTGGTGGTAGAGCTGCATTTTTCTTGTTCACTATCAGACAGAAAACTGTCCCAAACCTTGTGGTTAAAGTGTTTCCTTAGCCATGATGACAATGATCAGAAAAGGAGAAGTAAGGGAGTTGGAAAGAGAAGGAAGGTAAAGTAGATGGAACACAGATTGCTTTTTAAAACATTTCCAATGCAACCTTGGGAGAGGTGACGCAAGATCTCGGTTGACTGTGCCTGGAGCGCACAACTGAGCTTCTCTCCAAAGACTGAAGACCATGTCATGTCTCTAAGAGCTAACACTTCTGCCCCCAGGGCAGGGTACTGGCCTTGTGTGATCTGCCTCTGTTGTCAACTGAGGATATTCAAGAGGGGGACATTTTCCCTTTCAAAGACTCTCTACCTGTGGGCTTGGGGGTGTTCCCCATACTCTTTTGACTTCCAGCCAGTCCCTAATGCACCACGTTTTGTTATGCTTTCTCTTACAGTTGGCATATTGTTTCCAACTTTTCCCCCCGGTGCTCATGTTTTATTCTCTTAACCTTATTATAGGTGTTTTTGTTGTAAGTCACTGCAATTCTACTTGGAAAGAAGTAAGGTATAATCAATTCAATAAAATAATGTACAGTATGATCAAAGTCTGTTCACATACAACTAATTATTTTTGTTAGAATGGGGGGGAATCTTGAGGTGTACACTATATAATGTTGACATCAATACTGGTCATAATCATGTTCCCTTAGTCAGGCACCAGTTTAAGGGATGAACACTCTCTACCCAGCATCCCTCCTGATTTTTCTTGTTCCTGGTAGCGGTGCCCTCCTCTAAGCCCGATCCTGTCTTAGATTCCCCCAAATGATAGCATTCATTCGTACAGGACTCTATATGAAGAAGAAATAGCACATTTTCTCATCACTTGCTCTGCCTACAAAGTCCAGTCAAATGAGGTTTAGAATTAAATCACAATATCATTAAGTGTTAGGGCTAGAAAAACAGAATTAGAGAGATTACTCATCTAATGAGTAATTAGATTGAACATTTGAGGCACAGGTTAACTGGCTTGCCCAATATTAGCCAGCTAGTCAATGGCAGAACCAGGACTAGGGTCTAGGTCTCTTGATTTTACGAACATTTTAAGTTTCATTGAATTTATGCTAATAGGTATTTGTTGTATTTAGGTGGAGATCAGAATGGCAGAATGATTATGATCTCATAATCATTTCATTCAGAGATTTCATAAAACTGACCAAACTACTACTAGGGATACAGATTGTATTAGTTAGGGCTGGGCCAGTGTCCAGTGCTTCACATTGCTATCAGAAATCCGGGTGAAAGCAGTGCACTAGCTTTGCCAATGCCTACAAAACAGGGAAGCGACATGGTAAGCACTTTTGGGGGTCAGTTAACTGTGATGAATTTGGAAAGGGTTCTTAATATTTAAGAAGTGGAAGGAGGCTCGTGGAGCAATTGTGAGGCTTCTTGTGGAGCTAATGAAAAAAACTATTGTGTAATCAAACCATGTGACAAGAGAAATAGAGCTGAGATCATTTAACGGTAAGAGGAGAATGAGACCTGACTCCATATGCATGAAGGATTATTATCCAAAGAAACACCAGTTATGTTCTCTCACTAGAGAGGAGAGAGAAAGAAAAAAAAATGCTTTAGGATATAAGAATTACATTAGACACAAGGAAGGATGACCTAACTCAGCAACTGATTAAACTGAGATGAATTCCTAGAAGATGAGGCTCTCCATCAAGTTTAATTACCATTTCTTTAGAATGGTTTAAGTATGGTTCTGTTTAAAGGGAAGAAAATCGCTTATGGTCATTTCTGTTCACAGGATTATTTGAAACTTTGGAGTCATTGGCAGTCAGGATGAAAGCCTTTAAAAAATATTTGATTACTTTCAGTCAGAAAAACTCATCTCCACTTTAAAAAATAAGAATTAAAATTACTTTTAGAAACAGCAGACTATAATTTCAAAGGCAGAAGCGTATTATATAAAAGTCATATAATATTAAACATGGAAGAGGAGCTTAGTGCAAATTCTTTGTTTCATAGGACATCCAAGTCCAAGGAATTTATGTGTCTGGTTCACAGTCACAGATTTAGTGATAAATAGAGCCAGCGCTAGAACCTCAAACTCCCACAGGCCAGCCCAGTGGTTATTCTACTACACAAACTTGTCTCTAGTCACTCATATTGCATTTTATGTTTGTTTTTGTTTTTTTTTTTCTTGCGGTACGCGGGCCTCTCACTGTTGTGGCCTCTCCCGTCGCGGAGCACAGGCTCCGGACGCGCAGGCTCAGCGGCCACGGCTCACGGGCCCAGCCGCTCCGCGGCACGTGGGATCCTCCCGGACCGGGGCACGAACCCGCGTCCCCCGCATCGGCAGGCGTACTCTCAACCACTGCGCCACCAGGGAAGCCCTCATATTGCATTTTAAATACAATATCATATTAATCAAGATTTAAAAGGTGGGGAACAACACTGACAGAATCACACCACTTGGGGAAAACAACCAGTATTTCTCAAAAACATTTCATGCACGAACATATCCTCATTGGTTAGAACTTTTCCCGCATACTGCAGGATTGTAGCAGCCCGGTCCCTGCCCACTAAAATGGCTGTGGCACTTCCAAGTCATTGTGACAAAGATGCCATCACATTTCCAAATGACCTATAGAGGGGCAGAGAGAACTCCGCAGAGAGCTGGGTCTGTACGCCTTCTTGGTCAGAACCCAAGAGCCAACTTTAGGGACAGTTATCTGAATGATATCTTTAAAAAAAAAAATCGAAGAACACTGAGTCTTCTCAGGGATAACCATGTAAAGTAAAACTCTAAACCGATGGCAACTGTCACACACGCATTCCTAATTTGGGGGGAATTTTATCTTATTAAGCTGTTTGCATTTCTTATATACTTTAAGAATGCCAGCAACGTGTGGAACCCTGCAATATAGCTGAATCTATATAAGAGTAGTAGTCCTGAAGACAGAGTGCACATATTAACTAAACAATCAGTTAGCTTGTCCAAAAACCATTGCTAACTTCAATTAAAAGAAAAAAGTGCAAATATGGATATATGTGTGTAATTATTTAAAAATACTTACAAGATCCAGTGCTGAACCACCGCCCAGGTATTCCATTATTATCCATAATTTTGAACCCTGTAAAAGCCATGATAATTTTAATAATTATAAACCTGAGCCACATAACATACTAGCATAAATGTTAAATCTGACATACTAACGTACTGGTTCTAAAACATAGGTTTAAAACTAGTTGTTTGGAACTCAGAATATATTTTTCCATAGACTATTGCAAATGAAAGTCAAGTTCTGAGTCTTGGCCCTCCCTGAAACCGATTTAGCATATGATATAGCTAAATAAATAACACATTATTGTTCTTTATTGTTTAACTGTTAGCAACTTTCATAAAACCCAGAAAAAAACCATCATTTTAAATTATTTTGAATAATGATACTGAAGAGAAAAGATCGTTACATTAAAGAATGAGGAGGTAAATAGAGACTTGTAGAAATTTTGAATGGGGCTTCTGGGTACTTCCCATGTGAGTTTAGAGTTTGAGGACACTGGGTATTGTGCCTTATTTTAGTTTTTGGCTTTTGTTTTAATGTACTTTACAACTTTTACCAACCAGGATTAACGGGGATTTTTCGTACACATATGGAACCTAGAAAGGACATTGACCCCCCTCTCCCCCGAGGTAAATGGATAAGAGAAAGGGAGTGTGTAGCTTAAAAAGAATTATGATTAATCCATGTAGAATTAGCTTCACTGTAAGTTGTACAAGAGGAAATGGAGCTCACAGGGGGAACACATGTATTTGAATTACAAAACAGGTGTACACACACACACACACACACACACACACACACCATTCAGCTACATACACCAGATAAAATTTGGAATAAATCATTAAATCATTTTTCTTTCAGCTATAGTTTGAAATACAGGAGACATCTCTCTCTCCATACCATTTCATGAGTGGTATTCTCTGAATTATTGTAGGACCACAGAACTGACTGGAAGCGGAATGGTTGGTTTTACTAAACTGGCCAATAGCCACGTTGTGAATGGATTGTGTTCCAAAAGTCCATTTTTAAGTAAGATGTTTGGAATTTGGAAAGCAAGCATTTTCCCATAAAAAGAATGCCTAGGTTCCTGGCGCAGTGTCCTCCAAAAAGACAATTTAACACAAAGGTATCCATAGTATAGCAGAAAGGATACCAGAGACACTACCATTGATACCATGACAATGTTTCTAGGGGAAAATATATTCAGTGTCGTGCTTCAACTTGGGATGCCAGGAACACGTGTCTCACCTTTACAGTCCCAGCTGTGGAATGAAGATTTTGGAGTTTGAGGACCAAAATCCCTGGGAAGTACTCAGGAGTTCCATTCAAAATTTCCAAGTGTCTCCATGAGACTGGGGCTTTATTATGGCAGAGTATGGACTCCAATAACATGATGATGAGTGTTTAGGGGACACTGGAGTGGGGGGAATGGGTTGTGGTGTAGGGTAAGGGTCCAGGGAGGGAAGGCCCAGTTAAATTAAGATGCTGACATTATGTAGGATGTATAAGAGAAAGAAAGGAACAATGTTCCCCGCCCATCTTGACATCAACTCTCTCCTGTCACAGCAGGCCAGCTTGAACTGAGAAGAGAAAGAGTGGTGTATACAGTAGGAAGGAGAGGAAATAAATCCCCATAACAGTGGGAGAGGAGAAGAGTTCCAGGAGTGGTTCACGTAACTTGTTTTCATGTATAGAAATTAGGACTCAGAACATGAGAACTGTGAACCTGATGCATCTTCATACTTTTTTCTACAGAAGAAAAAAGCGTTTCTCACAATGCCGTACAGCCTGAGAAGTTTTTCTTTTGCCACGTTTTTCCCCTAAGTACTACATTCTATCCCACGAATTCAGAATGCTTCCCATTCACCTGACATTCAAAGAAAAAGAAAAAGATCTTATAAAACATGTTTATCTGTTTTGCAGTTCTGCGTGAATGAAAGCACCTGTGTTCCAAGTTAAAAACAACGCGTGTCTTTTTTTTTTTTTTTTTTTTTGGTACCGATTCAAAACAGAAACCTACCAAAATGTATTCATAGAAAGCTTAAAAAGTCATTAAACTTATGACGAAGCAAATTCCCGATCTGAAAAGAAGGCTTCCTCTTTGCAAGCGAGCTATTCAGTGGCACGAGGATTCTCCTGAAGCGGGCAGGGAACCAGGGCTGCCTCATAGCTCTTCTGGCTGCTTCCTTCCGAGTGCCACTTCTGCAGACAGGCCTCGCTGGAGGACGGTTATAGGTCCAGACATTCAGAAGATTGCGAGGCAGGCGGGGGAACTGAAGCGAGGCCCGAGTGGGCACAGGCACGAACGGCGAGCTGGTGGGGCTCCTCCCTACTCAAGGAAGCTTAACCCACACAGGCTCTTACTCGATCCTTGTCCACAGCAGGTCTTAATGAAAACACCAATCACAAACCAAACCCAACCAAAAAAACCTAGACCCTGTGTGTTTGTATTCTTTTGGGGGACTACGATTTCTATCTTTGATTTCTGGTAAAAGATGTTTGTGTTGGAGAATGCAAATATGTATGTTTGGTTTGTTCCTAAATAATTTAAAAGGCTAAGATGATATCCACATACTGGTTTACAAATCCAAAAGAGCCAAGTGACTCTAAACCTCTAAACCATAACCATATATCTGGCACATTTAAGTATAGGAAGTCCCTGAAGGAAAAATGTCACTTCTCCAATTATAAAATGATCCAAATGTTTCAACAATGGGTTGGAGGAGTTAAGTTTAAAGTCCTGCATCAGGGACTTCCCTGGTGGTGCAGTGGTTAAGAATCCACCTGCCAATGCAGGGGACACGGGTTTGAGCCCTGGTCTGAGAAGATCCCACATGCCGTGGAGCAACTAAGCCCGTGCGCCACAACTACTGAGCCTGTGCTCTACAGCTTGCGAGCCACAACTGCTGAGCCCACATGCCACAACTGCTGAAGCCCGCGTGCCTAGAGCCCGTGCTCCGCAACAAGAGAAGCCACTGCAGTGAAAAGCCCGCACACCGCAACGAAGAGTAGCCCACACTCGCCGCAACTTGAGAAAGCCCACGTGCAGTAACGAACACCCAACACAGCCAAAAAATAAAAAGATAAATTAAATAAAGCCCTGCATCAACATGGGTGGTCAGTTAGGGGTTAGGAAACGGCTCTCTGTTCCAAAATTCAGAAGGCCTAAAGAGTAAGTACTTCAAGAAATAGTTACAGATGTAGAAAACAAACTTATGGTTACCAGGAGGTAACGGGGGAGGAGGGATAAATTGGGAGATTGGGACTGACATACACACACTACTATACATAAAATAGATTACTAATAAGGACCTACTGTACAGCACAGGAAACTCTACTCAGTACTCTGTAATGGCCTATATGGGAAAAGAATCTTAAAAAGAGTGGATATATGTATATGTATAAGTGATTCATTTTGCTGTACACCTGAAACTAACATAACATTATAAATCAACTATACTCCAATAAAAATTTTTTGAAAGAGTTAAGTACTTCAGAGTTATACTGTGTACTGGGGAGAAGTTGGAGCCTAATTTTAACAAATCACTGGTATCTGGAGTATCAACTCCATCATCCCACGGGGCTTTTGAATTTGCCACTAAAGCAGACACTTGGCTAAAGGGGGGAGAAATGCTACTGTGGAACTTGGAATTCCTTTGCTCGTAGAAAAAAAATTTAAAATACCCATTATATATATTTATGAGATAATTATTGAACATAGATCAAGTACATGTTGAATTAAGGAGGTTGGTCTATGAAGCAGAGAGCCAATCATAACACTGACCACATAAACCAGCAGGTGTAAGTAAAATAAGCCAGCCACCAAAGGGCAAATGTTGTATGATTCCACTTATATGAGGAGTCTACAGTAGGGAAACTCATAGAGACAGAAAGTAGAATGGTGGTTACCAAGGACTACGGTGAGGAGAAAATGGGGAGTTATAGTTTAATGGGTACAGAGTTTCAGTTGAGGAACATGAAAAAGTTCTGGAGGTGAATGCTAGTGATGGTTGCAAAATCACATGAGTGTATGAAATGCCACAGAACTGTACATTTAAAATGGTTAAAATGGTAACTTTTGTGATACATATTATACCACAATAAAAAAAGAAACAGAATGTGAAATCTTATATAACTGCAAGGAATAGTAGAGATCACCTTGCCAGATACTTTACCACCTTGGAATCGTCTTCTTCCAGTCTAGGATGCCTTGTCTATACCCCACCCTCACATCCCAAACTCTATCAAAATCATACTCAAGACCCACTTTAAATGCTATTCCCCACTTTCGGGGTTATTGCACTTGATGAACCTACCCACAGATAAGTGGGAGATATGAGACAAGTTAGATATACCTATCTGGGGCTAAGGAGAGAGGCTGAAACCAGAGACATGAATTTAGGAATTGTCAGAATAAAGTAGATGAGACTGACCAGGGCAAATAAACAGAATGAGAGGAGTGCACAGAGTAGGTGACCGAAAAATAAATATCTGCTGAATTGAATCTAATATGGGGCTTCTTAGAGGTGTATTATAGGAAGTTTAAAGCTATTCTGATTTTGAGAAAAAAAAACACTGTACAAGGAGGAAATATTTCCCTCTCCAATTTCCTTCAAGTTTTATAAGAAAACTATGATTTTTAAAAATTAAAGAATATTCCAGAAATATTCCAGAAACATTCACCATACATTGGAAATAAGCACACACAAAAGTCTCAGGAAAAATAACGAGAAGGAAACAAAACGGTACAGACTCTGTTCTGGAATATTTTACTTCAATCATTCAATTCTTTTTTTTTTTAAATAAATATCAGTCGTTGTGGTATGTGGAGGGGGGCATATTTCCTTAACATAAACAGAAATCTAAAAGCAATTTTCAGCAGCAAATAAAGGCATGATTCAAATTCTATTCAATGCCTGAGTGAGCTTCATTTTAAGATTTACATCGAACTAGAAAAATATTTAAAGATTATAAAAGATTCTTCCAATGTTATGAGATCAGAAGGGAAGGGTTTGCTTATTTTAGCAGTCGTCATAAAGACTAACTTTGTCTGTCAAGAAAATATGCAGTGAAGTAAAATTAAAGGAAAATATTGTGGTCATACTGATGTGTCTGTCTGGTTTTTACTCTTGTTTTTAAAAACGAAGTTATACAGTGAGCTCAGTCAAAATGAATACCTAGTACATTTCTGCATGTCTCAAGGAAAGTACTACAACTACATACAGTTTCAGAGAGCATATAATTTTCTCTCAAGTGCAATAAATTTTCCTCCAGCTAACAGTCAGGGTCTTGGTGATGTCCTGTGTTAGGACAACCTGAAAAGAACCTGTATCCTACTTTACACAATTAACTTGACTCAAAATCTCCCATGTCATCTGAAACGGAAGGATGGGCCAGAACAAGAGCGTAAGTCGATTGATGATGCAGTTCTCTGATGGTACATAGAGGATGTAGCCTTGATTTCATTGACTGAACTAAGCAGAACCCTGTTATATTTGATGTGATTTTAGTTTAAAAACGTGTAAGCCTGTAAAGTCACACTATGGTTTAATATAAATGGAAAATAAACAAGTGGTCAATTTAAGAAAGTCATTTAAATAAATGGTATTAAAGAGTTATAAAATCGTATTTCTTTTTCTCTGTGCATATATATATATATATATATATCCATATAGAGATAATATGTGTGTACAAATAATCTAGATACAAATATAATCAATAACAGCCATCTGTGAAGTCCTACAATTTTATCATGAAGTAACATGTTCTTCAAAGTAGGCTTTCTCATCATGTATTTTAATTAATGACGGGTAAACGAGATAAAAATAATGCAGTTTAATTCTGTAAGAAGACATCTTGGATAACAGTTTTGTATCACTAACTGGCCTGAGAACATTCAACAATCAAGATTTGGAGAAAACAAACTATCAGTTGGATTTATTAAAAGATTAAGTATTTTTTGGGTGACTGGTACATGTATACTATGAGGAAAATTTTTTTAAATGTGAAATCTTAGGAAATGATAAAAACAGAGTTATAATTCATTTTCCATGGGAGTACTGAATATGAATAAAGAAAGGTTGTAAGCAAACAATAAAACTCAATATCACGTCAGTACCCATTTTCAATATAATATACAATAGCACATTTTAAATAGGGCTTCTTTAATATAAGTCAGTCACCAAAACTAGCTTATCTGATACAGGTGCCTAAAAATAGCAAGTGTTCAGATTTGCTCTAGAGTGGGTCTGGAATTACAAGGATTCAATCCAGAAAGAGTAAACCAGAATAAGCAAAACACACACACACATCACCACCACCACCAACAAATTCCCTGGGTTGCCTACAACCACGCCTGCTATGGAAATTAGAAGGGAAACCTAAAACCACTGAGACTGAATGACCACCCCCATAGGATTCCTAAAAAGGAATCTGACCCACTAAATAAGCTTTTTAGGAAAGAATATAAAAGCAAAGTGAACCACAAAGAATCAAGTAATCAGGTATACAGTAAAATAGAGTAATGGCTAACACTTAAAAGTATATTGTATAGGAGCTACCAGCAGTATCACCTCCTCTTGGAAGCTTTTCCTTCATACCATCATGGAAAAAAAAGGGTAGAGGTGACCATTTTCTTATTTACGCCTCATCTGTACCTTGTACACATTCAATCACAAAATCTACACCATTTTAGTGCAATATGAGACTGTGAGCTCTTTAATGGCAGGAGTTGTTCACTTTTACATCTCCATAACCTAGTACAGTGTGTGACACATAGTGACTGTTTGGCTATTTAATGATTCATTCTACTATGCATTAATGCCACAGTCACCTAATTCACATACTATTAGAATAAATTAGGCTCTGTGGGGAATTCCCTGGCAGTTCAGTGGTTAGCACTCTGCGCTTCTCCTGCAGGGGGCCGGGGTTCAATCCCGCAAGTCGCGCAGCACGGCCAAAAAAAAAAAGGTTAGGCTCTGTAAAAAGCCAGGGAAATCGATGAATTTCTATATCAGTATTAACTAATATAGATAGTTTATCCTAGGGTATATTTGATCAGCGGAACATAAAAAGACAGCATCAATTTTTGTGCAGGCCAACAGCCTGATGGGTTATAAACACACCCTTTTGGCCTAGAGATAGATGGACAAACAAACAAACAAACAAAAAAACAAAAAACCTTCCCCCTTGTAAGCCCTGAAAATCAAAGATCTAACTAATGCTGCTCTCCTTTGAAAAATATCAATATGGTGATACATTTTTTTAAATTTTAAAATAATTAAAACTCTAAGCTACATTTTTCTAATTATTTATTGTTTTATATTTCAGTAGACACAAATCCTGACTCTATAAATATGGAACCCAAGAACTCTTGGGTTTTAGTCACCAAAGAGTTTTCTGTGATGCAGTAATAACTCCATCTGCTGGAACTTCAGGTGTCTAATTCCATAATCCTGGAAACTAAAAATCCAACTTTTTTTTGGTGGGGGGGAACAGATATTAATCTATTTAATTCCATTTCAACAAATATTTATCCTGTACTTAAGATGTGCCATGCTCTGTGCTAAGTGATGTGAAAACCAAGACAGGTTGAACTAAACTCCCTGCTGTCAAGAAGCTTACAACCTAGAGGGAGAGAGAGATGTGTAAATAACCACCATAACTCAATGGAATAGTGACATGCTTACATATGCCATGAATTCTGAGGTTGAGACAGACTGGACCACTGAGAATAATGTGTAAAAGCCCAGGGAGAAAGCTCTTTGCAGGCAAAGGATATGTCTCAAGGCTCAGCTGCCTTTCCGTTCCTCCCTCAACCCAAAAGTTCAGGTGTGGAAAAATGTTGCAGCTGAGTACTGGGATACGTTCAGGATACAGCTGCTAAATCTAAAAACAGTCTATTTTGGCACTACAAATGGAGCTGAGTTCTGCCTGGAGGCCAAAGGCTGTCAAATCCTAATTTAAGACATTGCCTTTCGAAAAACAGAATTAAAAAAAAAGAAATACTTATAATGAAAATACCTTATGACTTAAATAATCCAGTGTACACATTACCTTTAAATATGATCCATAGTATTTTGTTACATATGAGCTGTCACACTGACTCAAAACAGTTATTTCTTGCTGAATGTCTTCAATTTCATCTTCGGCTTCCTCGAGGTCTATGATTTTAATAGCAACCACTTGCTGGGTACGGTTATCAATACCTTTGAAAACTTCTCCAAAGGAGCCTTTTCCAATGCGTTCTAATTTTGTGAACAGTTCTTCTGGATCGGCTATATTATTCTAAGGGGGAGCAGGGAGAGAAAGAAAGGAAAGAGCACAAACATTTTGCATCAAGTTTTTAAATGAAGGAAAATAAATCACATAAGACAATACCACATTTAAAAAAAAAAAAGCACCCAAACTCCCTTGACTCTCCACATGTGCTTTGTTAGAACAACTGTATCCCAAATGGCCAACTAATCCATATTCTATTGGATCACCCACACTAAGTGGGCTTAGCTGATCCTGCTACCACAATCTCCTAGAGCAAATGTTGTCTCTGGTGCACACCAAAGGGCCAGACTCTTTTTAGAATAAAGCAGCTGAATATACACAATTTGCACATTAATGCAATGGTAGTGATAATGAGAGAGAATACCTAATCTAAGCTATAGGTAGGTGAGTTGTTAAAATTCTTACATTCCACCGGCAAAATATTACCTTTTAACTCTCCTCTCTCTCCAACTTGGACATCCTAATCACTGCACCTATACTTCTAAACCACCATATAAACAACACAGAGCACAAAAGACCCAAGAATCTACAAGTCCTTTCTTTCTTCTTTACTTGGGATCCTATCTGTATGTAATGTTCTCATCAATGGCTGAAGTAAGATTCTATGCTCTTATCATGATTGCAAGTACTCGTAAGGAAATGGTAATATGTTTAACTTTCACAACACATCTCACAGTAGGAATCCAGAATAAATCAATATTTTGCTACAACAAAATCTGAATCAAGCATAAGGTTTTAGGTTAACAGATGTATAGGCATGACTTAGATTTATAAATTCACTGTCCTTTCCTGATTCAGAAATATCCTTTATCTAACAGTGTACAATTTTGAATTCAAATTTTACTCTCACAAGATAACCTTTAACCTTACTTAAACTCATATTGCTGAATATATACTACTGATCAAGTAGAAAAAAAGATTTCCAAACCTCACAAAAATGGCATGTTATTATTATTTTTAATTTATTTTTTCATGGGAAGGCGTTTTATTTTAAATATAGCAGTGTATACATGTCAATCTAATTTATACTTAAGTGCTTTATTAGTCCAGACCTAAAACCTTACTTTGAGTTCCTTCAAAATATAGAAGGATGCTATATAGTTCGGATGAACTGTCTATATTTAATTTGTTAATTGGACCTAGATTATCTGTTCATTTATTACAGTTTAACCTGGTCATCAATTTCAGGAGACAAATTATTGCGATAGCATATTCCCTTATATCTTCTTTTATTAGACAAATAGATCATTAAAGTTTATTATTTTTCTGTCAAGTTTCTTGCACCATCATCACCAAATAGACCCAGTAAACTGCCTGCTTTTGAGTAACTTAAAAACTTATGACTGATTTTAAAGAATTTCACCAATTTTTCTTTTTTCAACCAGCCTAAATGACAGTTCGCACATGACCTGCTTAATTTATAAGCTTCCCCATTCTCCTTGATTGGATTTTTTCTATGTCTAAAAGACACTTTCCATGTATGCCATAGTCTCTTTGATATGGCAAGCTACTTGTTATCCCCACCCACCTCTAGTATTCACATGGGACAAATACATCTTCAGCTGCTCAAATGAGCTTTTAAAAATAGTTTAGGCTTCGTAGGTTGCAAATGTTTCTTTAATGCTAACATTTTGTTATAATACCTTCTCCAAAACTTGCGTACCATCGTTATTGATTTACTTGGTGCTTAATTTCTTACCAAGACATTGTGATTAGTATCACATAGTATAATAGCTAACCCACAAGTTACCTCTTCCTACTTTTGGTGATGGTTCTTGTCTTTCTAGTACCTTGCGGCAAAAATACTCACCAAATAGCTCAGTGATAGGTTCACCACTCTATAACTTCCTAAATTCAGTGAATTTTGAAAAATAAAAAGAGCCAATCTTTCAGTTTTTCTGACGTAACTACAAAATAATCTAAAAGTTCTAAATATACCATTGATTAAAAAGTAGATAGCATTGAATATGTACTTTCTGATAACACATTCCGGACTAGGAGGTATATTAACTCTATGATGAGATTTTTTGTTGTTGTTGGAAGAAACAAAGATTAAATCCTAATCTTCTTAATTCGTGTTTTAAAAGGATTTGACTGAAACAATCAACCCTAGGGAGAACACAGCTGTTCTTGATTTCTATAATAAATGGGTTCCTGAAAGTATGTAAATCAAAGATTTAAAAATCAAGTCACATTTTGAATTTTAAACATGCTCTGAAGTGAATTCTAACTCATCAATAAATATAATTTAAGATTTTCAATCAAGGAATACCAAGTTGGAAAAAGAGAAAGACCTCTCATTTACACAACACTTGCACTTCCCAATCTTTCATTTGGGGACTAAAACTTCTCATGCAAAACCCCAGTTTTCAGAGTGGAGGGAATCTTGAAAACAAGTTTTCATTAGTATAACCTCATCTCCCTGACTTCCTGAATCTGGGATAGATAATACCTAAGTTCTAACTCCCCATTCACCACGTCGTCGCCAGCTTCTTAAACCAAAGTAAGACGTATTTCCTTTTGGTTTTTCATGCAAGGGCAAAAGTCAAGTAAATAAATGGTAAACACTTCAAGCAATGCAATTTAAAAACCACCTTTATAAAGACGCTGGCTTGCCCAATCATTCACATTCACTCTTCTTTAGAGCCTCTAAGAAAATCAAGTCAGCTCCCTCTCAACACAAATCAAATAGTCTCTTAAGAATATTAACATTTCTAAATCTTTCTATCTCTATTGCAAAATTAATTTACTGGTATATCTGTGTTTGCATTGCCTTCTTAAAGCCATAGCCCAGGAAGGAGCTCTAAGTTCTGCAGTAGCAAAAAGGATGAATGGCTAAATGAATGTCACATTGATTTACAACTAATGGTAGATGACTTATACACGTTGCACAAAAATGTGTCTGTGAAAAATGAAAACCTCAGAGATCCATCTCAGAACATTCTCATTATTCCTTGACCTTCATCACCTGTCCTTAGCTTGGATTTGGACTCTTCAGCTATAGGTACATTGTTACAAATTTAAGTCTTAGACAGTATCATCGCCACTAAAACAGCAAAAATAACAACAACCTTTTAGTGTGGAAATACTCTGAGAAAGTCCAAAGGGGAAAAATGTAGGATGATCATCTTACTTGTCTCCTGTGGAAAGTCAGGGGCAGATGGGAGGGAGATCAAGATGGCAGAGTAGGAGGATGCTGAGCTCACCTCCTTCCATGAACACATCAAAATATATCTTACATATGAAGCAACTCTTGCTGAAAACAACCTGGAGCCTGACATAAAGGCTCTTCTACAACCAAGGCTATAAAGAAAGAGTTGCACAGAGTTGGGCAGGAAGGGAGGAAAAGTGATCTAGTTGGGAAAAGTGCCCAAGTAGGGGACACACAAGAGGCAGGGGATCTCACAGTCTCAAGGATCCTCCGTGGGGAGTGATGGGTTCAAGCCATATGTTGGGCCTGACTCTGGGAAGACAAGTCCCCTTAGCTGGTTTGAAAACCAGTGGGACTTACCGGAAGGCTGTAAGAAACTGACACTCCACTCATGAAGAGCATGCACACACTTGCTTATTCCCAGGGAACAAGGCGGAGGAAACAGACTGAAAACTACCTGGAGCTCTGGCTGGTTTCCCGCAACTGCCACAGCCTGCTCCCCAGCCTGCACCGGGTGCCCACTCCAGCCTCTCTTGCTCTGGTGCAGCTCTCCACTGCCACGAAGGCTGCTGCTGCCAAGGAGAGTGTTCACACTTAGAGAGAATGGGGCTGCCTCGGACCCAACCCTGCCTCTGAACAAGGGGAAGGCAGCCATTACCAGCATGCACACGAGGAAGCAGCAGATTGAAAATTGCCTGGGGCTCAGACTAACTTGCTGGGACTGTCCCAGCACTTACCCTGGCCTGTCCTGCAGGCCCCCTCTAGTACTTGTTGCTCCAGTGCTGCTCTCCACTAGGGCAGAGGTGCCATTGCCAGGGGGGTGGTGCACACACTTAGAGGGAAAGGAACCAGCTCGGACCTGACCTGCAGGGCTTCTGCTCCAGTACTTTGGGCACCAACTCTGTCCCCAGTGAGGCAGTGATGGCCGCTGAGCATAGAAGAAGCCCTGGCTCCGGCTCTAGCCCTTCCATCTCCAGCATCACCTTCTACCAAGCTGATAGCGCCAGCACACCCTGGGGGAAGATGTGACTCTTGCTCACGTCAGATCCGGCTCTCCTACCAGAGCCACTGGGCACATGTAGACTGCAAAGGGATGCTCCCACAGAAGCGTCAGATAGGTAACTCTGTCACCTAACTTCATAGAGACAGAGAAAGTTAAACAAAATGAGAAGACAGAAGAATATGTTTCAAATGAAAGAACAAGAAGAAAACCTGAAAAAATCCTAATGAAACAGAGATAATTAATTTACCAGATAAAGAGTTCAAAGCTTTAGTAACAAGAATACTAGGTGAACTTGGGGAAAGAATAGATGAACACAGTGAGAATTTTAGCAAGTAACTAGAAAGTATAAAAACAAACCAGTCAGAACTGAAGTATACAATAATTGAAATGAAAAATACACTAGAGGGAATTAATAGAAGATAAGGTGATACAGAAGAATGCCTAAGTGATCTGGAAGATAAAAGAATGTAAATCATGCAATCAGAAGAGCAAAAATAAAAACACATTTTTGAAAATGAGGATGGTTTAAGGGGATTATGAGACAACATCAAGCATACTAACATTTGCACTGTAGGGGTCCCAGAAGGAGAAGAGAGAGAGAGAAAGGGGTAGAAAATGTACTGGATGGAATTACGGATGAAAAATTCCCAAAGCTGAAGAAGGAAATAGACTTCCAGGTACAGGAAACACAGAGAGTCCTAAACAAGATGAACCCTAGGAGAACCAGACCAAGACATATCAGCCTTAAAATGGTGAAAGTTAAAGAGAGAATTCTAAAGTCAGCAAGAGAAAAATAAAGAGTCACATACAATGGAACCCCCATAAGGCTATCAGCTGCTTTTTCTGCAGAAATTTTGCAGGCCATAAGGGAGTAGCATAATATATTTAAAGTGCTGAAAGGGAAAAATCTACAACCTAGGATACACTACCAAACAAGGCTATCATTCAGAATTGAAGGAGAGATAAAGAACTACTCAACCAAAAATTAAAAGAGTTAATCAATAGTAAACCGACCTTAGATGAATTAAAGGGTTTTCTTTAAATGGAAAAGAAAAGGCTACAAGAAGTAAGAGTTTCTAGGAAAGGAAAAATCCCACTAGTAAAGGAAAATATATAGTAAAGGATGTAGACCAATCACTTAAGTAAACTAGTATGGTTTGTGACCACCCAGAGGGGTGGGATAGGGAGGGCGGGAGGGAGGGAGATGCAAGAGGGAAGAGATATGGGAACATATGTATATGCATAACTGATTCACTTTGTTATAAAGCAGAAACTAACAAAAAAAAGAAATGAACTATCAAGCCATGAGAAGACATAGAGGAAACTTAAATGCACATTACTAAGTGAAAGAAGCCAATCTGAAAAAGCTACGTACTATATGATTCCAACTATATGACATTCTGCCAAAAGACAAGCTGTGAAGACAGTAACATGATCAGTGTTTGCCAGAGGTTAGGTGGGAGGCAGGGATGAATAGCTGGAGCACAGAGGACTTTTACGGCAGCTGAACTATTTCACATGATACTACGATAGTAGATACAAGTCATACATTTGTCAAAACCCATAGAATGTACAATACCAAAGGTGAACCCTAATGTAAACTGTGCACTTTGGGTACTAATGATATATCACTGTAGATTCATCAATTAACAAATGTACCCCTTAGGGGCAGGACGTTGATAACGGGGGGAGGTACTGTGCACGTGTGGGCATGGGGTATAGGAGTACGCTCTGTACTTTCTGTTCAATTTTGCTGTGAACCTACAACTGCTCTAAGAAAATAAAGTTTATTAATTTAAAAAATGACAAAAAATGTAAAATCAAGTACAATGATACAAAGGTAAGAGACAAACATGAAGATGTAAAATATGTCATCAAAAACACACAATGTGGGGGAGAGGAGTAAAAAATGTAGATCTTTAAAATGTGCTTGAAGTTAAATGGCTACCAGTTTAAAACAAGTAGATATAGTTATAGGTCAACATATAGGAAACTGATGGTAAGCACAAATCAAAAACCTACCATAGATTAAAAAAAAAACTAAAAAGAAAGGAACACACACATACCATTTAAGAAAATCTACAAACCACAAGGGAAGAAAAATAAATGAACAAAGAAGTACAAAAACAACCAGAAAACAAGTAATAAAATGGCAATAAGTAGATACCTATCAATACTTACTTTAAATGTCAATGGACTAAATGCTCCAATCAAAAGACATAGGATACCTACTGTATAGCACAGGGAACTCTTCTCAATACTCTCTAAAGACATATATGGGGAAAGAATCTAAAAAAGATTAGATCTATGTTTATGTATAACTGATCCACTTTGATATACAGCAGAAACTAACACAACATTGTAAATCAATTATACTCCAATAAAAGCAAAACAAAACAAAAGACACAGGGTGGTTGATTGGATAAAATAACAAGGCCTATATATATGCTGTACAAGACACTCACTTCAGAGCTAAAGACACACACAGACTGAAAGTGAGAGGATAGACAAAGATATTTCATCCAAATGGAAATGACAAGAAAGCAGGGGTAGGAATACTCATATCAGACAAATAGACTTTAAAACAAAGGCTACAACAAAAGACAAAAAAAGGGCATTCTACAATGATAAATGGATCAATCCAAGAGGAGGATATTAAATTCATTAACATGTATGTACCCAATACAGGAGAACGTAAATATGTAAGGCACATATTAACAGACTTAAAGGGAGAAATTGACAATAATAAAATGATGGTAGGGAACTTTTAATACCCCACTTACACCAGTGGACAGACAACCAAGACAAAAAATCAGTAAGGTAACAATGGTGTTAAATGACACAACAGACAAGTTGGATTTAATAGATAATGACTTAAATGACATTCCATCCCAAAGAGCAAAATACACATTCTTTTCAAGGGCACATGAAACGTTCTCCAGGATAGATCACATGCTAGGCCACAAAACAAGTTTCTCAACAAATTTAAGAGACTAGAAATTAGATTAAGCATTTTTTCCAACCACAACAGTATGAAACTAGGAATCAATTACAAAAGAAAAATGGGGAAAACACAAACAAATGGAGACTAAACAATATGCTACTAAAAGACCAATGGGTCAATGAAGAAATCAAAGAGGAAATGTTAAAATACCTCAGGACAAATGAAAGTGTTAACACAACTTTCAAAAATCTATGGGAAGCAGGGGAGACCTTCAAGATGGCAGAAGAGTAAGATGTGGAGATCACTTTCCTCCCCACAAATACATCAGAAATACATCTACATATGGAACAACTCCTACAAAACACCTACTGAACACTGGCAGAAGACCTCAGACTTCCCCAAAGGCAAGAAACTCCCCACATACCTGGGTAGGGCAAAAGAAAAAAGAAAAAACAGATACAAAAGAATAGGGACAGGACCTGCACCTCTGGGAGGGAGCTGTGAAGGAGGAAAAGTTTCCACACACTAGGAAGCCTCTTACTGGCAGAGACGGGGGTGGCGGGGTGGAAGCTTCAAAGCTAGGGAGGAGAACGCAGTAACAGGGGTGCAGAGGGCAAAGTGGAGAGATTTCTGCCCAGAGAATAGGTGCCAACCAGCACTCAGCAGCCCAAGAGGCTTGTCTGCTCAACCGCCAAGACGGGTGGGGGTTGGAACCTGAGGCTCCAGCTTCTTCAGAGGTCAGATCCCAGGGAGAGGACTGGGGTTGGCTGCATGAACACAGCCTGAAGGGGGCTAGTGCGCCACACATAGCTGGGAGGGAGCTGGGGAAAATGTCTGGACCTGCCTAAGAGGCAAGAGACCATTGTTTAGGGGTGTGTGAGGACAGGGTTTTCAGAGCACCCCCTAAACAGGCTCCAGAGAGGGGCACAAGCTGCGGCTATCAGTGCGGACCGGAGATGGGCATGAAATGCTAAGGCTGCTACTGCAGCCACCAAGAAGCCTGTGTGCAAGCACAGGTCACTATCCTCCCCTCTTGGGAGCCTGTGCAGCCCGCCACTGCCAGGGCCCCATGATCCAGTGACAACTTCCCCGGGGAACACACGGCGCACGTCAGGTTATTGCAACATCGTGATGGCCTCTGCCGCCGCAGGCTCGCCCCACATTCCGTACCCCACCTTCCCCCCATCCTGAGTGAGCCAGAGCGCCCTAATCAACTGCTACTTTAACCCCGTTCTCTCTGGGCAGGGAACAGACGCCCTCAGGTGACCTACATTCAGAGGTGGAGCCAATCCAAAGCTGAACCCCAGGAGCTGTGTGAACAAAGAAGAGAAAGGGAAATTTCTCCCAGCAGCCTCAGGAGCAGCGGTATAATCTACACATTCAACTTGATGTACCCTGCATTGGTGGAATACCTGAATAGAAAACGAATCAACCCAAATTTGAGGCAGTGGACGTTGGGAGCAATGATATATACATATGTTTCTTCCTTTTTCTCTTTCTGTAAGTATGAATATGCTTCCTTGTGTGATTTTGTCTGTATAGCTTTGCTTTTACCATTTCTTCCAGGGTTATGTCTGTCTGTTATGTTTGTTTTGTTGATTTTTCTTTTTCTAATTACTTTTTAACTATTTTTTATTTTTAACAATTATTTGTTATTTTAAAAACTTTATTTTGCTTTTCCTTTTCTCTTTCTTTTTTTCTCCCTTTTCTTCTGAGCCGTGTGGCTGACAGGGTCTTGGTGCTCTGGCTGGGTGTCAGGTCTGTCCCTCTGAGGTGGGAGAGCCAACTTCAGGACATTGGACCACCAGAGACATCACGGCTCCACGTAATATCAAATGGTGACAGTTCTCTCAGAGATCTCCATCTCAACGCTAAGACCCAGCTCCACTCAACAACCAGCAAGCTACAGTACTGGACACCCTATGCGAAACAACTAGCAAGAGAGGAACACAACCCTACCCATTAGCAGAGAGGTTGCCAAAAATCATAATAAGGTCACAGATACCCCCAAACACACCATTGGATGATGTCCTGCCCACCAGAAAGACAAGATCCAACCTCATCCACCAGAACACAGGCACTAGTCCCCTCCACCACAAAGCCTACACAAGCCACTGAACCAACCTTAGACACTGGGGGCAGACACCAAAACGAATGGAAACTACGAACCTGCAGCCTGTGAAAAGGAGACCCCAAACACAATAAGTTAAGCAAAGTAAGAAGACAGAGAAAAACAAAGCAGATGAAGGAGCAAGGTAAAAACCCACCAGACCAAACAAATGAAGAGGAAATAGGCAGCCTACCTGAAAAAGAATTCAGAGTAATGATACTAAAGATGATCCAAAAGCTTGGATATAGAATGGAGGAAATAAAAGAAACGTTTAACAAGGACCTAGAAGAACTAAAGAGCAAACAAACAATGATGAACAACATAATAAATGGAAGTTAAAATTCTCTAGAAGGAATCAAGAGCAGAATAACTGAGGTAGAAGAACGGATAAGTGACCTGGAAGATAAAATAGTGGAAATAACGACTGCAGAGCAGAATAAAGAAAAACGAATGAAAAGAATTGAGGATATTCTCAGAGACCTCTGGGACAACATTAAACATACCAACATTCGAATTATAGGGGTCCCAGAAGAAAAAGAGAAAAAGAAAGGGACTGAGAAAATATTTGAAGAGATTAGAGTTGAAAACTTCCCTAATACGGGAAAGGAAATACTTAATCAAGTCCAGAAAGTGCAGAAAGTCCCATAAAGGAAAAATCCAAGGAGAAACACACCAAGACACATATTAACCAAACTATCAAAAATTAAATACAAAGAAAACATATTGAAAGCAGCAAGGGAAATCAACAAATAATATACAAGGGAATCCCCAAAAGGTTATCAGCTGATCTTTCAGCAGAAACTCTGCAAGCCAGAAGGAAGTGGTAGGATATATATATAAAGTGATGAAAGGGAAAAACCTACAACCAAGATTACTCTGAACAGCAAGGATCTCATTCAGATTCGACAGAGAAATTAAAAGCTTTACAGACAAGCAAAAGCTAAGAGAATTCCGCACCACCAAACCAGCTTTACAACAAATGCTAAAGGAATTTCTCTAGGCAAGAAACACAAGAGAAGGAAGAGACCTACAATAACAAACCCCAAACAATTAAGAAAATGGTAAAAAGCACATACATATCAATAATTTCCTTAAATATAAATGGATTAAACGCTCCAACCAAAAAACACAGACTGGCTGAATGGATACAAAAACAAGACCTGTATATATGCTGTCTACAGGAGACCCACTTCAGACTTAGTGACACATACAGACTGAAAGTGAGGGGTTGCAAAAAGAAGTTCTATGCTAATGGAAATCAAAGGAAACCTGGAGTAGCAATTCTCATATTAGACAAAATAGACTTTAAAATAAAGACTACTACAAGAGACAAAGAAGGACACTACATAATGATGAAGGGGTCAATCCAAGAAGATTGAAAAATTGTAAATATTTATGGACCCAACATAGGAGCACCTCAGTACATAAGGCAAATGCTAACAGCCATAAAAGGAGAAGTCAACAGTAACACACTCAGAGTAGGGGATGTTAACACCCCACATTCACCAGTGGACAGATCATCCAAAATGAAAATAAATAAGGAAACACAAGCTCTAAATGATACACTAAACAACATGAACTTAATTAATATTTATAGGACATTCCATCCAAAAACAACAAAATACACTTTCTTCTCAAGTGCTCACAGAAAATTCTCCAGGATAGATCATATTGTGGGTAACAAATCAAAACTTGGTAAATTGTGGAAAATTGAAATCGTATCAAGTTATCTTTTCTAACCAGAATGCTATGAAACTACAATCAATCACAGGAAAAATTCTGTAAAAAATACAAACACATGGAGGATAAACAATAAACTACCAAGTAACTAAGATATCACTGGAGAAATCAAAGAGGAAATCAAAAAATACCAAGAAACAAATGACCATGAAGACACAAAGACCCAAAACCTATGGGATGCATCAAAAGCAGTTCTAAGAGGGAAGTTTATAGCAATACATCAGATCAAAAATAAATGGAAAAGAAATGAAGGAAATGATAGCAAAGATCAATAAAACTAAAAGCTGGTTCTTTAAGAAAATGAACAAAATTGATAAACCATTAGCCAGACTCATCAAGGAAAAAAGGGAGAAGACTCCAATCAGCAGAAATAGAAATGAAAAAGAAGTAACAACTGACACTGCACAAATACAAAGGATCATGAGTGATTACTACAAGCAACTATATGCCTATAAAACAGACAACCTGGAAGAAATGGACACATTCTTAGAAAATCACAACCTTCTGAGACTGAACGAGGAAGAAATAGAATATATAAACAGACCAGTCACAAGCACTGAAATTGAGACTGTAATTAAAAATTTTCCAGCAAACAAAAGCCCAGGACCAGATGGCTTCACAGGCGAATTCTATCAAACATTTAGAGAAGAGCTAACACCCATCCTCCTCAAACTCTTCCACAATATAGCAGAGGGAGGAACACTCCCAAACTCATTCAACGAGGCCACTATCACACTGATACCAAAACCAGACAAAGATGTCACAAAGAAAGACAACTATAGGCCAATATCACTGATGAACATAAATGTAAAAATCCTCAAAAAAATACTAGAAAACAGAATCCAACAGCACATTAAAAGGATCATACACTATAATCAAGTGGGGTTTATCCCAGGAATGCAAGGATTCTTCAATATATGCAAATCAATCAACATGATACACCATATTAACAAATAGAAGGAGAAAAACAATGGGGTCATCTCAATAGATACAGAGAAAGCTTTTGACAAAATTCAACACCCATTTATGATTAAAAAAACCCTCCAGAAAGTACGCATAGAGGGAACTTTCTTCAACATAATAAAGGCAATATATGAGAAACCCACAGCAAACATCCTCAATGGTGAAAAGCTGAAACCATTTCCACTAAGATCAGGAATAAGACAAGGTTGCCCACTCTCACCACTATTATTCAACATAGTTTTGGAAGCTGTAGCCACAGCAATCAGAGAAGAAAAAGAAATAAAAGAAATCCAAATTGGAAAAGAAGAAGTAAAGCTGTCACTGTTTGCAGATGACATGATACTATACATAGAGAATCATAAAGATGCTACTAGAAAACTACTAGAGCTAATCATGAATTTGGTAAAGTAGCAGGATACAAAATTAATGCACAGAAATCTCTTGCATTCCGATATACTAAGGATGAAAAATCTGAAAGATAAATTAAGGAAACAGTCCCATTTACCATTAAAAAAAAAAGAATAAAATACCTAGGAATAAACCTACCTAAGGAGACAAAAGACCTGTATGCAGAAAATTATAAGACACTGATGAAAGAAATTAAAGATGATACAAACAGATGGAGAGATAGACCATGTCCTTGCATTGGAAGAATCAACATTGTGAAAATGACTCTACTACCCAAAGTAATCTACAGATTCAATGCAATCCCTATCAAAGTATCAATGGCATTTTTCACAGAACTAGAACAAAACAATTCACAATTTGTATGGAAACACAAAAGACCCTGAATAGCCAACGCAATCTTGAGAAAGAAAAACAGAGCTAGAGGAATCAGGTTCCCTGACTTCAGACTATACTACAAAGCTACAGTCATCAAGACAGTATGGTACTGGCACAAAAACAGAAATATAGATCAATGGAACAGGATAGAAAGCCCAGAGATAAACCCACACACATATGGTCACCTTATTTTTGATAAAAGAGGCAAGAATATACAATGGAGAAAAGACAGACTCTTCAATAAGTGGTGCTCGGAGAACTGGACAGCTTCATGTAAAAGAATGAAATTAGAACATTCCTTAACACCATACACAAAAATAAACTCAAAATGGATTAAAGACCTAAATGTAAGGCCGGACGCCATCAAACTCTTAGAGGAAAACATAGGCAGAACACTCTATCACATAAATCACAGCAAGATCTTTTTGACCCACCTCCTAGAGAAATGGAAATAAAACCAAAAATAAACAAATGGGACCTAATGACACTTAAAAGCTTTTTCACAGCAAAGGAGACCATAAATAAGACAAAAAGACTACCCTCAGAATGGGAGAAAATATTTGCAAGGAAGCAACTGACAAAGGATTAATCTCCAAAACATACAAGCAACTCATGCAGCTCAATATCAAAAAAATAAAAAACCCAATCCAAAAATGGGCAGAAGACCTAAATAGACATTTCTCCAAAGAAGATATACAGATTGCCAACAAACACATGAAAGAATGCTCAACATCATTAATCATTAGAGAAATGCAAATCAAAACTACAATGAGATATCATCTCACAAAGGTCAGAAAAAATCTACAAAGAATAAATGCTGGAGAGGGTATGGAGAAAAGGGAATCCTCTTGCACTGTTGGTGGGAGTGTAAATTGATACAGCCACTATGGAGAACAGTATGGAGGTTCCTTAAAAAACTACAAATAGAAGTACCATATGCCCAGCAATCCCACTACTGGGCATATACCCTGAGAAAACGATAATTCAAAAAGAGTCATCTATCAAAATGTTCATTGCAGCTCTATTTACAATAGCCAAGACATGGAAGCAACCTAAATGCCCATCGACAGATGAATGGATAGAGAAGATGTGGCACATATATACAATGGAATATTACTCAGCCATAAAAAGAAATGAAATTTAGTTATTTGTAGTGAGGTGGATGGACTTAGAGTGTGTCATACAGAGTGAAGTAAGTGAGAAAGAGAAAAGCAAATTCTGTATGCTAACACATCTATATGGAATCTAAAAAAAAATGGTTCTGAAGAACCTAGGGGCAGGACAGGAATAAAGACGCAGACCTAGAGAATGGACTTGAGGACACGTGGAGGGGGAAGGGTAAGCTTGGACTAAGTGAGAGAGTGGCATGTACTTATATATACTACCAAATGTAAAATAGATATCTAGTGGGAAGCAGCCACATAGCACAGGGAGATCAGCTCGGTGCTTTGTGTCCACCTAGAGGGGTGGGAGAGGGAGGGTGGGAGGAAGACGCAAGAGGGAAGAGATATGGGAACATATGTATATGTAAAGCTGATTCACTTTGTTATAAAGCAGAAACTAACACACCATTGTAAAGGAATTATACTCCAATAAAGATGTTAAAATAAAAATCTATTGGAAGCAGCAAATGCAGTTCTAAGAGGCCAGTTTACAGTGACAAAGGCATTCCTCAAGAAAAACAAAAATCTCCTACAGCCTAACCTACAGTCTAAAGGAACAGAAATAGAACAAAGCTGAACGTCAGCAGAAAAAAGGAAATAATAAAGATCATAGGAGAAATAAATAAAATAGAACCTAAGTAACAATATAAAAAATTAAACGAAACTAAGACTTGCTGTTTTGAAAAGATAAACGAAACTGATAAACCTCTACTAAGAGGAAAAGAGGACCCCAATAAAACAAAATACAAAATGAAAGAGGAGAAATTACAAGTGATACCACAGAGGTACAACAAATCATAAGAGAGTACTACCAAAAGTTATATGCCAATAAATTGGATATCTAGAAGAAATGTACAAATTTCTAGAAACATGCAACCTGCAAAGGCTGAATTAAGAAGAAACAGAGAATTTACAGACTGATCACTACTAGTGCAACTGAATTTGTAATAAGAAAAACTCCCAGCAAACAAAAAGCCAGGATTGGATGGCTTCACAGGGTAATTCTACTAAACATATAAAGAAGAGCTAATACCTATCCTTCTTAAACTATTCCAAAAAATTGAAGAGGATGGAACACTCTCAAATTCATTCTGCAAGGTCACCACTACTGTGATACCAAAACCGTACAAAGGGCTTCCCTGGTGGCGCAGTGGTTGAGATTCCGCCTGCCGACGCAGGGGACATGGGTTCGTGCCCCAGTCCGGGAAGATCCCACATGCCGCGGAGCGGCTGGGCCCGTGAGCCATGGCCGCTGAGCCTGCGCATCCGGAGCCTGTGCTCTGCAACGGGAGAGGCCACAGCAGTGAGAGGCCCGCCTACCACACACACACACACAAAAAAAAAAAACATATAAAAACACTATAAGTAAAGAAAATTTTAGGGCAATATCGTTGATGAATATAGATTCAAAAATCCTCAACAAAATATTAGCAAACCAAATACAACACTTAAAATGATCATACACCATGATCAAGCGGGATTTATTCCAGGGATGCAAGATTGGTTCAATATTTGCAAATCAATTGCTAATATATCACACTAACAATAGTAAGGATAAAAATCAAATGATCATCTCAATAGATGCAGAAAAAGCTTTTGACGAAGTTCAACATCCATTCATGATAAATACTCTCATCAAAGTTGGTACAGAGGGAAGACATATCAACATAATAAAGGTCATTTATGACAAACCCACAGGTAAAATCATACTCAATGGTAAAAATCTGAACATCTTTCCTCCAAAATCAGGAACAAGACTAGGATGCCCACTCTCACTTTTTTTTTAATGTCACAGGCCATATGATTTTTTGAAAACATTTATTTATTTTATTTACTTGGGGGGGGGGGCTGTGTGGGGTCTTCGTTGTGGCATGCAGGCTTCTCTCCAGTTGTGGTGTGCGGGTTTTCTCTCTCTAGTTGTGGCATGTGGGCTCTGTAACTGTGGTGTGTAGGCTCCAGAGCGTGTGGACTCTGTAGTGTGCAGGCACATGGGCTCTCTTGTTGAGGTGCATCAGCCCAGTAGTTGTGGCACATGGGCTTAATTGCCCCATGGCATTTGGGATCTTAGTTCCCCAGCCAGGGATCGAACCCACATCCCCTGCATTGGAAGGCAGATTCTTTACCACTAGACCACCAGGGAAGTCCCTCTCACCACTTCTAACATAGTATTGGAAGTCCTAGACACAGCAATCAGATAAGAAAAAGAAATAAAAGGCATCTAAATTGGAAGGAAAGAAGTAAAAACTGTTACTACAATATTTGCAGATGACATGATACTTTATGTAGAAAACCCTAAAGTCTCCACCAAAAAAATAAATAACATAGTTAAGTTACAGGATACAAAATTATATATAGAAATCTGTTGCTTTCTATACACTACTAATGAACTATCAAAAAAAGAAATTAAAGCAGCAATACCACTTAAAACTGCATCAAAAAGAATAAAACATCTAGTAACAAATTTAACCTAGGAGGTGAAATTCCTATACTCTGAAAACTATAAAACATTGATAAAGGAAACTGAAGATGATACAAAGAAATGGAAAGATATCCTGTGTCATGGACTGGAAGAATCTCTATTGTTAAAATGTCTATATTACCCAAAGCAATCTATAGATTTAATGCAATCCCTATCAAAATATCCATGACTTTTTTTTATAGAACTAGAACAAATAATCTTAAAATTTATATGGAACCATGAAAGACCCTGAATAGCCAAAACAATCTTGAGAAAAAAGAACAAAGCTGGAGTATCATGCTCCCTGACTTCAAACTGTACTACAAATCTACAGTAATCAAAACAGTATGGTACTGGAATAAAAACAGACACACAAGTCAATGGAACAGAAATAAACCCAGAAATAAACTCACACATTTATGGTCAATTTGACAAAGGAGACAAAAATATACAATGGAGAAAAGATAGTCTCTTCAATAAGTGGTGCTGGAAAATTGGACAGCTACATGTAAAAGAATGAAATTAGAAAATTTTTCTCACACCACATACAAAAATAAACTCCAAAGGGATTAAATACTTAAATGTAAGACTGGAAACTATAAAACTCCCAGAAGAAAACAAACATTGCAGATCACTCTTTGACATAAGTCATAGCATTTTTTTTTAGATCTGTCTCATCGGGCAAAGGCAATAAAAGCAAAAATAAACAAATGGGACGTAATTAAATTTAAAAGCTTTAGCACAGCAAAGGAAACCATTGATAAAATGAACAGGCAATCTACTGAGTGGGAGAAAATATTTGTAAATGATATAACTGATAAGGGTTACTATCAAAACTATATAAACAGCTCATCAACTCAATATCAAAAAAAACCCAAACAACCTGATTTTAAAATGGGGAAAGAACCTGAATATACATTTTTCCAAAGAAGACATACAGATGGCCAACAGGCGCATGAAAAGATGCTCAACACCACTCATCATCTGGGAAAAGCGAATTGAAACCACAATGAGATATTACCTCCCACCTGTCAGTATGGCTATCATCAAAAAGACCACAAATAACAAACGTTGGCAAGCATGTTAAGAAAATGGAACCCTTGTACACTGTTGGTGCGAGTCTAAATTGGTGCAACCACTATGGCAAACAGTTTGGAGGTTCTTCAAAAAACTGAAAATAGAACTACCATATGATCCAGCCATCCCACTCCTGGGCATATATCCGAAGATAACGAAAACATTAATTGAGAAAGATATATGGACCCCAAAGTTCAGAGAAGCATTATTTAAAATAGCCAAAATATGGAAACAACCCAAGTGTCCATCAACAGATGAATGGATAATGAAGATGTGGTATATGTATCCAATGGAATATTACTCAGCCATCAAAAAGAATGAAGTTTTGCCATTTGCAACAACATGGATGGACCTGGAAATGGATGGACTTAGTGAAATAAGTCAGAGAAAGATGAACAGTGTATGTTATCACTTATATGTGAAATCTAAAATATAAAACAAATAAATATATATAACAAAACAGAAATAGACTCACAGATATAGAGAACAAACTAGTGGTTACTGGTGGTGAAAGGGGCTGGGGAGGGGCAAGATAACTGTAGGGGATTAAGAGGTACAAACTACTATGTATAAGCAACAAGGATATATTGTATAGTTCAGGGAATTATAGCCATTATTTTGTAATAACTTTAAATGAAGTATAGTCTATAAAAATATTGAATCACTATGTTGTACACCTGAAACTAGTATAATATTATAAATCAACTATAATTTTTAAAAAGGAAAAGAAAAGGAAAGTCAGGGGCAGATGGAAGAAGGCTTCTTGTATACTTAAATCACAGAATTAGAGGGCTGGAAGAACTCTCTTAAAGGCTTTCTAAGTACTCTCCAGTCCTGGCTACACATTAGAATCACCAGTACATCTTTTGAAATGCAGATACGTAGGCCTTATTTCAAAACTACTGGTTCAGAATCTCTGAGACTAGGGCCCATGAATCAGTATTTGTTTTAAAAAGTACTCCAAACTATGTGTTATCTAGTCATTTTGGCACCAGTCTTAAAATCAGCATTTAGGAACCACTGAGTAGACAGATCTGAAATTTGAATCCTTCATTATAGGGAACTCATAATCCCTATTTTTCCCAGGCAAGCATGTGGCTCTCTTCTAACTCTGCATACTAAAAGTGGACATCTTGGAGATTAAAATAAAACCAAGAGGACTTTGGTATTTACATATACATACCTATATTTTCAAAATTAAGTCCTGCTGTACTTGTTCTAAGGACACCCCAAATAAGACTGTAAATGTAACATTTACCCAAACTCATGCAACGTATCCCATACTCCTTATGTATGTATTCTTGAATAATTTTTACCCAATACAGTCTATGTAATAATAGGGCATATAATAAGTTATGATGTATTTGATGACCATTTTGAATTAACAGTCAATAATTGACAAAGAGTAAAAGTTTAGGTCTAGTTAGCTTCTAGAAAATGGGTACAAACTGTGGAGGGGGGTGTAGGGGCAAAAAAATTTTTCCTCAGCCCTCTTAGGGTCTCTGCCTAGGTTTGGAACTTAAACTAAGACAGATGAACAGAAGAAAAGAATATAATTTAATAAAAGTTTTACATGACACTGGAACCTCCATAGGAAATGAAGACTGAAAGAAATGGTTAAACCTGTGTGTTTTTATGCTAAGTTTGATGAAGAGTGGAACGTCGCGGAAAGAGTGATTGGGCAAAGGGTATGAGCTAAATACAGCAAACTGTGGGAAACTTAGCAACGCCTGTTTGTTCCGATTCTTTTTGGCGTCAACTTGTCTTTGGAGATAAGGATGCTCCTTTCCTCTGGGCATAGGGAGAGCACCTCTCAAATGAGGGTTTTCTGACCTGCTTCAAGGCATCAGTGTGGGGGAGGTCTTTCTCAAACTCCTTCAACTTAAAAT
Source organism: Kogia breviceps (assembly GCF_026419965.1). Classification (NCBI taxonomy): domain Eukaryota; kingdom Metazoa; phylum Chordata; class Mammalia; order Artiodactyla; family Physeteridae; genus Kogia; species Kogia breviceps. The sequence goes on from NC_081330.1 coordinate 17,798,706, forward strand.
ATTCAACATGCCAAAGTGCTATATTTGGGGGTTAGTGTGTCCTGAACCCCATCAGGGGACATTAGGAATAGGTGATTAGAAGAAACAAGAAAATTGTAGGCCAAATTAGAATTAGTCTTGGGGTTCTAGCAGTATGAAGACCTGGAAAGCCAAAGGTAGGAAATAACCAAAGATAAAGAATCTAATTTCTTTGAATCTGAGGTAGCTACGTAAGCCCTCTAGTCTGGAACTGAAAGTGAAAACATAATAGTTTCAGGAAAAAGAAGATAGATTTCTCAGAGGTTTTTACCAAGAAGGGTTGAGTTCAGGTGAAAGAACCTTCAAAAACCGAGAACCAAAGTAAGGAAGGCTGACCTCAAACTAGGTTTTGCACTTGCCTTCCAACCTTAGTAAAATCCATACTATGAGTGCTCTTCACTATAAAATACTTTTTGCACTTTACGAAGAATCATCTGTGTATAGGCCTATCAGTGACTCACTAATGAGGGGCACACAGGAAATTATGAGCAAAGAATGTGCTAATGCTATCAAGGCTTAGAAAGGAATATCTCTTACTCATTCCAGCCTCTCAAGTGGTAACAACCAGAAGGGAATATGCAATGAACTCAGGATGCCCTGACAATCACAGAGAGTAACTAAAAACATTAGCTTAACAATGTACTAAAAACTAAAGATACACCCAGTTAGCTACCTCTTTAAATTGCTCAGATTAGTTCTCCTAAGTTAAAGAGGAAATATTTTTCTAGATGACTTCCACATCTGTACTATTACATGTCATTTAACAATATAGAATGCATATAAATATAAGTCTTTCTCTAGTGGTTCCATAAGCCTCAAATTCAATTCGTTTTATTATGGCATGTTAAGATTTTTCAATTGCCCTATGAACACTGCCTCAAAAGTCTGTTGCGTGCTTCCTAATCAAGATATTGCCAGAAGAAAAAAGGGAAAGATTAAAAATCAATAGCCATCTACCCCTTAGCACTACTTGTGTTCAATACCACAGGACACTATCTGTCTTTTTAAAGTGCTATATATGATCTAAGCACAATTGACTTCTCTCTGGATAGAACCATAACAGTCATAGGCTTTTAGAGCTGGAAGGAAATGGTCATTTAATGCAACTCTTTATCACCACCGTCAGCAACAAGCATTTATTGTTTGCCTGCTGTGTCCTAGGTTAATACCACCAAACAGAAGCTGCGAAATTTAAGGCCATTTATGTCAAAATGATGGTAGATGTAGGGAGAGGTTAAAAAGGGAAACAGAAATCCTGGAATTAAAATAATTATTGAATCTCTGAGATGAACAGGAATTTAGCAATGAATGATTTTAGCAGGATAAAAGGAATTTAGATTGATCCAAAATGTATTTTTACAGGGAGGAAAAACTGTAGTCTAGAGAGGTTACAAATTGTCCAGTGATATAAGGCAATTAACTAGTGGCAAAGCTCAAACTTGAGCCCAAGTCTCCTGACTCTTAAGTCTAAGTTTCTTTCACTACAGCTTGTAACCTAAACTATACCCTTTTGCTATAAAACCAAAATTATTTTCCATCATGAACAGATCACACAACTATCCAATGTCTACATACTAATATCCCTACATTTAAAGAAATTGAAAAAAAAGAATTTGAAAAAAATTTAAACTTAGAAGAATTTGAAAAAACTTAAAATAGGACTTTCCTATTCTTTGACTACGATTTCTTATAATTTTTGAATCACTATGCAATTGACTGATCCTTGTATATATGCACAATTACCAAACAGTACATATTAGAGTCTTACAGTATGTAATCTTGACTTTCTGACAAGGTTACTATACTTGGACCATTTTGTCCATGTCAATAACTAGACTGGATCGGGCTAGCCTCTAAAGTGTGGGAGGCAAGGTAGCAACGGTGTTCTATACCATGATTCCAATAGGACCCAATGTCCAGAAGCCAACAGCTCCAATTCCAGCTTTATCAGTGATTTACTGTAGACTTCAGTAAGCATTAACACTAAGGTTTTCAGCTCTGTTCAGAAAAAAGACCCTCAAATTGATGAAATTATCCAAGAATAAAGACAATACTTTTGTGCTAGGTTTTATATAGGCATAGAATTGTTCAAATGACCATGTGAATACTCAGATTACTTTAATAATGAGAAGGATAAAGCAAACTCCTCATAAATTTTTCTAAATTTCTAAAGAATGTGATGTTAGCAGAGTATTTCTCTACCTTACCTCAGGTTCATATTACAAGTATCTGATGAAATTTTATGGAATTCTTAAGAGACCTCTGTGATTTATATTTATGAAGTAAAATATTTAGCTTCACTACATTTTGCATATAACAGAATAAGAACTAAGATCAAAATTAAGTATGTCTGTATGTGTTTCCAATTAAACAAGAGGAATTGAGCTTCAAGTCAAATCTCTTGAGGTGGTCAGTCGTTTGAGTTTGTATTTCCATGTTTGTGAGAGCTCAAAATGCTTGCATAAAGAAAATGTTCTTAGTTAACCTATTTTTATTGATTACCCACATCTCTCAAAGGTAATTATAACTTGCTTTTGTAACATAGAGTAGAAGTCAAATTATTCTATTTTATGTACATAATGACATAAATGAAATGTAGACACAGATATAGTTAAAACAACCCTGGGCTTCCTTGTGGTCATCAGACAGCATTTTCTAAACTCACAGTTGAGTCCTTGTCTTTATTCACCCACTTGAAAGGCAGTGTAAAGATGGATGAGGCAGCAACAAGGCAGCCCTGGTCTTAATAGCAAAGCATAAAGTCAACAATTTAAACTTACAGCAATACTGTGCACAGCAACAAGAAAAATGTGTTCATAAGGCAAAAATAAAATTAAATTTATAAGTACTTTTTCATCTTCCCTTTATTATTCCTGCTTTTTGGTTTTTTAAAAAAATTATTTGTTTTTGCCTGTGTTGGGTCTTCGTTGCTGTGCGCATTCTTTCTCTCTAGTTGAGGCGAGGGGGGCTACTCTTTGTCGTGGTGCGCGGGCTTCTCTTGTTGCGGAGCACGGGCTCTAGGCGCGTGGGCTTCAGTAGTTGTGGCGCGCGGGCTCTACAGCACAGGCTCAGTAGTTGTGGCGCACGGGCTTAGTTGCTCCGCGGCACGTGGGATCTTCCCGGACCGGGGCTCAAACCGGTGTTCCCTGCCTTGGCAGGCGGATTCTTAACCACTGCGCCACCAGGGAAGCCCTATTGTTCCTGCTTTTAAATGCACTTCATTAGCAAAAATACTTAGAATGCAAATATTTTAGTAAAGGATAACTCTGTCGAAATTATTACACAAGATTTTGACATAGCTGTTTGAAGAGTTTCACGTGATTAATCATTTTGAGTCTGCTTCATCTTTAAGAACAAAAGAAAAATTGATAATATTCCTTTATCTTAATTCCTCCTACTCAAGAGAGGATAAGAGAAGAGCTTCCACTGCCCCCTAAGTTGCATTCTTCTTTTTACCCAACCTCAGATCAGAGGAAAAGAACAATGAAGTAAGCGGAACACATTCTGGGATGTGAAGAATGCAATTCTTTACATAAGTTTGTAAGACAGTCCAATGTACAATCGGGTAAAGAAGAATGAAACATTTCTTTGATTCTATTGTCGATTTACCACATGCCACATTTTTCTCAAGAAAACTGAACTACAGAAAGACTGAGAAGAAATTTAGTTATAGCTTCCTCCATCTTAGAAATCCTCAAGCAAGAAACAAAGTCATAACAGGCAGCACTTTTATTAGCTCCATTTCCCAGATCTTTAAATTCCTATTATTTTAATTGAGAGTAGAAATGTCAGATTATTTTGTTCAGCCAGGTAAATCATCTTTGGATCTAAGACCTCTTAAATGAAAGGAAATAACTAATTTTGTCTTTTTGACTAACTCTCTGGGAGCTGAAGTTCCCTTAAACCTTTAATTATATCCATAGGTAAAGGGAAGGAAACATCCTGCAAACAATCACATTCTTCTTTCAATAACCAAAAGTCAAGGCTATCATCACAATAAATGCTGGATGCAGATTCCATTGCATCATTTAGCTCATTTCTCTCTGACCTCACAGCCATTCCAAAGGAAAAAAGGAGATCTAGTTTCTTATAAGTATCACAGAGGTAAACAGCAGAGAGGTCAGGCAAAATTGGCATAATTTTGCTTATCCCGGAAATTACGAGAAATCAGCGATTAAATGTCGGCTTCACCATCTGTATAATGAGGGAGAGAGGTGGGCTCAGGGAACGGTTAAGTCCCTTACCGTTCTGACACTGTGACTTAGTGAAGCATTAGAAGCCAAATCCCTTTGTTCCCCTCCTTCTATCACTAGCAGCTGCCAGCTCTAGTTCTGAAGCAATCATTAGGGTAAGGGATGAACTGGCATTGGCCACATGGCTCAAATGAAAAGTATATACTATCCCATTGTTCCAGTAAGAAATTCAGAATTAGAGTAGACTGCATTCAAGTTCCAACTCTCTGATACTATACTGAAGCAGGCTCAGAAGCCAAGGATGGATGCATAAAGAGTAGCAGAGTGAACTACAATCCAGACTGACCTCTGACCCCTCACACTGGCCATGCCCCATTATACATGAGTGACTGCTCCAAGGAAGTCAAGGGGGGCCAGGAATTCAGCTCATACAGGACCTAAGGTTATATTCGTCTTCCTCTTCTTTTAATTGTAAATTCATTCAGAAAGTAAAGTGGCATGCAGAAACGAATGCAGTTATATTTGCCCATATACAGAACTAGAACATCCAACAAAACTAAAGGCCCAAAGGGAAAATGTCAGGGATATCTTACCGTATCCCAAACCCAATGCTTCAGTAAGTAGTGGCTTAGACGTACAAACAAATGCAATGTTCCACTGGGGCACAATTCTACTTTCTTATGTTTGAGCCTTTAGGCCATGCCATTTTCGCAGTCAACAACACCCTACGGCTCCTCTGGGAATCCGCATCTCTAATTAAAACAAACAAACAAAAAAACCACCTTCCGAACTCCCCAGGGGAACCTGATCACCCAAACAAAATCAATTGTTTCACCCTCTGCCCTCTCACAGCCCTTTGCTTGAGCCTCCATTACAGCAGGCGTTCACTATTTTTGCATTCTCTTTCATTGCCCTGACTTTTCTATTGCTATTTTCTAATGAGTAAGCTCATTGAAGTTGGGGGCTCTATCTCACTAAGCACCAGGTACCCTCACAGCACCCAGTACAGTACTTCATATACTGTGGCTCTTGAATGTTTTTAGGGTGCTTACCTGGGGGCCCTCCTAAGATGAAATCTTTGGCATGAGCTTATCCGTCCATTTGCAATTTGAGTTCTGACTTTCAGTACAAGGAAGATTACATTCAATAAACTGAAGGATGTTAAAATAGGTATGAGATTCTAAGTCAATCCCTATTCTCAAATGTGATGGACATAATAAAAACTTTCCAAAGTGACAACTTTGAGTTTTTTCCTTTCTACCGGGGAGCTCTTTGGGTTGCAAAACAGCAATTCTTGAAATAATATGGAGCTATACTCAAAGGAGAGTTGGTAGGAACCATACACAACGAGGATGCACCTCAGTGGCATATGGAAATCTGATTCTGGAAGCGCATCTGTAAACACTATTAAACAGAGCCACATAACTACTGTATGTCCTAGAGAGTCTCGCATGATGTCATACACTAATGCAAAGATTAGAGGTCTCAAAGAGCCACAGTCTACGTATCACTCCGCCGAACGTTTCTTTAATTTAGTTGGGCTGAACACATATAGAAATGCACGATTCAATCAAGGATCGGGTTTAACCATAAACACTAAGGTTAAAGTTAAAGGGATTATTACTGACTAGACAGGATATTATATAGATATGGCTTGGGATTGATAACAAGCTCTAACTGTAAAATACTCATTTGGAAAGGAGGACAAGGTTATACAATGAGAGGAAGACAAAGATTCTGCTAATATATAAGTGATAAAACAGGCCATTATTTAATCAAACCCACACAGGGCACTTCTTTAACTGAGAGCCTCATTTTATGCTATCCATACTGGAGGCAAAATTAAAGGATGCCATTCTTGCACTTTTAGAAATAAACACCTTTGGATAGAATCTAAGGCAGAGGCCCCGCATAGCAACTATCAAACTATCATGGATAATGTTATGGTGAATCTTCAACACACTTATTAAAATGCATTGGATTAAAACAAAATTGATTTGCTCACTGTCTCTCTTCCTTCTCGATGTGGAACTCCAATTAAAATCAATAGGTTTGAAGCTTGTAAGCACAGCACTAAATTATTAACACCATGAGTTCTTTTAGAAAATTAACACTGAAAAAGTGGAATTTTACATAGACTTACCTTTTATTCTTCATGAGAAAGTGGTTGCAGTATAATTTCCTTCCAACATTTCCCTCTTTAATCAAATCTATACTTTGAACGAATTTAATCAAATAGCATTTGCAAGGAGTTACCCAATGGAATCTTAGGACTAAGGAAATTTATCTCTTGGGTCCTGCTGGCTTTAACATTCTTTGATCCCAAGAAAATGATACCGATGGCATGATGTGTCAATAGCAAACCATTTTAATCTTGGCAAACCCTAAGAATGGAGCAGAGAGGAGATTATAGAATGCTCTAAAAGAATGCTCTCTAATTTTTCAACAATCCATTTCCCACTTTTCATTTCCCCAAAGTGAAAAATATCATCACAATGTGTGTTTATGTGTGTGTATGGGTGCATGGCTAAAAGAATAATGTTTATTATTTTTTATGCCCTATCTACTTCTTTAAAAGAATTGGAGCAGTGTATTAATAAATAGGAATACACTTAGAAACTAAGTAAAGTGGGATGTGTATGTGTAACAGTTGTACCTGAAAACCTAAGCGAAGAGGAACTACTACAAGTGAGCATAAGGTAGTTCTGTGCCCCGCACCACGATACACTCAACATATATGAGAAATTAGCTCGCATCAACAAATTTGTTACATTAACAAAACAGGGGCTGGATTTCAACATCCTCACTGATGAGGATTTTATCATCAGTATTCCCTTTCCTTTGCACAGGGAGTACCAGTTCATTTGAAAAAAAAAAAACTCCTAAATATTGCCATATTTCCATTTTCCCAAAGAATTTCAGCTTAGAGAACTCTTCTTCTTTTTGTTATAAATTAATCTCTGCTCAGAGTTCATCAGCTTTTCCTGAACTAAAGTTTCTCAAACCCATCTCCATCCTACGCTACACCCCACTGTCAATAACATTTGTGAATGTTCTAATCCCTATCCCTAAAGGTACAGATTCATCAGTTTTTAATCCCCATTGATCTGTGCTGACATTGCTGAAATCTATTCATGTCACCAAAGCACAATATTAGAAGAATAAATTTTCAAATAAAGGGGAAAATGATACTGAAATTATGAGATACCTACTAAGATGAGTTGAATTTTTTAATTTTTAAGAAACACCATTATAAACATAAGGTTGTTTACATGTTCTCCATAAAACCATGGCTAAGGTAATATATTTTAGTAGTTGAAATATATGGTCCTGTTCACTTTGCAATCAACTTAACGAAACTGTAATTCTCCAATAAGGATAACCAACATCCAGTACCAAATTTGAATACATGTACAAAATGATTTTTTTCCCTCCAAAAAATACGCTATACAATCTGTTTAGAAACTTTAAAGGACCATAGGATTTTAGAACTAGAAGTGATCTTTATAAAATACTTGGCGGTTTTGATTTTATAATGAGTGATTTCTAGCTGGGAATGGGGTAGTGGGGGGCAATGACAAACAAGTAACCTCGGGATGCAGACAAATGGCAAAGTTTCTTAATTCGTTTTTGAATTGCCATAGTGAAAATAATCTTGAGGAGCAGTTCAAAGTAATTAGAATGCTTTGAACACTATGCTACCCAAAAAGATCTGTGATCTACAACTTGAGCTGACTTGTACCCTATCATTTTACAGCCCTAACCAGAGATAAAGTACCATTCACCAAACAAATCTTTATGGCCCTCCCCAAAAGGACCCACAGATTTTGAAAAACACAACCTTAGAAGTCCATTTGTCTTTTCTTGTCTTGCCTAATTTCATTCCCTTCCTTTCTTTCCTGTCTTCCCACCCAGTCTTAAAGCCAGCTCAGCCATCCAGTGATGCCCTTCCTGACCATCTCAGAAGCCTCACTTGACTTATCCATCCTAGGAATTTCTGATCAGGTTAGTAGGGAGCCAATGAAAGCTTTTAGCAGATGAGTGAAAAAATAAAGTCTGTGCTGCAGGTAGTTTCGTTATTTCTGCACATTGCCTTGGAAAGTTGTCCACACAACTTTCCAAGTGTATTTAGTGACAGAGGCCAGAATGGAATGATAAAAGAAGGGATGATGTCTGACATTTCCCAAGAAAAAAACACTGCTAGAACTTCATGATTAACTAAATATGGAAATAAAGGAAATCAGCAGCAAATTACAAATAATGTCTGCTGGTCTTTTTCTCCCTTGATAATTTTGTGATTGACCAATATATGTTTTATGGCTGATGGCACTTCCCCTACTAAATCAAGTAGTTAAGTGGCATTTGGTAGAGCCTGATTACTTCATATGCTATGATCTAATAATTTTAATGCAGTTTTGATTAAGTACTATTCTCCTTACTGCTGACAAGGTACCTGAGATGTTAATTGTAGGGTGAAGACACTTATTCAGTACAAGGGGGAAACAAATGTGATTATATCTGACAGCTAATACTCTCTATTCACTTTCCTTCTCTAACAGAGATAGCCCCTTAATTTAAAATAGTGATAAAAGCAATCAATGCCCTCCCTCATAGTCCTGTAAAATTCAATCACTTTTATTTTTTTGCTATAGAAACTAAGAAAAATATTAAAATATATTTGTACATACATACACATAATTTATCTTTCATTTTTGTTACCAACAGAACTTTCTATATCACTCAACCGTTAAAATCTTTGTCTAGAAAACAAATAAAAATGTATTTCCCTATTAACTATGATCTGGAGTCTTTCCTTGAATTAAGCATTACAATAATGGGACCAATATACAAGTCAGTTACCTCAAAAAGAGAAACTTTCCTATTATCTTACTGTATACCTAATCCCAGAGAAAAATACTATAAAATGCTTCCTTTTTTTAGATCAGCAATTCTCAATGAGGTTCCATGCCCTAAGACAGGGTTTGGCAAACTTTTTCTGTAAGACATTACGTAGTAAATGTCTTAAAGGCTTTGTGGGCCAGGTACAGTCTCTGGTCTCTACCACGTATTCTTTTTTAACAACTCTTTAAAATGTAAAAAAAGATTATTATTATTTTTTTTTTTTTTTTAGCTTTCAGGCTACACACAGACTGCAGGCAGGATTTGGCCCTTGGCTATAGTTTGCCAACTGCTGCTCTAAGGAATCTACTGTGTGTAATAAATAAACTCCTCTCTAGTGCATCTAGAATGGTTTTAGTTATGTCCTTCTTGGGAGAATTGAGAAAACATTAACTCATACCATTGTCTCTGTTTTGCGGTGCAGAATGACAATTGCAATTGAGAAAGGCTGCATTAGATTAACAAAGCTCCAAAAACGCTACGGGAAGAAGGTGATCATTATTATTTTTTAGAAATACAGGCATTCAGAAATATTTACAAGGGAGAGGGGAAAATCCAAAATTTCAAGGAAACTTCCTTTTGTACAAAACATAAGCCAAACATTATAGCCTTACTACCTCTTAGTAGAAAATTAATTACACATAGTAGAAAAGTAATCACACATTAATTGCCTCAGTAGAAAATTAATTACATCCAATTCAAAATTTGCTTGGAATGAATACATGATCTCTTATCTTTTATAAATAATAGCCTAGTCCAGACTCCTGAGCAGAATCCCCAAAGCTCACAGTTTTACATTTGAGGAGATGTGTGCAGGCATTATTTCACAGTATAAAGGAAGAGAATACACTACATTCTTCATTCTAGTACTTAGGAGAAGACGACCGAGTGTCCTACTAGGAAAAAAGAATTAAACTCTCAAACTCTGGAATCACAGGGGTTTTTAAAAAATCATCTACAACTGTGCCTTATCTTTCAATCAGGATCATACTTACACTATGACCGCACAACACACTGTCGTTAAAGAATAACACACAAGAGTAATCAAATTAAATTGCTTCGGGTTATGCAGATTGACTCTCCCCAAAAACCCAGGCACCTGGACGGACAATGGGAGAAAGCTGTCTCCATCCTGGAAAGTGGGGAGGGGTCTGCAATCCCTCGGCAAAATACAATGTTGTTGTTGGTTTTCTCCAAGTACGAAGACATTTATACCTTTTAAACTATTGGAAAGTTAAAAGCCAACAATAGAATAATGTAGTATTTGGTATCCATAAGTCTTCTTAGAAAAAAGTAATTGGACTACATACTTCTCTAGAACTCTTCTCCCAGCCAAGACATAAATCAAGTGGTGCTAAAAAGCGATTAAGCAAACTTATTTTAAATTAAATCTGAGATGCTACACAGCCTTGAAATGCTCCAAAAAACTGTTTTAATCATTCCCTGAGGGAGAATTTTAAGGCCAGAACCTACTGGAAAAGTAACAATCATATTAATTCCAGTCATTTGGAAGAAAGATTTCTTCTCTTTAGCCTCCCCTTCCCCGTCCCCAAATAACAGTCCAAATTAGTCAAATATAATCCAGTGATAATCTGGCACTTTTCCTCGTTAATGAAAAGTATTCATTTTGCCTACAGAGGGAAAAAAAGGCCACCCAAAATGACTCCAAGTGTCTAGAAACAATTTATTGGTGCAGTACACACGCCACAAAAATTGCACATCTTAAACAGAAAAGCAGCTGAAATCACCATCCCTATGATGTCAGCTCTTTCCCCCCTGATCTTTCACAAGCTTTCTCCCAACCACAAAAGACTTTACATTTTCTTGCCATAACAAGTCGATTACATAAATGTAACTTTTATCACAGAAGTCATAAGCAACAAGAAAGAAATGAATTACTATTACCTCCCCAATTTCCTTTTCTGTTAGCTTTTTCTCCTCTCTGCAGAAAGTAGAGAAATTTCCCATTCTAAAAAATATAGAGAGAATTCTCAATCTTTAAAGCAAAAGACTACTTTCTCCCTTCCTAGGAAATACTGTCTTTCTCTTCTTCCAGTGTCCAACACCTTTTCCCTCACCTACATTTCCTGTCTGCTCATTAGCCGCAGAAACCCTCTGGTATCATGAAATTCTACCTTCCCAGAGCACGGTTTACACTGCAGCCTCCAAAACGATGCCTGAACTTCAGCAGATAGAAGAGCCATAGCAACAGCGGTAATAGTTTTTTTCACTTGCTATTACCAGAAATCACAGTCCGAAAAGATGACGATGGAGGTGTCACCTTTGCTAAAACCTGATTCACTGTTTAACTAGTCAAAGCCCACGTTTTCATTTTATGTGCCCTTTGGGAAGCCTGTGACAGAGTAAAAAAATATCTTTCAGTGACAGTCACCATTTTTCATGAAGAGATAAATAGTTAAAAAAAAAAAAAGCAGCTCTCCTGTATGAGATTTTGTTTGCCACTAAGACAGAAGCCAATGCCCTAACCCCCTCCATTCCCTATCATCTTAGAATCTAGTGTAAAGTACCCATAACAATTTTAGCTTCAAAATAAGAGCTTAGACAATGATCACAAGTTTCTGTTAACCAGAAGTCATTTGTATACTACTCACATGCCTCTGATTTTACTAACAGGTAAACAGATTTATATCTATCAAAAGCAGTTCCTTTGATGCAGTGATTCTCTGTAAGACTATTCTATGGGAGAAATTAAGCAGAGAATTGAGAATCTTGATAAATATAATCCTACGTAATGTTCAATCCAATTCTAATTCACTGAAACAGCTTAACACTGGTACTGAATTTCATTAAAAGTTGTTTTCCATGATCTGTTTCCTGTACGGAATAGACTGCTGTGAGTCCAATTTCTTTAAGAATAGTAATAGTTTAAATATTAAAGACAGCAAAAGGAACTAGTGATGATAAAACCGCAACGTGTAAAATCCTGATAACACTGTTATGTATTTAGTCATAGGTACATATGTGCATATGTATTTACCTTTTATAAATACATATTTAAAGATTTTTATAAATCTTTTTAAAGGTGGTAAAGAACTCTATATATTTACTATATAATAAAAATATTTAGCAAATCCACGGATACCACAATTTTTACTAAGTACATAATTTTTTACATCAATTTTACTGAATTCCTTTTATATGCAGACCTTCTTAAATGACATTACCAAATCATCATTTTCTGCTTCTTGAACTTAGTGACCATCCTATCCTATCTTTTACCCATTTTTATTTCGACAATGCACTTCTCTACTTTTTAAAATGGTCATGTCTAAATTTGGTACAGCTGACTAAAAACTCTACTGGCCAATGTTGAGCCTCATTTTCTTGAATAGATCAAAAGTGTTTTCAAACACAAAATATACTTCATGTACAATATACATTTCATGTGCATATACCCAGAGCCCCCATCAATTTTCCCCAATGAAAACTTAATTTACCGTCCAAAATAATGAAAAATGGGCCACAAAAGTAATTAAGTATCCTGGAAAAGAGACAGCTACCCCAAAAGAGGTGAGAGGTATAAGATAAACATATCAGAATTTTACACCCAAACAAACTGTAGTCCCTAAAGGGGGAGAAAGTCCCCAAGGCACTCAAGGAACTTATTTTAATGGTAATTAAACATCACCTAAAACATGTTTAGAGGTACATTTCTACACATGTTTTTGAACATCCTCACTGGTGGCACATCTTCGATTCTGAAGGATAATTTCGGTTTTGTTAGCTGTGTGTTCATTTTAGAAATTGAAAAGTGACTTAGGTCCAAGGCTGGCGAATGAAGTGGGGAATCAAGTTTGCTCACATTGTTTGGTGTTGGCAAACTCATTAAGTAGGCCCATTTGCTTCTCTTATTTTCAGTTCTAATCCTTCGTTTAAACTGAGCTCTGAGCTTTCCTACATGGTACCTGTTGGCAAATGGTAATATATTAATCTGACAGGTATAGAGAATATTTTAGAGAGCAGGAGCTGGAGTGAGAAAGGCCATTTAGGAAGTGGTTTGATATTTCCTTAATGATTCGGAAGTAACTTCCTCTCCCCTCCAAGAATTCCACATGTAAACACAAGGTGGCTTTGGAATATGATAACTTTGAATGGGTATTTTTGACATAATAGCAGCTCAGAGTTATTACATCCGGGTTTTTGGGGGGAGGGGGGGTAATACAGAGTGAGGGAAAGGGATTCTGTACAACAAAATTGATGAGATGTATCAAAATTGGAAAAAGTCTTTAAAATGTCTCTCTTTGGGGTAAATGGTGCTACTTACTGGCATTTAGGAAACTGGCATTTTATTTCACTTTAGCCAAATTGCATTTTCACAAGTATAAGCATAAATAGATTTCGTGTTCTTTTTTTTTTTTTTTTTTTTTTTTTTTTTTTTTTTTTTTTTTTTTTTCGGTACGCGGGCCTCTCCCCGTTGTGGCCTCTCCCGTTGCGGAGCACAGGCTCCGGACGCGCAGGCACAGCGGCCATGGCTCACGGGCCCAGCCGCTCCGCGGCACGTGGGATCCTCCCGGACCAGGGCACGAACCCACGTCCCCTGCATCGGCAGGCGGACTCTCAACCACTGCGCCACCAGGGAAGCCCAGATTTCATGTTCTTAATAAAAGTGTTTGCATTTGAAGAGCATTTACTGAGCTGTCAAACCGACCTGGATCAAGGAACACAGAAGTGGTGGGTGACATGGTGGGTGACAGCGAGAGTTTGGAAGCTACAAAACTTAATACAAAATTGAGTTCAGCTTCTTGGAAGGATGATTGAAAATCATGTTATTTTGATTTCTCACAATTTCATCCACTATCTCTCTCCATGTAGGACCTTCCATCTCCATCTTCACTCCTGAACAAACCTGTTGCTAATTGCTTCTGCTTGGTTGTGTGGCCAGTGCTTCAAATTTTAAAAATAAACCCATTTTCTCCCAAACTTGGCAATATCTTTGAGTCTTTACTCTCCCGTCATGTTTTTGCCCTTCCCATATCCAGTTAGTCACCAAGGTCTGTCAAGTCTTCCTTACATGGTGCTCAGAGTGGTCCCCAGATCAGCGGAGCAGCTGGGAACTCATTAGAAATGCAAATTCACGGACACTGCAGACCTACTTGAATCAGAAACTCTGGACGCAACCTAAGTGTCCATCGACAGATGAATGGATAAAGAAGATGTGGCACATATATACAATGGAATATTACTCAGCCATGAAAAAGAAATGGAACTGAGTTATTTGTAGTGAGGTGGATGGACCTAGAGACTGTCACACAGAGTGAAGTAAGTCAGAAAGAGAAAAACAAATACCGTAAGCTAACACATATATATGGAATCTAAGGGGGAAAAAGGTCATGAAGAACCTAGGGGCAAGATGGGAATAAAGACACAGACCTACTAGAGCATGGACCTGAGGATATGGGGAGGGGGAAGGGTAAGCTGGGACAAAGTGAGAGAGTGGCATGGACATATATATACTACCAAACGTAGGGTGGATAGCTAGTGGGAAGCAGCCGCATGGCACAGGGAGATCAGCTCCGTGCTTTGTGACCACCTAGAGGGGTGGGATAGGGACGGTGGGAGGGAGGCGCAAGAGGGAGGAGATATGGGGATATATGTATACAAATAGCTGATTCACATTGTTATACAGCAGAAACTGACACAACATTGTGAAGCAATTATACTACAATAAAGATGTTTAAAAAAAGGAAAAGAAAAAAAGAAACTCTGGAGATGGGGCCTGGCAATCTGTTTTAACAAAGCCTCCAGGTGGTTCTGATACATACTCAAGCTTGACCATCACTGCCCTAGCCTTTCCCTCTCCAACCCAGCCTGTTAGGTTGGAAGCCTAATGTAATCTTCCAAAAACAGACAACGAACCATTGCTTTCATCAGTTCACTTTCTTGATTAAAAAAAAAAAAAAGACAACAAAGAAAACAACAACTTGCTGTAGACTGAGTTAAAAATAACTGTCTCAGTCTGGCATTCAAGGCCTTTCATAATTTGGTCCTCACGTAGTTCATGGCAACAAGCACCTACCTCACACCTCTGTTATGGAAGGAACCTTGTGTGTGTCCCTTTATGCCTTTTCTCCTGCCTGTCTCCCACTCTCCTTTAAGGGTCTGTTCAGGGATGCCCTGCCTAGAAGCAAGGTAGTGCAGTGGCAAAAGCACAAGTGCCTAGCATAAAGGCATTCTATAAATGATGATTCCCTTCCTTAGTCTGATCTTCCTTGGAATGCTACTATGTCTGTTTCTATCACATTTGGGATTCATTACTATTGCTCTGTATTGTTAGATGCCTAAATGTGTAGATGTCTAATCTCTTCAGTTTCAGTATAAACTTCGTGAAGTCAGGGACTCCTTTATACTTTTTGTATCTCAAAGATAGGTATCAAGCAGTATGTCCTACACAATGTGGGTCTTCCAAACTTTGCTGCTAACAATTTTCTAGCTTAAATCACACCTAGTTGTTTCATGAAGACTCAGCGTGTAAAAATATTAAACCTGGATCACCAGCGTCAAACTTGGGAAAGTCTAATATATTACCATTAACTGACAGGCACATAGGAAGGCTCAGAGCAAAGTTCAAACAAAGGATTTGAAATAAAACTGGAGAAGCAAACAGGACCCTAATTAATGAGCTTGCTAACTGTTCTTCCCATGGGGCCGGTAGCACTTAAAAAGCATACATTTGAAATATGCTTCTTTCCCTGAGGCTGCTAGACACACTGACTGTAGTCTCCTTAACCACAAGAGGTCAAAGTTCTATTTTCTATCCCTATACTTAGTAGCATGTGTGCATGCTTTGCTGATTGGTTTCTTTTATGCTTCTACTTAAAGTTAGGGCAGGCAGCAGGAAATTGAGACCAGGGAGGCCAGAAACTTTCCCAGCTCTAGGGGGCAACAATAATGATGAACCTAGCTCTGGGAAGAAATTATGACTTTATGGTTTCTACTGGCTCAGCTGCCCCCAATTTTCTTGCATTAATAACAACTTATGCCCCCACTTGATTATCTATATTGCCCATCCCTTCGGCATCAACCACTGCTATGTTATTTATACTATACTGCAGCAAGCAGTTAACTCCTAGCTTAATATAACATACTGTAAAGTGATATGTCCCAAAGCCAATGGCTTAATGGAAAGCCGGGGAAGGGGGATAAAAAGGCACTAACAGAGCAACTCAAAAATGCATTTTCAAAGAAAAATCTGGATGCGTCTAAATGTCCTTGAAGTCCTTACTCCACCTGCCAAAAATTCACTCCTAGGATTGTGTTACCAGGCACTATTGAAATCTGGTAGAGTAATTCACTAGTGTGCTTAGAAATTCCCTAACATATCTAGTATGGTATGGATTTCAAATCCAGTAAAAACTTCATTGAGTTGATACTGGGAAGCTATTTCTATAATTCAAAGCAACGGTTATTCTTCAGCTAGACACTCTATTGTTCTGTAATAAACAAATAGAAAAATTCAGTGATAGTTGATTTGAACCCTACTTTTTTCAGTCCTTTACATTTCAAATTGATAGGGTTTTACAGATTTCTTTTCATCACTTTTTTATAAAACAGGGGAAAGGGGGAGAGGGGAAAAAATACCACTAAGAACACACCATCTCTGTTACAAGGATCTTAAAGAAAGGTTGAGAAGTTTTTTTTCTGTAAACATTTTTCATGAGAAAAAGATAAAAACACAATGCCTTGGATTTCCTCAGCAGCACATTCTTGAAGTTACTTGATCAAAAAGGAGGAGAGTGGACATTTTAAAAAAGATAATTAGAATATTTTTAACTTACACCTAAGCTGTCTATAGTTTTGTTTACTCTAGTCCCCAGGAGGTATGAACCACAATTTTGTTCATATTTTGCTAGAATATCCAAAGCTGTCGTACCAATGGCTAATCCAATATTTTAGGACACGGATCATTCTAATCCATGATCGTATGTTAAACGAAGGAAAAGGCCAGCGGGCTGCTGTCAGAAGTATGCTGGAACAAGTCCAGAAAAGGCTGAGGGGGAGTATAGCTCTATCCCCAGTAAGGTAAATGCTGGTGAGAGGTAATGGGGAGAGACAAGCAGGAATAGAGGAGAAGGATGGGATCTGCTCTGCACTAGGTTTCCTGGTTTCTCTGAATGTGCATTTCAGAAGATCTGCTTGAAATATATGGGATTTGGGGGAGCGACAACAAAGAGGATGATGGGTAGAGTTAGCCAGCCATGTGCTCGTCTGTTTTTAAATATAAATTTGAAGTCATTTTCCTATTGGAGAACTCTTCCTATTTCATAGGACTGTTGAGAGGAGTTAGTTAATATATTATTTAAACATTTGCTTTCTGTGGTCCCTACCATATAACACCTTAGTCTAAAGTGGCAGATGACCAAATGAGAAATGTACATAAGATGGAGTGAAAATTTTAGCTGTGCATATTTTATTGATTTTTGTTTCCCCCCCTCCCCCGTACGCGGGCCTCTCACTGCTGCGGCCTCTCCCGTCGCGGAGCACAGGCTCCGGACGCGCAGGCGCAGCGGCCACGGCTCACGGGCCCAGCCGCTCCGCGGCATGTGGGATCTTCCCGGACCGGGGCACGAACCCGTGTCCCCCGCATCGGCAGGCGGACGGACTCTCAACCACTGCGCCACCAGGGAAGCCCTGACTTTTGTTCTTTTAAAAATGAGTTACCTCATGGCATTCTTCCAGAGACACTGTTTTATAGGTACCTGTGGTAGAAATTCTTTGGGTCTTAACTACAAGAAATGAAAAGGAGTTTGTTGCATCACACCTAATAATAGTGTTAGTTTTTGTTCTCCTAACTCTGCTTTCTAGCAACAAATGAGTAAAACCACGACTCTTTCAGAAGATACAATTCATTCAAAAATTATCACCAAGCAGTTTGAAATTCTACTATTATATTTCTTTTTAAAAGGCATTACTTCCTGTAACATGTGAACATCCATGGGAGAGGTCACATAGTGAGCCATTAATCAAAAACACCTTAATATCAGTGAAATGTATCAGATTCTTTCTAATGTGACAGCTGGGACAGAGAAGTAAAGAAGTTTCTTTTATTTATTTGTTTGTATTTTGGGGGGAGGGGGGAACAAAGGGAAGGAACAAGAGGTTATTTCTTCCAAAGCCATAAATTTGTCTGCAATCAGCCCTAGTTACTAGGAAAGCAATGAGGGCTCCTTTTTCTCTCAAAGGTCTTGCAAGATGAGAATGAGAGCTTCAGTGTGTGGACAGCTGATTTAGTTACAAGTATATTTTGTTAGACCTATTACATGTAATACATTAAAATCATTTTAGTAAGTATAAAATGTCTACATTGTACACACATAAATTAGCCTTCATGTACTAGAAGAATTCAAGCATTACACAATATATTTACAGAAACAGAATGGAAAAAAGTCAGAAAAGTCTAGTCTATATGTACTGCACTCACTAGCCTACACTTTTACATATAATTCATACCTAACGGTATAAAGAAAAGTAAGATACATGGTCCCTGCCTTCAAGAAATTTACAACCTAGCTTGGGAGACAAGTATAACATATATAATTAGGGAACATCTAAGGCAGTATATAAATCAAGGACTGGACTGTCTGCTACTGACAAGGGATATAACAGGTGCTTGGAAATGGGAGTGATTTCTGTAGCCTGAAACATCCAGAGAAAGTTCATGGGGAAAGCCAGATGGAGACCTTGAAAATCAGGTAGGATGTGGCCAGTCAGTGATTGTGAATTGCAACTGGCATGGTAGAACAAAAGGGATTTCTTGTTGGGGAGTAGAAATAACTAAGTACAGATCTGTAGAGAGAAGCCAGATAACAGAAAGTCTGGAAAGCTGAGCAGAAGACTGGGTCTGGTGGTGGTGGTATGTGTGTGGGTGTTTTTTTGGGGGGGGAGACTGGATTACAATAGAAAAACATGGGTTGTCAAGCAGGAGTGAGAGGGGATAATGACAGTATTTTCTTGTGATTAGCCTAGCATTGTTTTGTAGGATGAACTGCCCACATACATCATAACACCTTTGATGAAGGAGTTCAAAATATACTCCACAGATGATAGTTAATTCATCCTAATAGCATCTCATTGAGGCAAAGGAAATGCAGCTTTTATTATTCCCCATTATGTAGATGATTTGCTCAAGGTCACTGAATAAATGAAAGGCAGAATAAAAACAACACAGTATCACAATGTTCAATGCTTCCTAGGTACCAGCTAAATTATATTCTCTCATTTTCTATAACTCAAGCAAGGGAGGTACATGATGGACATTTGCCCTCATGTGCCATTTTTAGACCCTCAGTAGTGTTCAAGGCACATGTCCTACCGTGCCCAATTCCTGTTTACTCTCCGTTCAGCCCCAGCCTGCTTACCCCATACCCTGCAACTACCTCCAACTCTCCCAGCTCACAGTTGTCTTTGATTATTCTGTTTCAGCTGGTCTTCTGCCACTGTCATTAGCATATTCAACATCTCTGAATATGCTTCCCACCAACGAGGACAATGGTTTGACTTTATCTATTAGTGCAAGCATTGCTCTCTACCTCTTTCCACCTCCAATTGCAAAGCTGATCAGTCCTTTCAGAAGGTGGAAGGAAGGTAAGAAGCCTACATACTAGATTCTGACACTAAACTGAATTCTTTCTCCAATTTAGGTTTCATGATGAGAGTTAAATAAAGAAGTCCCCCCACCCCAGTTAACTCCTTCCCAATCCTGACACATTTTCTCATCCCCCCATGCATCTTAAGTCACCCTTCCTTTTCTTACAAGCCAACCCTCCACCTATGCTTCCTGCCTCACGAGGGCCCTCACTTCCACATGCTCTCTGGCATTATAACCTTTCCCTCCTTGGTGGCTCCCACCCTTCAGTTTCAAATAAAGAAACTGGCATATAGTAAATGCTCAGTAAATGTCTGATGAATGACCAGAGCTCCAGATCTATATCTTCAAGTATTCGCTGGACATTTTTAAAAACAGCTTTACTGAGGCATGTTGAGATACAAAAAAAATTGTACATATTTAATGTATACGATTTGATGGGTTTGGACATATGTATACACCTTTGAAACCATCACCACAATCAAGATAACAGACATACAGCTCTACATTTTTATTTTGTCATCCCACTGTTCCCTCGAACTTCACAAGCCTAGAACAGAAATCATTAACGTTCTACTGGATCTGGCTCTTCTCCCTGACTTTCCGATTTCTTTTGGATGTACCATAATTGTCCCAGTTGCCCATATTCAACATCACAAAGGCTTTGATTCTTCCTCCTGTAACTAGCTAATTACAATTCTGGTAATTATATTTTCTACCTCATAGTACTAGGCATAGGGAAGGCAATCAGTCAATGCAAGGTCCATTGCATCTGTACAGATATGAATACCTTGCTGAAGTAGTCTCAGTAGATCAAACTGCCTCAAGTCTCTCAATCCTCCAGTTCATCCATTCAACCAATCTTAAGATTTCTCTTCCTATATACAACTTTGTTTGTTGAGCCCCCCTTACTTAGAAATGTTTAGTGGCTAGTCTGAAGACCAAAACCCTTCCCTAGCATTTAAGAACCACCATAATCTGGACCCAGTCAAGTTTTCCAATCTTACCCCCTATTATTTCTCTAGTGGAATTCTTCATCATAGTCCAAGTGACTTTATCCCACACTCAAAGATTGTGTGCGCGCACACATTTGCTCAGGGTATTTCCCTGCTTGGAAATGCCCTCCCCAACGTGGATCCTAAAAATCCTTTGGGGGCAAGCCTTCAACTCTTCCAGTCAGCAACTTCTATTATAGAGTAAGTATCACAGATTTTGCATTATTTGATATTTCACGTGCTAGATTTATCTCCCCAACAACATTTTAAGATCTTTAAGGGCAGACATCATGTAGTATATTTCTGTAACCTTCCCAGAACCCAGTAACTAGGTTCACCAATGCAAGGCAATGTTTTCCAACTCTTAGATAAAAGTCTCCAATAAAGTGTTCATTAATCCTTAAACTTCATTTCCATCTCACATCTCAAATAACAACCATTTACAAACTGTACCACCCTGATCATATTTAAAGACACGTGAAGACTAATGTTTAAATTCTTTAGCAGGAAGTTTAAAAAATTCTTTCACAAAAGGCATAACACAAAGCATAACATAATAATACTTAGTACTCTAATTCAACATTTAACTTTATTCTCCCACCCACACTTTATGAAAGATTTAACACCCAATTTAGAACACTTGTCAATACTAATGCAGGTTCTAAGGGGAAATATCTTAAACTTAAGTATGATTTACAACTGAGAACTTCAAAGAAAAAACATGTTTTAAATCATTAAAGAGTAAATAGTTGAGTGGAAAGAAACAGGTTTATTGGCTTATTTTTTTAAGTTGTGCTTTAAATATTTTTCAAGAGTTTAGCTCCTGCTATGGAAAATTAGTTATATACTAGAGAAGTAAGCACAAATTAAGTACCCCCAAAATTCATACCCTCCACATTTGGTGTAATACGGCAAAATAGTTCATTACCACAATATTAAGAAATATTAACAATATGAGTTTGAATAACTAATGCACAAGGAAGGGTTTGAACTGGACCAAATCCTGGGTTTCCTTTCGTCACTCCAAGTTTCTTTTCTATTTTAAACTAGTGGCAACAGAAATTTCTTTGTTTGAAAGTCAGGAATGCTGGAAGTCTTAAGTGATAGAACAGGTAGCTCGACTTCACGTCTCTCCTCAGGGGGAGAAAAACACTGTGGATAAAGTAAATTTGTTTTTATTTCTGGAAAAATCATTTTTTCCATCAATCTTCATAATTCCCTAAAATAAACTGTTAAAAAGTTATAGGCCGGTCGACCACTTCACCCAGATTTGTGGAAATACTATACATGAATTTCAAGAACACATGGCTAAGTCACGTTTTCTTACTCCTCTAAAGGTCTAAAAGTTGCCCCTCTTCACAGAACTCAAGGAGAATTCTACAAGCTCGTGATACATTTCTGCATCTCATCTGCAATATTTTGAAACAAAAGAATAGTCAAAGTAGTCTAGGCTCAAGAGTCATACTGCATACCATCAAATTTATTTTTAGGATACTCCATAATTTTAAAAGTGGAAAACTTTTGTGTCGCACCAAATGCATAAGAACCACATATACAAAGAAAATGGAAATAAGAAGTTAAGAATTTACCATTTCATTCAGACAGAGAAAATGACAAATAAATATTCCTCTCTTCTAATATGGAGATGATTGCCCTCCCCAAATCAGGGTAGACAAAGTAATCACAACTTTGGGCAGACGTAAAGTGAAAAGCAGAATTTATCATTCAAAATATGTGATTCACATTCTAAACCACCTTAATTAAGATTTTAAAATTCAAGAGATAGGGAACTCAGATAATGAAACAAAGCAGGGAGCCATAATAATAAATACTGAACAGCAAGCAGTTCCTACACCATATAAATCAAATAAAGACAAATCAAATAAGGACCAGAAACCATATAAATCAAATAAAGTCAAGACAAATGAAATAAAGACCAGAAACCATTCTCTCCTCAGCACACATAGTTCCCCAGAATCACAAACTTGATGAACGGGAGGCACTCAATCTGCTGACGCACGCACGCACGCAGCGCGTGCACACAATGGAGGGAGAAGTACCGAGACCCTCAGAGACAAACTACACATCCGTAACGTTCTACTCTTCACAGAATGGAAAGGAGAGCACGGTCGGAAACATTTCGCACTTTCTTCCACATCAGACAGAGCAAAACTGTAGTTAGTAATGCAAATTACTAATTCTCTTGATATAATCAAAGGCAGAACTGAATGAATGGGGTGAGGGGCAGTGGCTGGGGGAAACAGGGAGGGAAGGAGGGGGGTGGCGTGAGAAGAAGGAAGTTTGGGGCATTTTGTAAAGCTTGAATGGATCAACCTATAAAAAGGCCCTAATATTTCTCATTTCCCTTTTTCTTCCTTTCTTTTTTTATTAACTACACAGCGACTTCCTGGGACTCAACCCAGACTTGCCCTATATTTAGCTAAACGGCCTGGTGCTTAGGACACACAGGCGTCCTAGGTTAGATATATGTCCGACACAAACGGTCCTTTTCAGGGGAAGTATTTTAAAAATCCCTTTTTGTGTGTGACCATGCATCAAATGTGACCAACTGCTTTTTTTAAAAAAAATGAATTCCATTAATTAATTAGTAAACTGAGGTCCCAATCCACAGCACTTTGATTTCTACTAGAAACATAAGCTGTTTACTACTCTAAAAATTTTTTCTGAACGTAGAAAAAGTTTGCTTTCACATTTTTAGAAGGTAATGAGGCTTAAGTGTTTCTAGTCTCTGACCTATTCATAAATAGGTTGTTTAGGCTGTCTAGCAAAGGAAAAAAAAAATAAAATGTGAACGCTTAAACTTGGATAACATTTAGTAGGCAGCTTGAAATGCACCGATTTAAAAACATAACAGCATAAAAAGTGTGTGGCCATAGCTTATTTCTTCTTCAATAAAATGAAAATATAATGGAAGAGAGCTGGGAAGATGTCGAGTAAAAAGTTGGGTCCCAGGCAAGTAGTCCCTTGTTCAGGACAAAAAGCTTCCTTTAACCGCATTGCAACAGACCTCCTGTGGGAAAGGCAGGGGGCGGGGCGGGGGAGTCATCACCTCCGCTACTCTAACTTAGGACCCTGCATTTCTCACGCCACCCTATGGGCTGGACCAGGTTGGGGGAGCGAGATACAACTTGGCCCTGAAGCAGCAGCACCAAAAGGGGAAAAGAAGTCACCTCGCTCTTTGCTCTACGCACACAGGAAGAGCCCAATTCAAAGCCGCCACTACCGACACCCCGTTGCCTTGCTCCGCCCCAACTTGTGTCGTGTGTGTGTGTGTGTGTGTGTGTGTGTGTGTGTGTGTGTGTGAAGGGGGGGAAGCACCACTTGCGTTTTACCCCACGAATTCCGAGACACCTCCATCTCTCCCAAGTTAAGTGCTCCAACCCCCAACCGCACCACGCTCAGCCGGCGCAGGTGTCTCGCTCCGGGCTATTTTGTCCCCCCCCGCGCCCCCCAGCATCCCCACCTCGCCGCGCCCCCAGTTCCTCCGCGCCCGGCCGGCGCAGTGCACCACCTAGCTTACACGCCGGGAAACACTGAGAACCCTCTTCCCGGGTCACCTGGCCGGAGCGCCCGGCCCTGCTTCGGGGGAGCCCTGGGCCGCCTCTCGTCGCCGGTGCCCAGCGCGGAGCGCGCCCCGGGCTCCCGGGCAGTCACGTGGACGGCGGGGGAGGCCCGGGCGTCCTCACCTGCATCCCGGGCACTTGGACCGCCACCGGTGAGTGGGCCATGAAGGCGAAAGCTGCTTCGCGCGGCTTCAGCGGCGGTGGCGCCTGAGGCTCCGACTGGCTCCTCCTCCGGGGGTAGGTCGGCGGCCCTCCCAGGCTTTTCGACCGGGGCCTGGAAGGACACATACGAGTGGGGTTACGGGGCGGGTGGCGCGCGCGGCCCGGGGCCGGGAGGTGGGCGGTCCGCGGCGCGGCTCCCTGAGACTCAGTCTACCTTTCTGGCGCCCGCCCGCCGCTGTGGCAGCCGCCCCAGCTGCTGCTCCTCCTACTGAACGCTGGGCGCCGTGTGTGGCGGCGGCCGGGACCTGGGCTCGAGTGATGCCGCTCGTCTGCTCCCCGCCGCTTTAGGAAGAGGAGGTGGAGGCGCCCCAGCCACCCGCCTGTTCGCCGGGCCGGGGAGGCGGTTGGGGGCGGTTCCGCCGCTGGCCCTGCCCCCGCCCCGCAGCCGGGCGGTGTCAGGAGAGCTAAGGCTCCGCGCAGGGAAGGGGCTCGGCTGGGGTGGCTGGAGCCCGAGCGGAGGGAGGCTCTCCCGGCCCACGGAGAGGAGAACCCGCGGACAGGGGGGCCTGGAACACGGCTCGGCCTGGAGAGAGAAGGGAAGAGTTCGGGTGACCCTCGGGGTCCGAGGGCGTCCCGGACGCGGCCACGTTGCAGGCAGGCGTGCGAGGGCTCGGGCACACGCGGCCTCGCAGAAGTCTTGAGTTGAAACTTGGCGGGTGTTGGAAGTCCTTCTTGACTCCCTGATCTGGTCGAGGGCGGGGACGCGGAGAGCCGCCGAGTCGGTGGATCCCTGCTCTTTCCCCAGCTTCGGGCCGCGCCACTGGGCGGGTCCGTGACCACTCTCCTCTTTCCGGATTCCCCGCCCCCAGACAGGCTTCAGGTGACTTAGAACTGAGGCTACCCCTACCTGTGTATTGGGCTGTCAGTTGGGGAGTTTGGAGGGGGCGACCAGACTGGGGCTTCTCTTCATCACAAGTTCTGCACATGTAAAAGAGAGGGAAGTTGGAAAACAGATGGTACATCGGCAGAAAACTTAATGAGGAAATAGAGGCATGGGAAATGAGATTGGGTCATTAGATGGGCGTATTATTGAACTCAGCATACACAGCAGTGGTTTTGGCAACTCCCTGCCTCCACCCCATTTGAAGTTTCACTCCAGCAGGGAGACAGGCTCTTTTGAGAATAACCTAACAATAACAACCGCTATAATAATAATAGCAATTACGGTCATCTCATTATGAAGGAACCTTTGAGAACCCACAAGGGGTTGTAATATGTAATATCCAAGTGCCAGTTTAAAATGAGGATGGAGTTCCCTAACTTGCAGGTTGTTGTAGGTCTGTATCCAACACAGTGTTGGGGCTCTGACAGACAATAAATGTTTCTCTTGTTCCTTTTGAATCTGTCTCAAAAGATAGCAAATTATTGTTATCAATATAGTTATTGTTAATGGGTGCCATTTTCTTTGTTCCAGGGACCTCTAAGTGCTATATATATGTTACCTTATTAAATCTTTACAAGGGTCCCCTGAGGTCATATTGCTTTTCTTCCATTTTGCAGAAATGCAGAAAAAGGCTCAGTGAGGTTAAATAATTTGAGCCAAATAGCACATAATTAAGAAGTGGTAGGGCTGGGAATTCAAACCCAGGTCCTTCTAACTTTTAAGATCTGCTGTCTTAGCAACTGTCAAGTACGATACAAAATAGTATTGTTAACTATAAGTCACCATGCAATACATTACATCCCCAGAGCTTAATAATCTTCTAACTGGAAGTTTGAACCCTTTGACCACCTTCACCTACTTCCCCCATCACCCTCCCCTGGCAACCACCAATCTACTCTCTGTTTCTGTAAGTTTGGTATTTTTTTAGATTCCTCATATAAGTGAGATCATATAGTATTTGTCTTTATCTGCCTTATTTCACTTAGCATAATGCCCTCAAGGCCCAACCATGTTGTTACAAATGGCAGGATTTCCTTTTTTATTGCCAAATAATATTCCATTTAATGTATATACACCACATTTTCTTTATGCATTCAGATGGTAAAAGGATATCATCCTCAAGTCCAGGCCCTCACAACTTCTAAACTGATGATAGGCCACAATCCAGACTCTATTTCCCACCAGCCCAGTTCACACTTAATGCCAGCCTGACCAGAAACCTGCAGTGCCATCTAAACTTTAATGTCCATAGAAATTCCCTGGGATATTTTTAAAGTGCAGATTTTGACTTAGCAAGTTTGGAGTGGCCCAAGATTCTGCATTGCTCTCCATTTCCCAGGTGGTGCGGATAGTGCTGATTCTTAGACCACACTTTGAGTAGCAAGGGTCTGAATCAAGCTCCATCATTTAAGGCTCATCTCGAGTCCCACCCCCACTGACTCTTCCTCATTGATTGAAGCCCTCCTTCAAACTCCTCCTATTGCATGTTGGTGGAAGCAGCACTCACATTGTAGTTCTTTCTTCTTATTTCATGCATTTCATTTGCTTCTCTTACGTAAGAATTATTCAGATAGAATGTCAGCTTTCTGAGGACAATATTTTTGTTGGTTTTGTTCATTGCTGTGTCCTCAGAGCCTAGAACAGTGTATGGCACATAGGAAGCCCTCAATAGATATTTGTTGAATAAATGGATGGATGGATTTCCTTTGAACTCTTCACTGAGGTTGACATAGTGCTAGTTGGTATAGTGTTTTATTGATGGCCTGGTTTAACTCCTAGGCACTGCTCTTGCTGAATCTTTAAATTGTTCACTTTACTGTATGTTACATCTTTCTATTTTTTGTCTCCTAAATTCTTTTCCATTACTTAAATTTCACAACTACCTAAGAGCAAGTTGTGTAATTTTAATAAATAAGGTAAGCATATCTAAGAAGTGACTTTTCCTGACCTGATTCTGGGCCAGAGTTATGTAAGCCTGTGGAAGACTGAATGCTAAATTTTGAGACCTGAACTATTGAGAAAATTCCTTAAAAACACTGCTTTTGAGATCTTAGTGAACTTTCTGACCTTTCTTTAGGTTTCCTGCTATTAAATAAACTGTTGTTGTTATTATTGATAGAGATCACTTGAGTTTTCATATGGAGTTCCTTGTAGTTTGCTTATGCTTTTTCATGTGTCTATTTCTTAATTTAAACAAAATGACAAGAAATTCAAGTATGCTTTTGTTATTCCCCCCCCCAAAAAAAAACGGCACTTGAGTATTTTTACTCCAAAATGTCAGCCTAGAGTCTAATAATATATTACAATGTGTTCCCACAGCTTGAGGGGAGACACCACGTCTTATGTTCTGAGTAGCCCCATCGAGTGTGATATAGTGTATCAGATCGGATTTGGTACCTGCTTGATTGATGTGACCTGAGCGGGTATGAATACTTAATAACCATATACATAAAGCAAAATTATATACAGATTAAGCAAAGTCAGTGAATTCCAAGTTAGACTGTGCCCTTGAACCCAACAAAAGTTACTAATTTAAATTTACAATCTGTGGCTTCAGTTTCCTGACATTTGTCATACCCTCAATATTAAATATTTAATTTTCCCATGTTTATAAATATTTGCTGAATGGACTGGGTTCATAGCTAAAGTGTAGGTAGACAGAAATGGCCAAACTTTAATGTAGGCAATAGTGAGGTAATGCATTAGGGCCATGGTTCTCAACCAGGAGCAAATTTGCTTCCTGGAGACGTTGTTGGTTGTCACGAATAGGGGGGAAGGGTGCTACTGGTAGTGGGTAGGGGCCAGAGATGCTGCCAACCATACTCCAATGCACAGGGCTGCCCTCACAACAAAGGATTAGCCCGCCCAAAATGTCCATGGTGCCAAGGTTTGAAACACCATGCTCTGTACTCTTTGCATTAGGGTTTACTAACCAGGTGACAGGCTTTTATTTTTTTAAGTTTTTTTTTGATGTGGACCATTTTTTTAAACGTCTTTATTGGAGTATAATTGCTTTACAGTGGTGTGTTAGTTTCTGCTTTATAACAAAGTGAATCAGCTATACATACACATATATCCGCATATCCCCTCCCTCTTGCGTCTCCCTCCCACCCTCCCTATCCCACCCCTCTAGGTGGACACAAAGCACCAAGCTGATCTCCCACATATCTAGCGGCCAAAAAACCAAAACATAAAACAGAACCAATGGATGTGGACCATTTTTAAAGTCTTTACTGAATTTGTTACAATATTGCTTCTGTTTTATGTTTTGGTTTTTTGGCCTTGAGGCATGAGGGATCTTAGCTCCCCGACCAGGGATCGAACCTGCACCCCCTTCATTGGAAGGCGAAGTCTTAACCACTGGACCGCCAGGGAAGTCCCATAACCAGGTAACAGACTTAAGAATCCTTTTTCCCTGAAGATTTTAGTTCAATGTGGTGGCTGGGGCCAAAACAAAGAAACAAACAATCCCACAAGATATTGGGCCACATCAAGGGGGTACCGGAAACAAAGCAGTATTTTTATGCCACCTTTGTATAGACCATAGATCATCTTCCCCCAAAGAGTGAATACTACGTAATGAAAAATACAACTGAACAGAAAATAACCTTAAGAAAAATTTAATGATTTGTGTTAAAAAATTTAATCATGGAGCATGTTCTAATGTACCAGGAGCCTTCAAATATGTTACCTCATCGAGATAAATTTGACCTCTTACTCCACTTTATAAAATTTAAAAGTCGGGTTTCACATTTTTGACTGTCACATTTTGAGACTCATCACTATATTAAAATGTATAAAGTGCATATATGTCTGAAGTGTAAGAGAAGTTGATATAATTATCTGAATTTCTTTCAATTATCTGAATATTTGAAACTAAAGGAAATTATCTGGGTAATTCTAGAACCTCACCATCCAGTGATAGGAATATTTTGATTTAAGCTACTAGACTCTATTGATATTTGGAAATATAACATTCAAGGGTTCTTTCCTTTTCGTTTTCTTTTTTTTACAAAAGCATGTGATACCATAACTCTCCTCTTTACTTTACTCTCTGTGGGTATCAAATTGGAAAGCACGAAATAATAGTTCTTGCAGATGTTGTAACCTCACTATTGTTCCAGCAAAGCATCCCAAAGAAAAACATATTGAATCAATTCTTGGTCAAGGAGCATTAAACTTGTGTAATTGCTTAATTCTCCTGAATAACCTTGCACCTTTAGGGGCTCGCACAGTACTCCGCCATAGTATTATTTATAACAAAAACCTAGTATTTAAGACTCAGCACAGCTGAATTTTCTTGCTAGCTTTACTTCCTGACGCTACTGAGGGGAGTAGAGCAACGGAGGAGGTGGGTGGAAGCAGATGCTGCTTAAGCAGTTTCCTGCTTAGAACATTTCTTTACATATACGCTTACTCACTTTGCAATATTTGCATTTAAGTATGAAAAGAATTGAGCTCATTACTTCTTGCCTTCACCAACTGGTTACAGAACTGAGAGGTAGATGTGGCCCGAACAATTTCACTCACATGTAGAGGTAGGAGTCGAAAGATAGCACGATAAGAAATAACTTCCTGGTTCTAGTTTTGCTGCCTGCCTTAACTCTCACGCAATTGCACTGTTGATCTTTAGATGCCTTAGACCCAAGGTGAAGGCCCTCAGAAGCCTGTCGACACTCACTCTCAGTCTCCTCAATGATGACAGACCACTGCTTGCTGTACCTTTCATCCTATAATTGAGTTTTGTGTCGCCATAGGGGTACGTGAGGAGACTGAGGAGTTTCTTCGGAGACATTCTTTGGGAGACTAGGCTCTTTGTAATGAAGTCAGGTAACTTCTTTGTATTTTCCAGAGTGCAGTTTTTAGTCACAGGAGAACCATTCATGGGGTACCATGAAATGATGGTAGACAACCAATTTGGATGATACTTTTCCCCTCAGAATTAAATTTTTTACATGTATTGAATTGACCACTTGTTCTTTAATTTGTAGGTTTCTCAAGAAACAGTTCTAGTCAAAGGTGGCAGTTAAAAACAGGAAAAAAAAAAAAAAAACTGGCAGTTGAGACCGAATAGGAAGTGACTATGCCATCAGCTCACACTGAGGAAAAGGAAGTTGTTGCCAGGACCTCTAAGAAAGGCAGTTGTGTAAAATTACCCTTCAACTTGCTTGCTGAGGTTCTGTCACCCTGTGGTAAAAGCTCCCATAGTTTTGTTACTTCTGTACTCAAGAGAACATGAACAGAACTGGAGAATAGCAGGCAGCCCTTGCAGGACTGTTATCAGTGACTACCAGAAGTTTCTGGGGCAGAAACTCAACATTGTAGACAAGCAGAGCTCCTTCTCTACTCATTTTTTTTTTCTGTGCCAAATAGATATTTTAAGATTAGTTAAAATTCAGTATGTTCCACCATGAGGCCCACTAGAAGGGTCCAACTATAGACTGCAACAGGGGATTTTTGCTGAGAAATCGAAGGCAGAACTTTTTTTTATACTTTTACTTGGGCCCCAGAGCCAGGCTAGGCCACACCACCTTTCCCTTTTTCCTTCCGTTTCTCTTCCCTTCTTTGCTTTCTCACATATTTCTCGAGCACAGTGCCAGGAACTGTGCTAAGAGCTGGGAATACAAAGAAATGCAAGGAGTTTGCATTCTTGCAAGAAATACAATTAAAAAAAAAAAACAAGGATCACTCAGTAACCTTTAAAAACTGTATAAAATTTTTAAAAATAAATTTAAAAAAACAAGGAGCACTCAAAGTGATACATAATGAGAGTAGCAATACAATTTTTAAAAATGTTACAGCAACTGGCACCAGAGAGCAATTCATTTTACCTGCGTAGATCCTGGAAGGCTTCACAAACAAGGTGATATTTGAGCTACGCCTTGAAAAATGGGTAGAGAATCAGGGAAAGGGAGTGGAGAAGAAAGGGGATTCCAGACAGAAGGAACAGCATGAGCAAATGCCTAAGCGAGGCATGTGCATTCCCATCACCTGATGACCTGGTTAAAATACAGATCCTGTGCTCCATTTGGACAGATTCTGATTTTGAAGGTTTCAAATGAAGAAAGGGCATTTGTATTTTATTTAAAAACAAAACAAAACACTCCCCAGGTGATTATGATGTGTCCTCTTGGTTATGAACCACTAACTTAGAGGAACGACAAGCTTTCTTTGAGGACGAGCTGGTACTTTGGTCTAACAGGCAGAGGCCTCTTACGTGAGGCATCCCAGCAATGAAGTTGGAAGGAGGAATGGGGGACAGACTGTGAGCCTTGTCTGCCATGCTAAAGACTTTGGACTTGATCCCATAGGCTCCCAGGAGTACTGAGTGGTTTTGAGGAAGAGAGGAATTTGCTCCAGATTAGTATTTTTTTAAAAAAGCTCTCTACTTATTACATAAAATATAGATTAGATATGGGAGAGACTGGAAGCAGACGGACCTATTAAGATAATATTAGGGCTTCCCTGGTGGCGCAGTGGTTGAAAGTCCACCTGCCGACGCAGGGAACACGGGTTCGTGCCCTGGTCCGGGAGGATCCCACATTCCGCGGAGCGGCTGGGCCCGTGAGCCATGGCCACTGAGCCTGCGCATGCGGAGCCTGTGCTCCACAACGGGAGAGGCCACAGCAGTGAGAGGCCCGTGTACCGCAAAAAAAAAAAAAAAAAGATAATATTAGGAGGCCATTGTAAAAGTACAAGAGAAGAACTGAACTAAATTAATGGCTATAGAATAAAATACCTAGGAATAAACCTACCTAAGGAGACAAAAGACCTGTATGCAGAAAACTATAAGACACTGAAAGAAATTAAACATGATACAAACAGATGGAGAGATATATCATGTTCTTGGATTTGAAGAATCAACATTGTGAAAATGACTCTACTATGCAAAGCAATCTACAGATTCAATGCAATCCCATTCAATCTACAAATGACATTTTTCACAGAACTAGAACAAAAAATTTCACAATTTGTATGGAAACACAAAAGACCCCGAATAGCCAAAGCGATCTTGAGGAAGAAAAACTGAGCTGGAGGAATCAGGCTCCCGGACTTCAGACTATACTACAAAGCTACAGTAATCAAGACAGTGTGGTACTGGCACAAAAACAGAAATATAGATCAATGGAACAGGATAGAAAGCCCAGAGATAAACCCATGCACCTATGGTCAACTAATCTATGGCAAAGGAGGCAAGGATATACAATGGAGAAAAGACAGCCTCTTCAATAAGTGATGCTGGGAAAACTGGACAGCTACATGTAAAAGAATGAAATTGGAACACTTCCTAATGCCATACACAAAAATAAACTCAAAATGCATTAAAGACCTAAATATAAGGCCAGACACTATCAAACTCTTAGAGGAAAACATAGGCACAACACTCTGTGACAAAAATCACAGCAAGATCCTTTTTGGCCCACCTCCTAGAGAAATGGAATTAAAAACAAAAATAAACAAATGGGACCTAATAAAACTTCAAAGCTTTTGCACAGCAAAGGAAACCATAAACAAGACAAAAAGACAACCCTCAGAATGGGAAAAAGTATTTGCAAATGAAGCATCTGACAAAGGATTAATCTCCAAAATATACAAGCAGCTCTTACAACTCAATATCAAAAAAACAAACAACCCAATCCAAAAATGGGCAGAAGATCTAAATAGACATTTCTCCAAAGAATATATACAGATTGCCAACAAACACGTGAAAGGATGCTCAACATCACTAATCATTAGAGAAATGCAAATCAAAACTCCAGTGAAGTATCACCTCACACAAGTCAGAATGGCCATCATCAAAACATCTACAAACAATAAATGCCGGAGAGGGTGTGGAGAAAAGGCAACCCTCTTGCAGTGTTGGTGGGAATGTAAATTGATACAACCACTATGGAGAACAGTATGGAGGTTCCTTAAAAAACTAAAAATAGAACTGTCATACAACCCAGCAATCCCACTACTGGACATATACCCTGAGAAAACCATAATTCAAAAAGAGCCATGTACCACAATGTTCATAGCAGTACTATTTACAATAGCCAGGACATAGAAGCAACCTAAGTGTCCATCAACAGATGAATGGATAAAGAAGATGTGGCACACATATACAATGGAATATTACTCAGCCATAAAAAGAAATGAAATTGAGTTACTTGTAGTGAAGTGGATGGACCTAGAGTCTGTCATGCAGAGTGAAGTAAGTCAGAAAGAGAAAAACAAATACCATATGTTACCACATGTATATGGAGTCTAAAAACAAACAAACAAAAAAGGTTCTGATGAACCTGGGGCAGGACAGGAATAAACATGCAGATGTAGCGAAAGGACTTGAGGACATGGGGAGGGGGACGGGTAAGCTGGGATAAGTGAGAGAGTAGCATGGACATATATACACTACTGAATGTAAAATAGATAGCTAGTGGGAAGCAGCAGCATAGCACAGGGAGATCAGCACAGTGCTTTGTGTCCACCTAGAGGGGTGGGATAGGGAGGGTGGGAGACAGACGCAAGAGGGAGGGGATATGGGGATATATGTGTACGTATAGTTGATTCACTTTGTTATAAAGCAGAAACTAACACACCATCATAAAGCAATTATACTCCAATAAAGATGTTTAAAAAAATTGTATGAAAGGAATTCTGGCTAAGGACAAAGTTGTTAATAAAAGAGTCATCTTTTGTAATTTAAACAATTAACTCTGAAATTCAAAAATAAAAATAAGAATTATGGGGGAAAAAAGAAGCACATGTGATCAACAACAGTTTTTATAATATTCTGTATTATATTATTATGATGTACAAATCAATAACTTAATTAAACATTGATACAGTTAAATTTTTTAAATTAATTAATTAATTAATTATTTAATGGCTGTGAGAATGAAGAGGAGGGGATAGATTCCAGAAATAATTTGGAGGTGAAATCAACAGCATTCAGTTGATTGGATGTGGACAGTACCAGAGGGAGAGGTTTAAAATGCCAGAGATATCTAGCTTAGAGAAATGGGTAAACGTTGATGCCTGGAACTGAGCCAGGGCATACAGAAGGAGGACCAGGTTTTGGGGAAACATAAGGAGTTTAGTTTGGATACACTGAGTTTGAGGTGCCTGTATGACATCTAAGTGGAGATGTCTAGAAGGCAGCTGAAAATAACAAGAGGTCAGATGGCAAATACACATCTGAGAATTGCAAAGAGAAATGCTTTATAACCTCATGGCAAGGTGTCAATAGAGGGCATAAAAAATAGAAATCAAGTTGGAACCATTCACCTCCTATTTAGAAAATCACTTCTTGAATAATTTTTCTGTTTTGGTCCAGTCAAATGCTGCCTGTGCCTACTGACATCATATGTATCTCAAAAAGTATACAATTTTCTTCAGAGTAATGATTGTTAATCTCATGTCTATAAGATGGTATTACCAAATATTTCTGCTGTGTCCCTGCATACGTAGATTGCCTTTTGAATGCATGATAATGACAGTAAAGAAAGGAATGGAGCAAAGGACAGAAATGATGTGAAGAGATCTGAATGCTATGTTGCCAGGTTTTCTGGGATGGTTTTCTTGCATGCAACTGTAAAATAGATTATTGTGCGCCAGAACAGTTTGTATTATATTTCCCCTCCTACACTCAAAAGAAAATGAGGTGGGAGATGACATGCATGCCTGGTTTCATGAGGCCAAGTCAGTGTCTTCTACAACAGAAAGAAAAGCAGGAACAATTTATTGCAATCTAAAGCACAGATTACTGGCAAAGTCATGATGTTTGCCTGCTGTGAAAGTGCACAGCAACCTTAGTTAATACTTCTTCAATTTTTCAGAATCATTCATGCCATTCTGGTTCTTCCATTCTTTCTGTGCTATTGACCTTTTATGAAACTTCACACATCCCTATAGTTTACCATATGTGAAGGTAGGCATTCAAGTGGCTAAATGCCAACTTGAAATTAACCTAGGTAAATTATGCTTTTCATATAAATTGTGAAAACAGTGGTAGACATTTACAATCTGAGATCATGAAAGCAGATACAAATAGAGTATATTTTAAGTATTTTGTACAATGCATTTTATTATGTGTTTGGGTTTTTCTCAGGTGTTACAAGAAACTGAAATATACCAGCTCTTAAATTTTAAAGTAACTTTTGCATCTGACAATATACAGATTCCTGCTATGCAAATATAGGGAAATGAGTGCTTACTATGTTGTGAAGGATGGATTTAGTTCATGAAACATATACTAAAAAGAGATTATTTTCTTCTTTTTTGCCAGACTCTCAAAGCATAAAAAGGTTATTGCTGTATGGAAAGGTCATTTGTATGAACGATGACAAAAGAAACTGTGTCTGGGTTGTAAAATGCTGGGTTGTTGAATATGTTTCCTACTAGAAAAAAAAAGTAAGGTAATCAATGTGAGAATGCATATCCATACACTTCAATATCACTCTTCTACTTTGGTTCTGCACATAGTAAATTAGGTATAAAATAGTCCTTTCATTGTCCTTTTTAAAGCAAGAAGCTCAAGCCAAAGTCATATTAATGTAAATTGAGGAATCAAAGCTATCATTTATATAGTGCTTACTATTATTTATATAGTGTCAGGCATGGTTGCAAATTATATATACACCCACGTAATCCTCAGCATGACTCCATGAGCTAGGTACTACTATGATAATGTTGTTCCCATTTTACAGTTGATGAAACTGAGGCACAGAGAGATTAAGTAACTCATCCAAGGTAGGGCTGGCAGATAAAGTACAGGATGCCCAGTTAAATTTTAATTTTAATAAGCGATGAATAATTCTACATGAGACATGTACTTAAAAAGTATTATTTTCTGAAATTCAAATTCAACTGGCTGTCCTGCTTTTTTATTTGCTAAATTTGACAACCCTACAAGCCAAGGTCATATAGTTATTACGGAGTGGAGCCAGAATTTGAACCCAGGGAGTGTGACATCAGAATTCATGCTCTTAACCACTATGCTTTTACTGATTATAAGGAATGCAGGGAAGAGTGCTTTATTATCTATATGAGGAATATTGAAAAATATCATGACTCATGAACACCTCACGGGCAGGATCATAGATTTATAAGTTTGAATTTATTTCAATTTACTCTAATTGTTACTATTATTTGGGCACAGTATTTATAGTGAGAATTTTTGTTGTAAAACTAATAAGACCTATAACATTTTTGAACTAATTTTTTCTTCAGTGCTCTCCAAGGAGAGAGACTAAAGAAAAAGTGTGATTCCGTGTGATGTGTGGAATTAACTGATCAGTATTGTTATTCAAAACACCTTACTCTTCCTTCAGAAAGCAGCTTCGTGTTGTTTATAAAGAGAGCTTTTTTTAAAATTAAACATATCTAGATTTGTATGCATTTGAAATTTATAAAAAATTATTCTTTTTTTAACATCTTTATTGGAGTATAACTGTTTTACAATGGTGTGTTAGTTTCTGCTTTACAAGAAAGTGAATCAGTTATACATATACATATGTTCCCATATCTCTTCCCTCTTGCGTCTCCCTCCCACCCTCCCTATCCCACCCCTCTAGGTGGTCACAAAGCACAGAGCTGATCTCCCTGGGCTGTGTGGCTGCTTCCCACTAGCTATCTATTTTACATTTGGTAGTGTAGATATGTCCATGCCACTCTCTCACTTCGTCCCAGCTTACCCTTCCCTCTCCCCATATCCTCAAGTCCATGCTCTAGTAGGTCTGTGTTTTATTCCCATCCTACCCCTAGTCTCTTCATGACATTTTTTTTTAGATTCCATATATATGTGTTAGCATACGGTATTTGTTTTTCTCCTTCTGACTTACTTCACTCTGTATGACAGACTCTAGTTCCAACCACCTCACTACAAATAACTCAATTTCATTTCTTTTTATGGCTGAGTAATATTCCATTGTATATATGTGCCACATCTTCTTTATCCATTCACCTGTTGATGGACACTTAGGCTGCTTCCATGTCCTGGCTATCGTAAATAGAGCTGCAATGAACATTTTGGTCCAGAGCTTTTTAAAAGAAAAATATGTGATATATTTACTCACACCATTTTCTTCTCTCTTCCTTTGATATTTTTACTCTAGAACAGATAAAGGCACATCAACTTTTTGCAAGGTAATGCAATTTAATGGAAAAAACCTGGGCTTTGGAGCCAGACAGACCTTATTAGCTGTGCGAACTTGATGTCTGAGCCTCATTTTCCTCATCTAGGAAACGGGGATTATTAATGCCTCTTTCAAGTGGGGATGATGAGGCTTAAATGAGATAATGAACATACACCGCTCTAACGTGGTGTCTGATACAGAATTGACACTTTACAAATAGTGGTCGTTCCTTTCCTCTGAGTATCTTTGCCTCTTCCCCTGAGCCTCCACTACTGTCAGCAACTCTCATTAATCTCTGAAAATCTTCTGTTTATTTATGGAAGCATTTTGACTTGCCCAGAGGTTACCTGGCAATCAGGGGTAGAGTCAGTTGGAATCCAGAGTGCG
The DNA here is from genome assembly GCF_026419965.1 of Kogia breviceps. Classification (NCBI taxonomy): domain Eukaryota; kingdom Metazoa; phylum Chordata; class Mammalia; order Artiodactyla; family Physeteridae; genus Kogia; species Kogia breviceps. The sequence goes on from NC_081330.1 coordinate 17,836,609, forward strand.
TAAAATGTTTTTCTTCTTTTTGTGATTTGTTTGAATCCCTAAAATGTTGAGGTTAGAACAGAAGACCACAGTGTGATTTCTGCTCTTAGAGATTCGTTGTGAGGATTTTGGAGGTGCTTTTTCCCCCCTACATTTTAGAGTTTCAGGGTGGGGTTTATATACTTCAATTTCATGGGGAAAGTCACCATGGACATCTCTGAGGGACACAGAGAGGCACAAAAAGAAATGGCAAGAGCAGGGAAATTATGTCATTAAAGCATTTTCCTGTGTATACATGTGTACACACGTATGTGTGTTGAAGCACGAGGTGGTGTTGTATGATGAGGGAAAATACAAAAGTTACTATAATAAAATCAGATGCAGCTATGGTCAAATACAAAATCATTATAATATTGAAAACAAAATCAGTTCGGGAAGCTGCTATATAGTGTCCTAAGTAAGAACATGGACTGTGGAGCCAGACTACTGAGGTTCAAATCCCAGTCTTGTTTACGTACTAGCTCTGTGAACTTCAGCAAGGTGTTTAGTTTTCTGTACCTCAGTCTCCTTATCTGTCAAATGTGGGTAATAAAAATACCTATCTAATCGAGTTTACTTAAGACCTTAAATATGTGCTATTTTTCCTTTAAACTTTTATTGAAGTATGCCATACACAGATCATGTGCTGAACAGCTCAATGAAATTCCACAAAATTAACACACTCACGTGTCTGTCACCCAGATCAAGAAACAGAACACTACCCGCACCCCAGAAGTCTTCTTGATGCCCTCATCCAGTCAATACCTCCTCCAGTCCAAATGTATCCACCTCCTTGTCTTCAAACCTTGTGGATTCATATTTTCTACCTTTGAACTTTAAATGAGGATCTATGTGATGTGCTTAGAACAGTGCCTGGCGCATAGTAAACACAATATAAGCTTTCCAAAGTGATTTTAACCATAACAGGAAAGAAGGTATGTTTTGGGGGTAGAATTCTTAATAGGAATAATGAAATCAAAAGCAAACTTGTGAGCTAAAGGAAATGACAAAGTTAAATATAACAAGCTTCTTTAAAAAATATTAGAGTTCTGGAAAATATTTTGTTTCTATAAATTTTATCTATTGTGTATTCCATGGTAAGAAAAATACATTCCATTTGAGACATCAGAGAAAACATATGCCCAAACATTTTAACACAATCCAGAATAAGATTTTTATTCAAATTGTTAAAAGATTAATAAATGAAAAACGAGTTTGGCAGAAGCCTTTTCGGGCCTCAGTGTCCTCATTGTAAAATGAAGACAATTGGTCATCTCTAAGGTTCTTTCCAGCACTGACATTTAATGATTATATTTTTAAAAATTCTTCAAAAGCAAAATCTGGAAATCTCTGAGCCATTGTTTTACAGACAAATAATAAATCTAGAGTCACAGTCAAACATCACCTTTCAGAAGAAAGGCAGCAGGGTTTCTGTGAGAGACAATCGTGTCTGATTAATCTATCAGCACTCAAGAGAGTAAATAACGTATGGACAAGGAGAAACCAGGGGATAGGATCTACACAGACTTTAAAAAAATCTTTTGACAGGCTTCCATACTGTTGACATTTTTGTTGTTGTTAAATGAGTCGCTATGGGACTTGGGGAAACATTTTGCCATGGAAGGTGAACTAACTCACAGAATGAAATGGAGAATAGGAAAAAGTGGGTGCTTCTCTGGATGGAGAAGCGTCAGCATTAAGATTCCCATGGTCCCAGGCTTATTTAAATGTTATAAGTCATGTAAAATAAGGTGTACACAGTGGTATTTCTGTGTTTGTAGCTGGCACTAAGCTCTTCTCAGTAGTGAAGTGGTAAGCCAACATAGGATAAGTTGCAGGAAAATCTCTCAAAATTGGGGGAGTAAGAAAAAGAAACAATAGATTACTTCAGCAAGGTAAAGCATTTATAGAAAAAAATTCCTAACTATACAATACGAATAATAAGATCTGTTGTTACTTATGGCTCTGGAAAGAGACCCAGGAGCTGTAGATATTTCTAGAAGAATTTCAGCTGACTGTGCCATTTTGTCTAGAAAGGTCAACAAAATGCTGTGCGTCAATAGAAAACAGACTAGAAACAGAATAATACATTATCCTATTTTTGAAAAAATAATCAAACCTTCTACAGCCACATCTGGAACAGAATATTTAATTCTGGGGGTTTTAATTTAAGAAAGGCAAAATGTACCTCAAGGTGGTATAGAGATGGTCAGCAAGAATGAGGGAGTGAGAAGGAGCTGTACTGAGACAGACTGAGTGTTAGGATTCTTTAACCCAAAAGGATGAAGACAGAGGCAACGGCCAAAGTTCACTAATAGTGCTTATTTAGTACTCACTCTGTGCCCTGGCACAGGTCTTAGCACTTGACGTGGACTGAATCATTCAATACCTATTAACCCTATAATGTAGGTCCCACTATTATCCTCATTACAAAAGCATCATAAAGGATATGTACAGAGTAAATAGTGATCAAAGCTATTCACCGGCTAGAGCTCAGCACAGACCTTAAACCTCAAAAGAGTCAAATCCAAGACAAGCAAAAGGAAGTGAGACTTTACACAGTGGGCAGTAAAACCTAGGGAACTCACCACCTAAAGCAACAGTACAAGTTGAGCTGAAAAGAGATTCCAAGAAGGGTTTAGATTATATTTATAGAAGGTAAAACCAAAATAGCTTATGAAGAGAATCTTGTGAAATGTCTTTAACCTTTGAGGTTGTCATAAACGAGGACAACCACACCCTCTTCCCACTGACAACGTGTGTCTGAATCCCCCTGTGCAAATTCTGGGCTGGATGGGCCAGAAATCTGGCCCAGTGTGGCTTTTCCTTTTAATTATGACATAAGTAGGGGAATGGTACATGAATTCCCTGTGGGTATGTCAAGATGGTTGTAATTTATACTATACTTGAATGTTTTCATTGATAACTTAAACTACACATAATCCTATTTTAAGCCAAGCTTTGCCCTGTAGAAATGGATCTTTTTCAAAAAAATACGTGCAGAAGAATGAATTGCCACACAGAGAGCAGGTAGAGGGTTTTTGCTTTAATATCCACCCTCTACTCAGTGTTTATTTTGGGTTATTTCATGCCCATATATCTTAAAGATATTACATTTCAGAGAAAATACATTGCATACAAGGAAAAACAAAAAAAAATAGCTTAAAAGAATATCCCTGTGTAAAAACCCTCCCATGAAAACTTACATAGTACCTTCTCTGTCACATCAGTCCTCATGAAACTCAAGCACAGACCCATCCAGTGTTGCTGAGGGCTTCTTCGGTCTTGTTGGTATAACACTGCTAGATTCCACAGGATACACCAATGTTCTCCCTTGGCTTGGTGACCTCTACCTTTTTGAAACACTGTGTGTGCGCCGGGCATACCATGAAAAAGAAACAGAGAAGAAAGTCTAGGAGTGAATGTGTAGTTCACAGAGAACTAACCTTATCTGTGGGAAGGAAGTATGAAAAGAAAAATGAAGAATAATTGGAAAGCTGAGAAACAGAGGAAGGTGAAAGGGACAAATGAAAAGATAGCATTGTTCTGAAGTATATTATATAATTAAAAATGGTTTGGGGAGTTCCCTGGTGGCCTAGTGGTTAGGATTCCAGGCTTTCACTGTTGTCGCCCAGGTTGAACCCCTGGTCGGGGAACTGAGATCCTGCAAGCCATGCAGTGTGGCCAACAACAAAAATAATAAAAATTAAAAATTTCTTTAAAAAATTGTTTAAAAGAGAGATAGGACTAAATGTGTATCTAAATGGTAACATGGATAATTGGGCCATAAGCAAAATGGCGAAGCTGACCAACCCCTTGAGTTATTTTACTTCTCATAGCAGAGGCTCTGTGCTCTCCTCACTCCCCTCACCCTGACCCTGTGTCCTCTGGCTGCCCAAAGCTCATTTCGACAGCTAGTGGCTAAGCCAGTACTTCCCCAGGCAGAGCCCTGGTGCTAGGCCATTCTCACCTCTCTTGGTCAAAATGAATCTGTGTTCTGCCCATTTTGTTACCCTGGCTTGAGAACATTTTCAGCTTCATAGACAATGCTTATTAAATGCAGCTCTCTCTTTACTTCTAGTTGCAAGCAGAGATATTTTGGGAGCAGAGGCCTCCTGACACCCTCAAATATCTGGTGGAAAGCCAACAGTTTTTGTCTAAATCAGGTAACCACAGTGACCTTACGTTTCCTCATCTGTAGAATGGAGCTAATAATACCCTTCCTTTCTATTACAATTGACAACACTGACACACATTTACCTGTTTGGTCCTCAAAGCCAGCCTGTGAGGTAAGGATTCTTTCTCCATCTTAGAGACAAGGGAAATGAAGCTCAGTGAGGTTAAGTAACTTGTCCTGGGATAATATGTGAAAGGGCTAGTGCGGGAGGAGAGAAGTCAGCTAGCCAAGACACTGAGTTGATATGCGATGATAAAGCTGGTGATGCCTGGTGCAGGAGCCACATAGCTGTACGGAGGCAGTATGGAATCAAGGGTGTATGTATGGACTTTGGAGTCACAGACACCTAGGTATGAATCCTGGCCCTGCCTCATTTTACCTGGCATCCCTTGGGCAGGTCACCTTCTCTGAGTCTACATTTCCTCATTTGGAAGATGCAGATAATAATGCTTCCCTTATGGACCTGTTGTGAGAATCAGGTGAAACGCCGAGTATAATGTACTTTTATTACAGTGCAAGGCACATGAGAAACATGCAAAACATCTGGAAGCTTCTGGAATCATTAGTGGTAGTAATACTTGGTGCGTGTGCTAGCCCAGAACATGAAGTCCACTGGCCCAAAGGTAGAGTTAGCCACTAGTAAGCAGGCCGTCAGCAAACAGAACCAAACATGGTTGGCACAAGGAAAGAAAAAGGAGACTGGTCAAGGCTACCTAGGACTAGGTTGCAGTTTCCTTAGAACAGTGGTTCCCAAACCTGAACCTGTACTAGAATTACAGGGCTCATTAAATGACAGATGGCTGGGCCTTACTCCCAGAGTGTCTGATTCAGAAGTTGAGGATGGGGCCTGAGAATCTGCATTTCTAATGAGTTCCCTGATCTTGGGAGCCCACTTTGAGAATCACTGTCACAGAATAAAGGATCCTGTCCAGTTCTAGGCATCAGAGTCTCCTTGCTTTTGTCTCCTCTTTCTGTCTTAATAAAAATTTACCTGAAAAATGCCAACCTGGTTCTGGTAGAACAAAGGGAATTGCCCATAACTGGTCCAGGGGAGCTTAGGCAATTAGAGGACTGCTGGAAACCAGGGATGGTAGGGGCAATGACTGCCCCAGTTAGAGGATGGGGAGAGGTCTTACAGCAGAATAAAGGTCAAAACTCAGATGAGAAAGAATCAGAGACAGCTGTGATTACTGAGCCCTTCCCAGCTTGGATTTCCTTCACAAGCTTTTTCTTGCCGAAGCTTTTTATCCTTTTTGCAACTACAACTGTATCGGGGGTAATGGGAGAAAGATTCACTGTATTTTCTTTATGCACTTTTCCTACTCCCTTGTTTTATTCTTTGTCAACCACAAGGCTAATGTGAACTTGGAGAGCCTAGAGCAGCATGCACAGATTATGGCAGCCAGAGCAAAAAGTTTAACAAAATTAGACATGTCTCTTGAAGTAAAATACGTGCTATGTGCTCTGTATCATGTTACAGCAAATCTGAAAAACAAGGGCTGTGTTCCAAGTCACTGCCTGGCAGCTGTCAGTAACAAAGCCTCTGCTACCTGTTAAAGACAGTTAATGAAGCAGTCTGTATTTATAAATTAGAGGATATGTCTTTGAAAATAGTAACCTAATAGAATGAGAAAGATAGATAGCCTTGGATTTAGACTTCTGGATTAGAAATCTGTCCCATGTATTTCAAGGAGGTGAAAGAACTTGTGCTCTTACATACTGAGAATATATATTTCTACTTCAAATCTTAGGAAAATGAAACACGAATAAGAACCTCTGCTATAATTCTAAGAATGTAAGTTTCTTCAGCTCTTGACACAGAGATACTTTGGACTAGGGATTCCATATACGGTGTCTGGGCCTGTTCAGTGCCTTCAGCTATCAGGTATTTGCCTGTACCAACCTACCCATATTACATGAAAACAGGTCTTGCTCATTCTTTCAGAACTCATGGCTTCTGTCCTGAACCATTCACCCCAGCTTATCTCACACTCATTCCTACCTCTTCCTCAGTCTTCTCTAATGTCTGATCTCGTGACTCATTTTTCCTCTTACCGCCTTACCTCACCCTAGGACCTGGCACTTGGTGTACTTCTCCAACTTGAGCCTTTTTGCAGTCTTCTTTGGCCAGTAATCAGATTCCCCACTTGGCTAGACTGCTGCTGGCATCGATGAATGAGTGCCGCATGGGGCCCAACCCATTCCCTGGGACTTTTATCCAGGTCCTCATGAAAGGCACCCCTGCCCCATACACCACATCCTGGGACTAGAACTCAGATTTGAGAGATTTGTGACTCAGAAGGAACAGAAAACAAATGGAAAGGAAAGAATTTGATTGCCCAGTCACTAGGTACAGAAGAGCCAACTGTATTTCTCTATTATCTAAAGTACATGAGGAAGAAAAATGATGGTTTATAGTATGTACCGTTTAGTAGTTCTGAATTCTTAGATGTGAAGAATTACTGTTTTTCCCCTTCTTCATACTCACCTCCCCCCAACAGCCCACCCATTGATTGATCGCCCAAACTTATTAATTCTATTCTCCATAATGTCTCTTGAATCCATCTTCTCCTGCCTGAGCTATTTGCAATAGTATCCTAATAACTGGTCTCCCTGTGGCCAGTTTCTCTTTCTCCCCTGGTCCTACTCTCCCATACCCCTCATCCCCTGCCAATCCATTCTCCACACTTCTGCCAAAGTAATCTTTCTAAAACATAGATCTGACCCTGTTACCCCTCTTCTTAACCTTTTCCTTCCCATATGTGTATCTGATTGTTATTATATACCCATGATTCTGGGTTTCTAGATAGACTCTTCCAATTAGGACAATAATATTGATCTACCATGTATTGTGCTTTAGAGTGTTTTCACAACTACCATATAATTTTTGAAAATTAATCCTATGACTTTAGTATTGTTTTATCTCTATATTTGAGGAGAGAGTATAACTTTTATATTTAGTGAATGGTACACAGTATGCAGTGGATATATTAAAAATTAAATATGTACTGGATCTATTTGGCTAAGTGAGTAGATTAGGTACTCTTAAAGAAAAGTCAAACTTTCAGTTCCAGAGAATGAATTTGTTAAATCTTATTCGGATGCTGGCAAATCTCAGTTGTTTAGAGCATGCAATTACTGGGGTCAAAGTTGGTGGTTCATTTCCCATTTGTTCAAGTTAGTCTCATTCAGTTTCATGGACATAGTCTGTAACCCTAACCTCAGCCAGCTATTTCACAATTGCAGGTCCCAATGGAACATGGGTAACAGAATATGGATAAATCTACAGCATGACTCCATCCTTGTTACTTGAAAACTCAAATATAATGATAACTCCTCAGGGTTATATAGATTTTTGTATATGCAGTTATACAAAGAAATTTTAGTAATAATCATCTAGACGAAGAGACAGTATGATTTTCCCAAATAGTACTTTGAGGACCCTTAAAGAATGCTCCATAAATATCTCATTCCAACAGTAGTTTCCTAAGTATACACTTCCTGTCTAAATGCTAGTTTCATCTCTACTGATCACTCAGGTAACAATTATTAATGTAACTTCACATAAATCCTGTAACAATTCCACTTATTAATTTCTGCATTCTCTCTTAAATGAATAACAAAATATTGTACATATCATATTAGCTTCCTCATTCACAGAGGTGTGAAGCTGTGATGAACATCAGGCTCAACCTTATGTACCCATGACATACAAACTACCTATATGGTAGCACTGAGAAGACCCTGGCCTGAAATTTTCAGGTTTCCTCTTATTTATTCTGGGTTAAGGTAAGAATCCATTGTTAACATGCAAATATCTCTGAGAGAAGTAATAAATTGTTCTCAGTCATTAGCACCCAGGTATGAATTAATTTATCAGATCCCTTCCACTAACACTTAATTAAAAGAGGCGTCTTAAGGAAGACACCTGACTGGTATATTTTGATGGGAAGATGGTAGAGGCAAAGGTTCATATTCCCAACGGACAGATTTAGATCACGAGGACATTATAAAGGCACAGGATGGGACACATAGGGGTGAAGTAGGAATGGTCCTAGAAGAGAGAAGTGGAACAGTATTATAAGACAAGCTTCTCTTACATCCCCATTTGGCTTTAGGCCAGCAGTAATAAGAATACATGAAATGGTATTATATTAACAGCATCCAATAATGGTTAAGAAACCAAGTTCTGGTATCAGACAGACTTGGGTTCAAATGATAGTTCTGCCACTTTCGAGAACTATAGAGAGTTCTAGAACTATAGTTGTGGTCTTAGGCAAGTTTCCTAATCACTCTGAGCCTTGATTTGCTGATCTTTGAAGGTAATAATAGTACCTGCCATACAGGGTTGTCTTGAGAATTAAATGGGATAGTTCGTGCAAAGCACTTAGTGGAATTTCTGAGACATACTAAGTGATCAAGAAATGTAAGCTATTACTATGTAAGTAAAAATTTAAGGTTGCTTATTCCCAGTGTATATAATATATTCTCAGTTGGAAGGCTACTTTTAGTTGAGACGGATTTATGCCACCTCAAAATAAAAACTCTAGAAAATGTCTTTGATGCTAGAGAGAAATAAACCTGATTAAAATAACATAAGAAATAGGCCCAAGAAATACATGAAGACAGAAGGGTCCCTATGTTCCAACAGAGACCTGAAATCTATACTTTAGAAAGATGAGGTCTAATCAAATGTGTAGAGTTGACAACTGAATTAGTACCATGAGAACTCAGAACAGTGTAGAAGGTCAGCAGATGTAACAAAGCTGGAAGCAGAAGCCAACATTACTTATTCACCTAGAAACTGTGTAAGATGTCTGGTCAACCTGTAAAAACAAGATGTAGTTTCCCTCACAGACACAATTTAGAGGAAGAGAATGAAGGTGCAGCTCCTTTCCAAGATAGGAGTGTGAGGGCAAGACATCACTGATGACCAACCTAACGGTCATGTTTATTATTATTTATGTAGACTTTTAATCGACAGTTCAGAGAAAATAACATTTGTGTTTGTGTCCTCCTTGGGCCTGAGGACATTTTTCTTGTTCCAAATCTGCTGATTAGCTGGCATAAACAAATCTCAAATCACCAAGTTACAACTGTTGCTTTTTTAGGACATAAACAAAGAGTCCTTACCTATGTGACTAAAAGCAGACCAAAGCACTAGGTTAGATGGAATGTTAAAAGTATGGCTGTTAACTGTCACCTGCATAATAACCCCTGACAGCCATTTCCTGCTTGGCAGCATAAGGAAGGGGGGCGGTGCTGGAGAGTGTGGGTGATTGACTTGTCATTATGACTTGAATAATCCCTTCTGCCTACCTGTCCTGAACAAGCAACACTTTCTTTCATTATGAGAGACACAGTGTCAGTAACTGGTTCTAAGGGAAAAGGTCATGATTTAGTTTTGTTGGATTCAAGAAATGTGAGTTTGCAAGTCAATGGAAGAACAATTAACATTTGTATATGGTACCTTCCAGCATACAAAACATATTTTCAAACATGACTTTAATTAACTCCTACAATAGATATGTGAGGTAAGTCATAGCTATTTTTGCTTCTACTGTGAGTACACTGAGTTTCCAGGGTGAAAAGACTTGTCCCAAACCTCGCGAACATTCCAGCATTGACTCCAAATTCTAGGCTCTTGACATCCCACCTAATCTTGATTAACATTATCTCCATCTACCAGGGTTCCTGGTCTATAATCCTTGTGTCTGACTTCTCCTTCAAACCCTTTCTTCTACTAGTCATGAGCTGCTATTCATTTCACCTCCATAGTGCTTCTCAAATCTATCCACTATTGAAATTCATATCCCCATTTCCACGGCCCTAGCCCAAGCCACCGTTGTTTTTCATCTGCATTATTGCAATAGTCTCCTAAATGGTCTGCTTGTGATCTTCTGCTCTGTCTGTTTACAGCAACATGTATGTTGCTGCTAAAGTGGGCTATTTAAAAGTGTAAATCTGAACATGACACTCACTTGCTTAAAACCCGTCAATGGCTCCTCAACACCTTCAGAATGAAATCCTAATTCCTTAGCCTGCCCCTGCCTCATCCCTTTCTTCCTCTTCTTTTTATACACCCTATGCTCCGGCTAGACTTAGCTCTCTTCTCCTCCTTGAACCTCTCATGACCTTTCTCTTTTCTGTGTTTTTCATTCTATTGGAAAAAGCTCTTCCTCCTGTTGTCTACCTTATTACATGGGAGCAGCCCATAACAAATGTCTCCACTGAGATATTCTAACCCTGACATAGTCCTTCTATTCACCTTCATATAAACTCCTGTTATGGCATTTAACAAGTTTAGTTGTAACTATTGATTTACATGTTCATCCGACGCACTAGACTCTGAGATAAGGGCCAAAGACTTGTCCTGTGAAACATATACCCAGCCTTTTGGCCTTCCACAGTGTTTGGAACATAGTACGGAGTAAAAAATATATATTTTTTACATGAAACTCATAAGCAATGATTATCTACCATATGCCCAACTTTATGACACGTGGGAAGGTCCTAGGTCCAAGCCTTACTGAAAAGAGGAGAATTACACAGTTCATTTTGCCGAGGATCAACATAAGACGTTTCATAATTGAGATATTGTGTGGTACTGACTAAAAGTCTATAGCAGTTTAGAAGAAGATTTGAAACCAGGGAGGCCACTCTTTCCTTTAGAAATGATGATTACTTATGAAGGGCCAACAGCAATTGAATATTTGCCATCTGGCAACTGTCACAGTACTCACTGTAAGTCAGATTTAATAAACCCAAGTCCTTTTAAAGGTGAAGGTGTTTTGTGTTATTTAAGGAGAAATACCATCCCCCAGGAGACTGACTCAAGGAAAGTACTCAGAAACTGAAACTAAATTCCTCCAAGTGTTAGGAGGCAGAATTCTACCTGTCTGGGATGTGACACGGTTGAAATACCTTCTTTAAGGCAGTTCAGATCCACTATTTTCATTGAGGAGAAGAAAGCACACTTGCATTTCATTTGATCAAAGTTTGAATAAATCAGGGTGGACATTTGGTGCTATACCCATTGGGCACCCTTTCCTAGGTTAACACTGCTGAGTCTCCACTTGCTCTCAAACAGAATGTGATGCCAGTGGTTATGGCTTGCACCCTCTGTAATACTGTGGCACAACCTGTAGAAATATTTCCCTCCACGATCAGTTAAGTTAGCTAACTGGGAAGCTACCTGCCTTCCCTCAAAAGTGATTTTGAACAGCCCTCAACCTCCACTACATAGAGTTGAAAATAGTTGTTTTCGTTGAAAAATGTGGGGCCTTAAGTGTTTTCCCAGTAAAGCTGAAGTAAATCAGAATTTTGTTTAAAACATGTGTGCATTGTGGAGCTCTAAATGCGAAATGTTATTCAAGAAAACCAAATCAACAAACCTTTATTGAGTATTTGCTATGTGTAAAGCCCTGTGCTTATTGCTGTGTGGGACATGTGGAAGCATAAATCAGGGTCCTTGCCCTTAAGCTGTTTAGTTAGGTGGTAGAGGAATCCCTCAGCTAGATCACAGATGGGAGCAAGGGGTGAAGTTGACCCTTAGTTGGTATGTTATGAACTTATTAATTGAGGCGTTTAAAGAAAACAGAGCAGACAAGCTATGATAGGAGAATGTAGGTCGGGGGACAGAGGTTGGCTGAAGAATTAAGAAAGGAAAAAGGAAGATTCAGAGCAGAGGATCCTAGATGCATGGTGGTGGGTAAGGCCAGGCAGAGTGTCCTAAGGCAGAAAAACACATAGGAAGGTTCATGGAGAGAGCAAGACCTGTGTCGTGGGCTGGAGTAGGAGGTAAAAAGAAGCCAAATTCGTAGAGCAGAGTAGTCAGAATGTGCCAGCTGTGTTGGTGATGAAGGTATAGACTGCATACAGAGAATTGGGTTCTACCAAAAGCAAATAGGTTCCACAAAGGGTTCAAACAAAACAGAACGCTAGGCCTCCAGAAACTAGGATGAGAACCGAAGATAATAGCTCCACGCTGGACTGGTGGGTGGACTTTAACCAACCTGAATCCCATCCCTCTAAGGAAAGGCCTATGGATTAGAAAGGAGTGCCAGGAGATGGAGCCTGAATTAGAATCCACGCATGGCTTATATCTGTGCAAAGTGAGCCACGCGAACTGTACCTGGGAGGAACTTTACTGGTACATAGTATAGAGCTTGGAATGTCTTTATATTGGAGGGAGGCTGGTCCTCAGTGGACAACGTGGGGGGACGAATGCTACTGGAAAACCTGGACAGTCTGGTGAAAATGGGGAACTTATAACTCCAAGTAAAGAAATCTCCAGCCCCATTACACATGGCATCTTAAGAACCTGAGACATGTCAACGTGGGGGAAGCATGCCTGAGGGTCTGAAATCCCCACAATTAGATTCTATCTTCCATGGCCTTGAGGAAACAGATCTTTTAATTGAACTAAAACATTATTACCTTGGAGGGTAACGCTTTATATGATTCATTAGTTTTGTCTCCAAAACTTCTTTCAACAAACGTTGAGGGCCTGATACAATGCTAGAGGCACACGTGTGTATAAAACCTAATCCTCCCTTTCAAGAAGCTCACAGTTTAGCTGCGCTTAGGGCCTTATGTGAGGATGGTACAGCAAAACTCGTCTTAGGAGGAGGTTAGGTGGGATGAGGTTACGTGGAGGAGAGGGAGGGGGATAGGAAGGGGGGAGGGGGAGAAGGAGAGAGAGAATGTGCAGACAACTAGGAAAAGTTCAGGGCTTGGAGCTCTGTGGAGGCTGAAAACATAAGCACCTGGGGACAAAGGAAGAGGATCATAGCAAAAGATAGGCTGGGACGGGAGGATGGTAAATTCTGTGGATTGGAAGACAGATAACGAAGCCTATAAGGAAGAGACAGGACCAAGCCAAAACTGGAACTAGAAGAAACTAAGTTTTCTGAGTCTAAGTTTCTGATGGATAGAATGTCTGTTGTTTCAATATAATGCCTCTAGTGTGTGTGTGTGTGTGTGTGTGTGTGTGTGTGTGTGTGTGTGTGTGTGTGTGTGTGAGTGTGTGTGTGTGTGTGTGTGTGTGTGAGAGAGAGAGAGAGAGACAGACAGACAGACAGACAGAGAGAAAGAGAGAGACAGACAGACAACTTGAGATTCTGTCAAACTTTTTAACCATTGGTACAGGGTGGAGATTGTAACCACTAAAACAAAAGCAACTAGACGAGTGAGCCTAAATTGAACTTTAAAAAAGAGGAAGTGAGGAAAGTTTGTTTGTGAGCTTTGTGGCAGGAAATCCTGTGACTAACCTTATTTCACACATCTCACATTATTCAAAGGGATCTGAACTTTCTTAACACCGTACTTAAAATGGAAGGGGCTGTCTCAGAGGTACTGATGTCTGAGAAGAGCTGACCCCCTTGCTAAATAAACTAATCCAATATAGGTTGCCCTTTACTTGTGAAGAGATGCTTCAGGGAACACGCCTCCCCTAGGATTTCCAATCAATAGAGTAATGCAGCATTTACAAATGGAATTCAACTCTATTGGGGGAAAATGCCACTATATTGGAAACAAAATCAACAGGTTATCCTTCTTTACCTGTAGACATATTTTTATAGGGCTAGTATCAACCACTGTGTATGTGCTATAATCATTTTCAATAGCACTGGTGGAAGTACGGGCTATGGTGCGGACTGCAGGGGGCTGAAGAGTTGGTGAGGAGGGGAGAGGATGATGGTCAGGGTAAGACAATTACAAAACAACAAGCATCCAGGCAAGTGATGACATGTTCTTCTGCAAGGGCACACTCATAGGAAGGAGCTCCTATGCTGGGCCGGGCTGGCCTATTAACAGGGACAGTTAGGATTCCAACCACCTGGGGCTTTCATTTCCAGCTGAAGGTGCAATTGTAGCAAGAAGGGGGTCTCAGACTTATCTTTTATCAACCATGAGTGAAAATGTACCTCAGGCAACACTGAAGCCCTTGGCATTTTTTTTTGATTAATTAATTTATTTTTGGCTGCGTTGGGTCTTCGTTGCTGTGCACAGGCAAGTGGGGGCTACTCTTCGTTGCGGTGCGTGGGCTTCTCATTGCAGTGGCTTCTCTTGTTGTGGAGCATGGGCTCTAGGCGCGCAGGCTTCAGTAGTTGTGGCACACAGGCTCAGTAGTTGTGGCTTGCGGGCTCTAGCGCACAAGCTCAGTAGCTGTGGCGCACGGGCTTAGTTGCTCCACGGCATGTGGGATCTTCCGGGACCAGGGCTCGAACCCGTGTTCCCTGCACCGGCAGGAAGATTCTTAACCACTGCGCCACCAGGGAAGTCCCGCCCTTGGCTTTTTCATATTTCAGAAGTGTATATAAAGCACGCTCAGTTTTCTGAAGACAATACAAAAAGAAAGTGTGCAAATTGTTGACAATATATGCTGAGGGCTGCCACGGTTCAGGCCAAGTGACTGCATTTTCTAAACAGCCAGTGGGACCCTCGTTACAGTACATCATATCACTGCTCTCCTTGATGGAGTCCACAGGACTCTCACCAAGAGTCTAGTCTCCCTTTCAAATAGAATCATATATCTAGAGGTGCACAAACCATGTCAATACTCATCTTCCCACCTCCTGTCTGGGCCCTGTATCTCTGTGGGGGACATGCTGCAGGGCTGCATGTCTCTACAGGCAGCTGAGCCTTAGAAAAGGTCAGAATCCTATTTACAGGCCTGACTTGCCATTTCACTCATGAACTGATGAGGGCAGGGTTCTTTCCGTACTGGCTGAAATCGTTTGGGGAAACCTGCTGTGTTCAAAGAACTCAAACAAAAGGCAGGATGAGTAAATAAGTTAGATATTTGCAGGCACATGCTGGAAACCAGGCCTCCAGCGGAAACAGACATACTGGTGGCAACCTCTCAGGGTACTCTGCCTCCTTATGAGGTTCACACTGGCCAGCACCAGATATGAGGGGCCAGGTCAAGGTTGGAGACCCCAGTAAGCTGCAGTAAGGACTCCCAGCTGGTCTGGAGAGCAGGGACTGGAGGCTGGGGCTGGAATTACATCTGCACCTGGTTCAGGCAAGGTTCATGAAGCTGAGACAAGAGCCAGGCAGAAGCCAAGACATGGGGGAGGGGGATATTCCAGACCAAGGGGATGCTGTGAACAAAGAGGCAGGAAGGCACAGAGCACTTCTGAGGAATAGTTAGGATCTTTTGTCAGCGCCCAGGAACATCGGAACCTGAGGATCTAGAAATCAAGCTTTAGGACCCAGGAGAACACCTGCAAAATTGTCCAGGGCTGGGAAGGTGGTGGGGGGAGGTCAAAGAAGAAGCTTCTCATCACTGACTTCAGAGGAGAGAAAGCGATGGCCTGAAATCCTGGTGATTGGGTCGATTATAGTCTCAAACTTAGGCAAGGGCCTTAGGCCTGGAAACCAGTAGGGAAACTTGGGACTCAGTTCAATGCATTTATTGAAAACCTACTATGTGCAAGTCTCTCTGCTAGGTTCTGAATCAGGAATGCGACAAGTTGGAACTCAGTGGCCACATCAAAAGTACAAACCATGCCCAATTTGATAGTGTCAAAAAGCCGGGTATATGGAATGTACAGACCTGATTGGGCATATGATGTGCTTTCCACTCAACTATAATTTATGAATAATTTATGAATCCCAGATCAGACACATGACTTAAGGATTTTGTCTCAGGACTCAGTTGATTTGTATAAAGTTGTTATAAACTGTTATAAGGTTTAAACATTAAATCACATTTAGTTCTACATTTTACAATTGATCTTTATTGAAAGCAATAAACACACATGAAGAGAAACACAGTAGACAGCTATAGAAATGTATATGAGTGAGAAGCAAAGAGGTAATTAGAAAATGCAAACGCTTTGGAATAGAAAAACATGATTTCAGATCCTGTCTGTACCCTTTACTAGCTGTGTGACCCCAGAAGCATTGCTCAACCTTTCTGTGCCTCATTTTCCTCATGTGTAAAATGGGGATTAAAAAATAATACCTGCAAGAATTATTGTGGGGATTCACTGAAATAATGTACCTAAAACATTTAGCAAAGTGTCTATACTTAAGTACTCAAAAATGACAGTTTTTACTTTTGCTGTTGATTTTGTCATTCATCTATTGTTGAAGCTGTTGGCATATTGTTCCATTTATACTTTCTTTATAAATGTATTCAGCTTCTTTCAGAAATGTTTATCCTTAATTTTTTCAAAAAAATTTTCAAACAAATCTTGGCAAGCATTTCTGTATTCACTTGGATTATTCAGAGAAAGTTCATGTTTTTTAGTCATCAGGAGTGGCTTTTTCTCATCCCCTTAATATGCCAATTTGTGAAAATGACCCTTGATCCCAACATTCCTACTTCATAGTAAAATGATGATTTTCCACATCTCTTAGATTTAGAAGATTGATATTCTCAAGAGGAAATTATGTAAGTACATTATACTGTATCAGATCTATAGTTACTTTCTCTATATCCCATTTGGCTGATAGGTACTCATTAGGGTATGACTTAAGATCCAAAGGTTCATTACAGAGATTATTGTAAGACAAAATAGCAAAAACACTTTGGGAAGCTTCGTTCGTGGTTCTTTATCAACTGACTCAAGGGTAATCATGGAATCTTAGCTTAGGTTCTCTAGGAATCAGACCCTGAGACAAGAGTTTGAATGAAAATGGTTTGTTCGGGAATTGCAGGTAACACCTGTAAGGGAATGGGATAGCTGTAAAGAAAATAAAGGCAGTCAGTAAAGAGTACGCTATTGATTTACAATGTTGTGTTAGTTTCAGGTGTACAGCAAAATGAATCAGTTATACATGTATCCATTCTTTTTCAGATTCTTTTCCTATATAGGTTATTACAGAATATTGTAAATCAACTATACCTCAATAAAAATTTTTTTAAAAAGAGTATGCTATTGAGCCAGCTACCACAGTGGGGGACCAACACTTAATCATATAGGGAACCTCTGGAAAATGGTGCAACACATACACCTCAGAATTATCCCACCAAGAGGCAAGGGAGCTGAAGTATTTATACACCAGCTTATGAGCCACATCTTACCACTCCTGCGGTGTGTTAATTCACTGGCATTTTTTAGATTGCTGCACATATAGGCAGCATAGAGATCTACAGTTCTGGGAAAAGAGTCCTCAAGCAGTCATGCAGATACTGGCAGTTGGAACTCAGCCCAAGCACATGGAAAGGACTGAGGGACATAGGTGGAGCTCCAACAATACCTGTTATCTCAAGAGAAGCTGAAATGGGCTTTTTTATTCCATGGGATGAAGGGCTACTGGGTTAAGGTTTGGTTTAAGCTCTGACTCTGGTTCTGGCTCTTTTACTCTGTTGCCTTAATCTTTTAATCTGCTTCCCACTGACTGACATGTATTTTCTTGGGACCAGAGTAGAAATATCTAACAATTGAGGATGAAAGGAATCAAGCTGAGAGAGAGAGAGAGAGAGAGAAAGAGAGAGAGAGAGAGAGAGAGAGAGAGAGAGAGAGAGAGAGAGAGAGAGAGAGAGAGAGAGAAAAGAGAGCTGATACCTGTTTAACCTTGGGGGAAGCAAGAGACTGCCTGGAGAGGAGGTCCCAAGAGAGAGGCAGACTCTTGAACTCCTAAGACAATGCACCAATAGTGTCCTGGAATGTGAAGACTCCTACTGCTGTGCTACTCTTCTTCAGTGTGGAAGGGGGGTGCTGGGAGAAGGGAGAAGTTGGTTCCCATTTGTTAGGATTTGTCTTCCTGAGGTCTAGGGTGGTAGCCTTCACACTGCACTCCTGGGTATAGTAGGCATTTGCCATAGTTTGGTTATCAGCATTGAATTCCTCTTTCTTAATAGTTCTCCAGTCTCCTTTTGAGGAATTTCCCATTGTGTGTGGTCTCAGTAGGAGACAGTGCTTACCTTTCATTGCAGTATCCCAGGGGCCCGAACCTTGCTCACCACAACTCTTTGGAGCCATGGGGCAGGCATGTAACTGTCAGAAAAAAATCCTAGAATTACTTAGTACAGTTATGGAAAACTTGGGATGTATGATAGCAAGGAAATTGAAATCAGAGGCTGAAAGAAAGGAGCTTCTTTACTTCCATGGATTTTATAAGTGGGATGTTTCAGAGTTAAACAGTAAGGGTCATCTGGACAGTTTCATCACACTGGGAGAAGGAATGATGATGATGATAATGATGATGGTGATGGTGGCCGTGGCTACTAGTTACTGAATGCCTACTCTTTTTTTTTTTTTTTTTTTTTTTGTGGTATGCGGGCCTCTCACTGTTGTGGCCTCTCCCGTTGCGGAGCACAGGCACCGGACGCGCAGGCGCAGCGGCCATGGCTCACGGGCCCAGCCGCTCCGCGGCATGTGGGATCCTCCCGGACCGGGGCACGAACCCGTATCCCCTGCATCGGCAGGCGGACTCTCAACCACTGCGCCACCAGGGAAGCCCTGAATGCCTACTCTTCACAGGGCCAGACACTGCACATGGGTAATATCATTTATCTTTACAGCGATCCTGTGGTCTAAGTGCTATCATGACCTCCATTTTTCAGAAACTGGAAATTGAGCCTGGGAGAAATTATGTAACTTGCCAGGGATCATACAGCTAGTAAGTAGGCTTTAAATCCAGTCCCGTCTGACTCCAGAGCCTGAGCTCTTTACTGTCATGCTGGGCTGTTACTATTCCATAGCCAGGAATTCAAATACGTAGTTGGAATGGGCTTCGCTGAAACATGAACAGAAGGTTGAAAGGAGGGCACCGTTAAATTAGCTGACCACATGTGGCCACGATTCAGTGTTGCAGGGAGGGTGACAGACCAGTTCAGTGACTGCAGGGAGTGACGGAGACAGTATGGAAGACTGATGTGATTAGATATGGAGACTGCTGTGTCGATAGTGGCATGTGCTGTTCTATGGCTTACGTGGATTTAAAAGAGCTAGCTTCTCTGTCGGCTGCAACTATCTTCTTTAGTATTCCCTTGACTTCCTGATTTTACAAAACCCACTGGAATGTTGACTTCACAGTTTTGTTCTCCTCCTACTCACTCAAGTACAATTGACATTAAGCTTAAATCTCTGTTTTGTAGACATCCTCATACTATGAGTTCCATTGGGACAAAATTCTGAAGATGATTTGGTGTGTGTGTGTGTGTGTGTGTGTGTGTGTGTGTTCGTGTACACGTGTCCATGCGTGCTTGCATAGTATGTCCCAGCTTATTTCTCTTTAGTTTCATATATCTTTATTGATAGGGAAGTTATATTCAAGAATGCTCAGTTCAAATATATGTGATATTGCATGCCTGAGGGGCTCTAATAATGATGATTTGCATATTTCAAACACAAAATAGTGAGCTTAAGATTCTTTTCTTCTTTCGTCTAAGAGTTTCTAAGGGTTTAGAGAAGTTGTTTCTGAGTATGCAATGACAACATGAGAGTTATGGCTTTAAGCTGGGTTGTGCAAGTGTGTCCGTGTGAACGCATGTGTGTGTGCGTGCACTCATGCGTGAGTACATGCCTGGATGCTTCTCCCCATCTCTGTGCTTTGCTGTGATTGAAACATCACAGAGTAGCCCCCAGCAGGAAGCTAGCAGATACCCTGAAGGCTACTAGTAGTGTGATATTCTCAGAGTTGTGAAAAAGAAACTTGAGAAATCATGATGAAAAAAAATGTTTTAATCTCCTTGGGCCTTAGGGGCTATAATAATAGGGATGGATATAAAATCCATGCAGGTGTCTAACCTCAGCATAAATTGGAAAGGATTATACACAGTACTCCTCCCCCACACATATTCCTTACAAACACTTCCCAGGATCCCTTGTTTACATTAGTTGTTGGGAAAATGTGTTTTCACATGAGGGGCAGAAAAGGTTGGAGGAGAACGAGTGTGTGTTCAGGTGTCTTAACAGCTGTGTGAGGGACATACTTGTTTGTAGAAGTCACTTGTTTGCCAAGGTCCAAGGCCCCTACCTATATCTAGCTGTACCTCCCATCCACACTGTTGTGAGACTCCAGACTGATGATAGTGAGCCCCGCAGCCTTGCAAACTGGCTAAGCCCCAAATCAGAGATTCATTATTGTTGAAAGGAATCATAGGGTTTATCCAAATTACTGAGATAAGGGTCAAGTCACATGGGGACCAAATCCAATTTCCTATTTTGGGAACTCTGTGATGAGAAGGGTAAGCTGCCAGGAGTCTTATTTACGTAAGGACACAGGAAACGTAGGCCTCCTGGGATAAATAGTGAAGGCTCTCAGCACAACAGGATTAAAAATGTGAACAAAGAAGGGGAGACAAAGGCTGTTCCAGCAGTGAGGGTTGACGGGAACTCACTTGAAAGTAGGAAAGAAGTGAGGTCCCTGGGCTCCTTCCTGTGACACTAGCTTGGAAGCATTGAGAAATGCAGTAATGCCCTCCGGCCTGATTCTTCAGACCTTATAGCACAGCAAAGGAAAGAACAAAACCCAGAATAGTCAGGATACCTTGCCTCGCACAAGATCGTATGCATCTGAGAATAGATCAGGTTAGGCTGGGCAAGAGAATGTTACTGAAAGGAAGTTATGCTCCCCATTGGGGACCCCTGTAGCAGTAGTGGTGGGAGCCAGAGTAGCAATGGAGTAATGACAGTTGCATTAACAGAATGCTGGGTGCAGTAAGTGGTGTGCCCCAGATATTAACAGCAATAACACCACTTCTCGAGGCTTACTATGTATCAGGCCTCTTTCATACTTTATTACCAATCCCATGCGGTAGGTACTAGCTTATCTCCAATTTACATATGAGAAAACAGAGTCAGAGAGGGTAAGCATCTGGCACAGGGTCATATAACTGCTGAGTGGCTGCCCAAGTTCAAAGATTTTAACTTCAAACCCCATGCTTTTAATCACTCAGCTATGTGGTAGCAAGAGTTATCCAAAAGAATATTATGGCTTCCCTGGTGGTGCAGTGGTTAAGAATCCACCTGCCAGTGCAGGGAACACAGGTTCAAGCCCTGGTCCCAGAAGATCCCACATGCTGCAGAGCAACTAAGTGCGTGCGCCACAACTACTGAGCCTGCACTCTAGGGCCTGCGAGCCACAATTACTGAGCCCGTGTGCCACAACTACTGAAGCCCGGGAGCCTAGAGCCTGCGCTCCGCAATAAGAGAAGCCACTGCAATGAGAAGCCCACGCACCACAACCAAGAGTAGCCCCCACTCGCCACAACTAGAGAAAGCCCGTGTGTAGCAACGAAGACCCAACGCAGCCAAAAATTCATAAATAAAATAAATAAATTCATAAAAAAAGAAAAAGAACGTGAGCTCCCTGGTACTAGCCTTGGAGTTCCAGAACATTTCTGATTGGGAACTCTAAGTGGAGCTCACTGAAAGGCTGCTATGCTCCAGCAGAAGAAAGACCCCATGATGTGATCCTTGGTTTCTCTGGGATCTGCTTTGTCCATGGGGGATCTAAGGCCAGTGCAGAGCAGAGGTTCTCAACAGGGCTAGTACTGCCTTCTAGAAGGGGTTTTGGAAATTTTGGGGGACAGACTTGTCTTCTTGTGTATTTCTGCCCAAGCCTTTACATATAGAAACAAATATTGCTTTATAATAAATCATTTCCCCTTTTCCCTCTTTTATATCACAGGACATTATTTTTTTATTTTTATTTTTTAAACACATGTGTAGATGGGTTGAATCACGTGTTTTCCACTTCAGGATAATGGCAGGAGTTAATTTGCTTTTTCTTATGAAAAAGAAGCATTAGGTTAAGAACCACTGCTGTAGATGGTTTATAACGGCCCCTGCAGTTGTGATAGTCTATGTTCAAATCAGTCTTGGGGCAAGTAAAGCAATGTAATGCCCTGCATCAGTAGTATTGCAATGACCTGACAGCTGAGGCCTGCCTCCCTGCCTCCCTGATATGGATGTACCTGGATTGCCTACACCTAGGGCACCCTGCTGATAAGGTTCTCTTGCCACCATCTAAGGTCACAGAAGTTGCTCCACGAACGATCACACAGCTTTGGACTTTGGCCTCTTTCTTTTTCTCTCTACAAGCCTCTGTCTGCGTCAAGAGGCTACAGGGAGGACAATCTTTGCTATTCTGGGCCAGAGGGATGGTATAACAGAGGAAATCCATTAAAACAAGTGACAAGTATGTCTCCTGATTTCCCTTAGTTTAGCTCAGGTCACACTGATTAGGATCAGACCATAAATTTTCTGTTATACACACCTAGCTCCACCCCTCCCATCCATGATGGTGGGCTGTTCCTTACTCCTAATTTAGGGGACTCGCCATCCTTTCTTCTTAGGCCAGCCCCAGCCATCACCCTTGAATTTCAGCCTAAGACTGCTCACTGGGCAGGCAGCTAAACTCGACTCCACAGTTGTGTCCTTCCAAGGCTTCTGCTAACATCTCTTCACAAGTCTCTCCTTAGAGCCTTCCTCTTTAGGCTCCTCCTTACAGCCTGCCTACCAGAGTGGCCTACGAAGCTACTTCCTCTTTGAAGGTCTTTCTGAACTACCCCTAACTCGCTGCTTCCCCCAGTCATTCCAGCCTGAATCAAGCAAATCGAGATGTGACCTCAGTTCCTCTGCACAGCATGTTTTCTCTCTGGCATGGGCTCCATTGAGTTCAGTCATCGTCTCTCCATCATCCTCCCAAGCAGGGGCCTTCTTAGTTCTCTTGCTGGTGTCTGCACATGGTATCCAGGAAGTTCCACGAGAATAGGGGTACATCTATGATGTTCACTGTCATATAACTCCAGCCTGCTAGCACAGATCCTGACACCGAGGGAGCACTCAATGAATGTATTTCAAGTCACCGACTGACTGTGAGGTCCATATGTCCAGTTCCTATTAAAAGTAATGGGGGGAACCTCCCTGGTGGTCCAGTGGTTAGGACCCTGCACTTCCACTGCAGGGGGCATGGGTTCAATCCCCGGTTGGGGAACTAAGATCCTGCATGCCACGCAGCACAGCCAAAAAATAAAAATTAAAAGATTTTTTTAAAAAAAACTTAATGGGAACCATAGTATCTGCTTGGACCCTAAATAACTATTAAATCCAGGATTTCCTATAAGGAGCCATGGATACTAATCAACACTGGGACCTAGTCTGGTTCCCATGAGGAGCCTAAAAATCTCATGGCCTAAATTCACAAAATCTTTCTCCTACATCTATTTCTAGAGAGTTCCACTACCCCGAGGAATAGTCCAGCAAGGCCCACACCAAGCATTTGCAATAAACAGTTTGACTCAGAGTTGGGTAAGAGATGAGAAGGGGTGGTCCTTCATATCCATTGCTGTCTCGGCCGAGCTGGGAGTGAAGGCCAGCTTAGAGCTTCACTGCCCTGGTCTTTCAGAGCTGCCCACAGCTTGGAATTCAGTTTAAATAGGACTCTCGAGTTAAAATTTGGTTCAAGCCACACAGTATCTTTTTCTCCTCAGAAAATGGGAAAATAAGACTGGCCTATGAGTCACACATGGAAAGTGTTCATCATGATGCTGTGAAAAACTATTTCCAAAGGGCGTCCAGACACTGCTGTTGTTTCCACTCTGCCCTAGTGGCCAAGGAGGGTGATGTGCACCCTCAGAAGAGGACAGCGAAATTTGCTCCTGCATAGGGCCCTGCTGGGGTCAGCAATGTCCTCCTCATTCTGCTTCCTTAGACTACAGCCACAGGAAAGTTAGTGAAACCCGTGACATCAGGCAACGTAGTTCATGCTCTGGGCCTCAATTTCTGCATTTTTATTTATTTTTTAACATCTTTATTGGAGTATAACTGTTTTACAATAGTGTGTTAGTTTCTCCTTTACAACAAAGTGAATCAGTTATACATATACATATGTTCCCATATCTCTTCCCTCTTGCGTCTCCCTCCCTCGCACCTTCCCTATCCCACCCCTCTAGGTGGTCACAAAGCACAGAGGTGAACTCCCTGTGCTGTGCAGCTGCTTCCCACTAGCTATCTATTTTACATTTGGTAGTGTATATATGTCCCTGCCACTCTCTCACTTCGTCACAGCTTACCCTTCCCCCTCCTCGTATCCTCAAGTCCACGGTCTAGTAGGTCTGTGTTTTATTCCCGTCCTACCACTAATCTCTTCATGACATTTTTTTCCTTAGATTCCATATATATGTGTTAGCATACGGTATTTGTTTTTCTCCTTCTGACTTACTTCACTCTGTATGACAGACTCCAGGTCCATCCACCTCACTACAAATAACTCAGTTTCATTTCTTTTTATGGCTGAGTAATATTCCATTGTATATATGTGACACATCTTCTTTATCCATTCATCTGTTGATGGACACTTAGGCTGCTTCCATGTCCTGGCTATTGTAAATAGAGCTGCAATGAATATTTTGGTACATGACTCTTTTTGAATTATGGTTTTCTCAGGGTATATGCCCAGTAGTGGGACTGCTGGGTTGTTTGGTAGTTCTATTTGTAGTTTTTTAAGGAACCTCCATACTGTTCTCCATAGTGGCTGTATCAATTTACATTCCCACCAGCAGTGCAAGAGGGTTCCCTTTTCTCCACACCCTCTCCAGCATTTATTGTTTCTAGAGTTTTTGATGATGGCCAATCTGACCGGTGTGAGGTGATATCACATTGTAGTTTTATTTTGCATTTCTCTAGTGATTAATGATGTTGAGCATTCTTTCATGTGTTTGTTGGCAATCTGTATATCTTCTTTGGAGAAATGTCTATTTAGTTCTTCTGCCCATTTTGGGATTGGGTTGTTTGTTTTTTTGTTATTGAGCTGCATGAGCTGCTTGTAAATTTTGGAGATTAATCCTTTGTCAGTTGCTTCATTTGCAAATATTTTCTCCCATTCTGAGGGTTGTCTTTTGGTCTTGTTTATGGTTTCCTTTGCTGTGCAAAAGCTGTTAAGTTTCATTAGGTCCCATTTGTTTATTTTTGTTTTTATTTCCATTTCCCTAGGCGGTGGGTCAAAAAGGATCTTGCTGTGATTTATATCATAGAGTGTTGTGCCTATGTTTTCCTCTAAGAGTTTGATAGTGTCTGGCCTTACATTTAGGTCTTTAACCCATTTTGAGTTTATTTTTGTGTGTGGTGTTAGGGAGTGTTCTAATTTCATACTTTTACATGTAGCTGTCCAGTTTTCCCAGCACCACTTATTGAAGAGGCTGTCTTTTCTCCACTGTATATCCTTCCCTCCTTTATCAAAGATAAGGTGACCATATGTGTGTGGGTTTATCTCTGGGCTTTCTATCCTGTTCCATTGATCTGTATTTCTGTTTTTGTGCCAGTACCATACTGTCTTGATTACTGTAGCCTTGTAGTATTGTCTGAAATCAGGGAGCCTGATTCCTCCAGCTCCGTTTTTCTTTCTCAAGATTGCTTTGGCTATTCAGGGTCTTTTGTGTTTCCATACAAATTGTGAAATTTTTTGTTCTAGTTCTGTGAAAAATGCCATTGGTAGTTTGAATGGGATTGCATTGAATCTGTAGATTGCTTTGGGTAGTATAGTCATGTTCACAACATTGATTCTTCCAATCCAAGAACATGGTATATCTCTCCATCTGTTTGTATCATCTTTAATTTCTTTCATCAGTGTCTTAAAGTTTTCTGCATACAGGTCTTTTGTCTCCTTAGGTAGGTTAATTCCTAGGTATTTTATTCTTTTTGTTGCAATGATAAATGGGAGTGTTTCCTTATTTTCTCTTTCAGATTTCTCATCATTAGTGTATAGGAATGCAAGAGATTTCTATGCATTAATTTTGTATCCTGCTACTTCACCAAATTCATTGATTAAATCTAGTTCTTTTCTGGTAGCATCATTAGGATTCTCTATGTATGCTACATGTCATCTGCAAACACTGACAGCTTTATGTCTTCTTTTCCGATTTGGTTTCCTTTTATTTCTTTTTCTTCTCTGATTGCTGTGGCTAAAACTTCCAAAACAATGTTGAAAAATAGTGGTGAGAGTGGGCAACCTTGTCTTGTTCCTGATCTTAGTGGAAATGATTTCAGTTTTTCACCATTGAGGATGATGTTGGTTGTAGGTTTGTCATATATGGCCTTTATTATGTTGAAGTAAGTTCCCTCTATGCCTACTTTCTGGACAGTTTTTATCATATATGGGTGCTGAATTTTGTCAAAAGCTTTTTCTGCCTCTATTAAGATGATCATATGGTTTTTCTCCTTCAATTTGTTAATATGGTGTATCACATTGATGGATTTGCATATATTGAAGAAACGTTGCATTCCTGAGGTAAACCCCACTTGATCATGGTGTATGATCCTTTTAATGTGCTGTTGGATTCTGTTTGCTAGTATTTTGTTGAGGAGTTTTGCATCTATGTTCATCACTGACATTGGCCTGTAGTTTTCTTTCTTTGTGACATCTTTGTCTTGTTTTGGCATCAGGGTGATGTTGGCCTCATAGAATGAGTTTGGGAGTGTTCCTCCCTGTGCTATATTTTGGAAGAGTTTGAGAATGATAGGTGTTAGCTCTTCTCTAAATGTTTGATAGAATTCGCCTGTGAAGCCATCTGTTCCTGGGCTTTTGTTTGTTGGAAGATTTTAAATCACAGTTTCAATTTCATTACTTCTGATTGGTCTGTGCATATTTTCTATTTCTTCCTGGTTCAGTCTTGGCACATTGTGCTTTTGTAAGAATGTGTCCATTTCTTCCTGGTTGTCCATTTTATTGGCATATAGCTGCTTGTAGTAATCTTCATGATCCTTGGTAGTTCTGCAGTGTCAGTTGTTACTTCTCCTTTTTCATTTCTAATTCTATTGATTTGGGTCTTCCCCTTTTTTCTTGATGTGTCTGGCTAATGGTTTACCAATTTTGCTTATATTCGCAAAGAGCCAGCTTTTAGTTTTATTGATCTTTTCTGTCGTTTCCGTCATTTCTTTTTCATTTATTTCTGATCTGACCTTTATGATTTCTTTCCTTCTGCTAACATTGGGGTTTGTTTGTTCTTCTTTCTCTAATTTCTTTAGGTGTAAGTTTAGGTTGTTTATTTAAGATGTTTCTTGCTTCTTGAGGTAGGATTGTATTTCTATAAACTTCCCTCTTAGAACTGGTTTGCTGCATCCCATAGGTTTTGGGTTGTCGTGTTTTCATTGTCATTTGTTTCTAGGTATTTTTTGATTTCCTCTTTGATTTCTTCAGGTATCTCTTGGTTATTAAATAGTGTATTGTTCAGTCTCCATGTGTTTGTATTTTTTACAGATTTTTTTCCTGTAACTGATATCTCGTCTCATACCATTCTGGTTGGAAAAGATGCTTGATAGAATTTCAATTCTCTTAATTTTACCAAGGCTTTTGTTGTGACCCAAGATATGATCTATCCTGGAGCATGTTCCATGAACACCTGAGAAGAAAGTGTATTTTGGGTGGAATGTCCTCTAACTATCAATTAAGTCCATCTTGTTTAATGTATCATTTAAAACTTGTGTTTCCTTATTTATTTTCATTTTAGATGATCTGTCCATTGGTGAAAGTGGGGTGTTAAAGTCTCCTACACTGATTGTGTTACTGTCAATTTCCCCTTTTATGGCTGTTAGCATTTGCTTTATGTATTGAGGTGCTCCTATATTGGGTGCATAAATATTTACAATTGTTTTATCTTCTTCTTGGATGGATCCCTTGATGATTATGTAGTGTCATTCTTTGTCTCTTGTAATCATCTTTATTTTAAAGTCTATTTTGTCTGATATGAGAATTGCTACTCCAGCTTTCTTTTGATTTCCATTTGCATGGAATATCTTTTTCCATCCCCTCACTTTCAGTCTGTCTGTGTCCCTAGGACTGAAGTGGGTCTCTTGTAGACAGCGTATATATGGGTCTTGTTTTTGTATCCATTCAGCCAGTCTGTGTCTTTTGGTGGGAGCATTTAATCCATTTACATTTAAGGTAGTTATTGATATGTATGTTCTTTTTTACCATTTTCTTAATTGTTTTGGGATTATTATTGTAGGTCTTTTCCTTCCCTTGTGTTTCCTGCCTAGAGAAGTTCCTTTAGCATTTGTTGTAACGCTGGTTTGGTGGTGCTGAACTCTCTTAACTTTTGCTTGTCTGTAAAGTTTTTAATTTCTCCATCAAATCTGAATGAGATCCTTGCTGGGTAGAGTAATCTTGGTTGTAGGTTTTTCTCCTTCATCACTTTAAATATGTCCTGCCACTCCCTTCTGGCCTGTAGAATTTCTGCTGAAAGATCAGCTGTTAACCTTATGAGGATTCCCTTTTATGTTATTTGTTGTTTTTCCCTTGCTGCTTTTAATATTTGTTCTTTGTATTTAAGTTTTGGTAGTTTGATTAACATGTGTCTTGGTGTGTTTCTCCTTTGATTTATCCTGTATGGGACTCTCTGCGCTTCCTGGACTTGATTGACTCTTTCCTTTCCCATATTAGGGAAGTTTTCAACTCTAATGTCTTCAAATATTTTCTCACTCCCTTTCTTTTTCTCTTCTTCTGGGACCCCTATTTTTCGAATGTTGGTGCATTTAATCTTGTTCCAGAGGTCTCTGAGACTGTCCTCAATTCTTTTCCTTTTTTTTTCCTTTATTCTGTTCTGCAGTAGTTATTTCCACTATTTTATCTTCCAGGTCACTTATCCGTTCTTCTGCCTCAGTTAATTTGCTATCGATTCCTTCTAGAGAATTTTAAATTTCATCTATTGTGTTGTTCATCACTGTTTGTTTGCTCTTTAGTTCTTCTAGGTCCTTGTTAAACTTTTCTTGTGTTTTCTCCATTTTATTTCCAAGAATTGGATCATCTCTACTATCATTTCTCTGAATTCTTTTTTAGGTAGACTGCCTATTTCCTCTTCATTTGTTTGGTCTGGTGGGTTTTTACCTTGCTCCTTCATCTGTTGTGTGTTTCTCTGTCTTCTCATTTTGCTTAACTTAACTGTGTTTGGGGTCTCCTTTTCGCAGGCTGCACGTTTGTAGTTCCCATTGTTTTTGGTGCCTGCCCCCAGTAGGTAAGGTTGGTTCAGTGGGTTGTGTAGGCTTCCTGGTGGATGGGGCTGGTGCCTGTGTTCTGGTGGATGAGGCTGGATCTTGTCTTTCTGGTGGGCAGGACCACGTCCGGTGGTGTGTTTTAGGCTGTCTGTGACCTTATTATGATTTTAGGAAGCCTCTCTGCTAATGGGTGGGGTTGTGTTCCTGTCTTGCTAGTTGTTTGGCATTGGGTATCCAGCAGTGTAGCTTGCTGGTTGTTGAGTGGAGCTGGGTCTTAGTGTTCAGATGGAGATCTCTTGGAGAGATTTTGCCATTTGATATTATGTGGAGCCTGGAGGTCTCTGGTGGACCAATGTCCTGAACTCGGCTCTCCCACCTCAGAGGCACAGGCCTGACACCCGGCCAGAGCACCGAGATCCTGTCAGCCACATGGCCAGGTACATGGGGAGCTTCTTGCCTTTTGGGAAGTCTGAGTTCTTCTGCCAGCGTTCAGTAGGTGTTCTGTAGGAGTTATTCCACATGTAGATGTATTTCTGCTGTGCTTTGGGGGAGGAAGGTGATCTCCATGTCTTACTCTTCTGCCATCGTGAAGGTCTGGCTAGAATAATTTAATGGTTAAGTTGGCGGTTCTGAAATCAGACTTCCTGAGTTTGAGTTACTGCTCTACCACCTTATGAGCTGTCTGATCGTAGTCAAGTTAATTAACTTTGCCTGGGTTCCTTCACCTCTAAAATAGAGATGATAACAGTACCTGCCTCACATAGTTGTTGTGGGAATTAAATGACATAATGCATGTGAATCACCAAAAACTGTGTGGCATAAAGCAAGCACTCAGTAAATGTTAGGTCATATTAGGACTATCATTAGCGTCATATCAACATCACTATTATTATGAGGACCCTTTGTGAGGTTATAGCTAATTTACTATTAGACTCCAGCCTGTTTTGTAAAGTGGAGTTGTGGGAAAATGCGTATAACCTTTATTTGCACTGAAATTTTTAGCAATGAAGTAAAAATTTACCCCCAGATTTTTTGTTCATAGCCAGATTGAGGCTTGTAGTAGATCTTGGTCTAGTTGGACTGCTATCCCTACCTCTGTAATCTACAAAATCCACAAAATCCATTCAACATTTAATGAGCACCCACTGTGTTTCAGACAGATTTGTAATTTTCTACTTTATCAAATAGTTGTATACTTTTGCGATATATGGTTCTACTGCCCATTGCATTAAATAATCAGTTTTATTTTGAACAATGTAAACATCTCTATTGGAGTTTGGGGGAACTAATACATATCTGTACACTTTCTATCTGAGGTTAGAACCAATGCAGAGAGAGAGAGAGTGCCAAGGGTCAGGCAAATGTCAATCAAAATAGTCAGTTTTACTATTCATACGCTGATGAGAGAACCTAGCTTAGGTTTGAGGACGTCACCAATGCTACCTTCCGTGCCTTTAATTGAAAATACCTCTCACTTTCCTATGGGAAAGTGGAGTAAGCATACCAAAAAGCACGTTCCTGTGCAGGCATGCAGATCCCAAAAGAGAAGAGAGGAGGATTCCAAGGCAAAGATGCCCAGGTTATTCGTCCATGCTCACCAATTATGTCCCTTCTCCGATGGGGAGCAATGAGTAAAGTCAGGAAAAAGGCCAGGAGTGATTAAGAAATCTCTTCACATGGAGTCCTGAAGTGGGGAGATTGTGTCCTCCCAACTTTCTCTAGCTTTTTGTTGTCAACCACTAAATATATGGCCAACCAGGGATAGAGCTCTCCCCTTTGGGAAAGGAGATCAGTGGCTTTTTGAGATTCTCTGCTTTATGAACCACTTTCCCAATACCACTTCTTACTGGGGATATCCTACTAAGGTTAATGGTGGGCGATGTGGATTGTTTTGCTTCCAGGAAAGGTTAAGAACCATACATTAATTATATGTAGCCTGCAACCTGGATGAACATGGCTGGAGAAAAACCCACAACCCTGGGGAGTTATCTCACTTTATATTCAGGGCAATGAACCTTAAGGGGGCCCTTAAGTGCTGCTGCCAATTATAATACATTTCCCTAGTCCGTTCACTCTCCCAGTCTCCTAGACAACTTTTTCATACCTTGTCCTCTTTCCTCAAACTCCAACATCTCCTTTCTCACCCTCACTCTCAGCTGATGGTCTTGCTTGCTATTTCACTGAGGAAATAGAAGCACTCATCTGAGATTTTTTTGTAAGCTCGTATCATTATATTTAGCCACCTACTGGCATTTGTGCCCATTATACTCTTGCCTTCTTTCCTGTTACTATGGATGCACTGCCCCTGCTCCTAGCAAAGACTCTCTCTTTGTAAACCAGAGCCAATACCTTGTCACCTATTTAAGTACATTACTCCAACAGTTTTTCGTGCTCCTACATCATTTTTTTCTGTCTTTACTGAAGTTTTCCCATATTCAAACATCTCTCCTATCCTAAAAACATAACAAAACAAACCCCCTAGAAATCCTTTCTCCACTTCCTCCTTCTAAGTATTTCCTCTCTCTCTCTCTCTCTCTCTCTCTCTCTCTCTCTCTCTCTCTCTCTCTCTCTCTCTCTCTCTCTCTCTCTCTCTCTCTCCTCATTACAGCAAAGCTCCTTGGAAGAGTTTATCTATATTCTGTGTCTCCAATTCCTCTCCTCCTGTTCTCTCATGAACCCATTCTAATTACTCTTTCACCTGTATTCCTCAATTGAAACTACACTTATCAAAGCCATCGATGACCTCCTTATTGCCAAATCCAATGATTGATTCTCGGTTCTCATCTTATTTGTCTTATCAGCATCATTTGACATAATTTATTACTTTCTCCTCCTTGAACTTTCTCTTCAGTTGGTTTGCAAGACACCACATTCTACTTCTCTGGCTGTTGTCTCAAACACCTTTGCTATTTTCACCTTATCTTCCTGACCCCTAAACACTGGAGTATCACAGGGCTCAATCTTGGAACCTCTTCTCTTTTATAAGCACTACGCTCATGCTGATAACTCTTACATTTATATCTTCAACCAGGACCTCGCTATGGAACTCCACACTCATATATCCAACCACTTACTAGATCTCTCCACTTGGATGTATAATTGACAACTCTGACCTAACATGTCAGAATTCCTGATCTACTCCCCTAAAAACTCCTTTTCCTAGTCTTCTCTGTCTCAATAATAGCAATTCCATTCTTATAGCTGTTCAGGCCCTTTATACCTTGAAGTCATCCTTAAGTCTTATCTTTCTCTTACAATCTTAGAAATAAAAAATCTTCATCAGCAAACCTTATTGGCTCTAACTTCAAAAGATATCCATAATCCAATCTCTTCTTACCACCTCTACTGCTACTACTCTAGTGGAAAGCACCACCATTCCTTTCCTGCATTATTGCCATAGCCTATTAGCTGCTCTTTATGCCTTCTCTCTTGCCCCCAGAATTTATTTCCACATAGTAGCCAAAGTGATCCTGTTAAAAGTTGTGATGTCATTCACCCCTCTGCTCAAACACTCTAATGGCTTTCGATCACCCTCAGAGTTAATGACAACGAAAGACAAAGCCACCTCTCCACTTCAAGGCCTGCATGGTCTGGTTCCCTGATCCTCCCTTTGCTCACTCCTCTCCAGCAACACAGGACACATTGCTGTTCCTCAAACTCCCAAGGCCTTACCTCAGGGCCTTTGCACTTACTGTTCCTTCTGCCTGGGCCACTCTTCTCCCAGATATCTTCATGGCTTGCTTTCTTATCTCCTTCAGATCTTTGCTCAAGTATCACTCACTCAGTGAGGCTTTCCCTGGCCACCCTATCCAAAATAAAACCACTTTACCCCCATTATTTGCTTCTGCTGAGCACTGATTACAGTCTGACTCACTATATATTTTACTCATCTGTCTTGTTTATTATCATTCTCTGTCTCCTCCTCCCAGAATATAAGTTACTTGAGGTATGATAGCAGGGATTTTTGTCTGTTTCTTCAGTGCTCTATCCTTAGTAATATGGCATATAGTAGATACTTAATAAATATATGGCTTATGAATGAACTCAAGGCTTAACACCTTGGAAATTCAAATTCTGACCAAATGGAGTAAAGGGATTCAGATTTACCCTCCTGCTTGAAACAACTAAAAGACCACACAAAATATGTGAAACAATGGTTTTCATCACACTGAGTATCAGGCAACAAAGGACAGAGATCCCTGAGATATGGGAAACAGTAAGGTTAGCCATATGATAGCCCTAACTCACTGCCTTGAGAGAGATTCCACATGGTGCCAGGAGGAGGAACACAGCCAGAGCCTGGCAGGCTTGCTGAGTTGAGGAAATGGAGCTTAGAGTCCTGGGAGACCAAGGTGGTAGGGCAGAGTACTGGAGATGGCAGAGCTGGAGAGACAGAGTGAGAGAGAAACATGATGGAGGTCTTCAGAGGGTCTCTCCCATGTACTCAGTAGTGTCCCTATCCGCACATTCATATTTGAAATATAACCAAGGTCAAGGAAAGAACCACTTGAAAGGATTAGAAGTAACAGTGCTTGGTCCTCACACAGGCCCAGGATAGTGCCTGTTCCCAACCAGTTAGACTGGAAAACTGCATAATTCACAGGTCATTGAGTAGAGTAATTAGAAGGGTCTTGCCTCAACAGTGGGGAAGAATTAGCTCTAGACTAAACACTGCTCTGAACCTGCCCAACAAATCATAAAAGCAAGACCCAAAAGGATGAAACTGTTCCCCAGTAACTTAACTGTGTCCCAGAACAAAGTTCAAGAATATTTATAGGAATACCAAAATATACAGCACCCAACAAGGTAAAATTCACAGTGTCTGGCATCCAATCAAATATTACCAGGTGTGCAAAGAAGCAAGAAAATTCAACCCACAATGAGGGAGAAAATCCATCAATCAAAATCAACCCAGAACTGACACTATAAGAAATGTTAAAAATTTTCCTTCGGGCAGAAGGGGAAATGATACCAGATGGAAATATGGGCCTATACAAAGAAATGAAGAGCACCAAAAAGGTAACTAATGGGTAAATACTCAGGAATTTTTGTTTTCTTATTATTTAAACTCTTTAAAAGATATTTGGTGGTTTTAATGAAATAATAACAATGTAAAATTGGATGGATAACATATGTAGAAGTGAAATGGATGACAGTAACTTAAAAGCCAGGAGAGGATAAATGAAAACTCAAATGGGAGAAATTTCCCATGATGATGTGAACTATGGTACCATTTTTACCTAAGATTTTGAAGGTTCCAGGCTTTGAATGTTTCTCTGCAGTAGTGGAGTATGCTTCAAGTGTTGCATCTCCCTCTCTGGTCTTTTCTGAAAGGTTCAGCTAAGTTTCTAACAGCTGAATTTCCTCCTTAAGTTTTTCCTCCTTTTCTTCTCTGTGTGCTGGACCCTCTCTTGTACTTTCTCTTTGCTTTCGGACTTGGAAATTTTTTTTAACATACTCTTCTAGGTTCTCCCTTGTGGGGTCTCTCTTAGTAAGATATATGGAACATAAATTATGGTTCTTCCAAAAGCATCCACTGTGCAGAGAAGTATTGTCCACTTTTATCTCCTTAAATTGCGTAGTCCCACTCAGGAGATATTTTCCCATCAGAACAAAACTCTATTACTGCCCTTGGCTGTATCCCCTTTAATATGGTTCATCTTTGCTTTGCCTCTCCTTAGAGCCATAATCCATAAATTTCACTGGTGTATTTCTTTAGGATACAGAGAGTTACTTCTTATCTGCAAAACCTCTGTCATCCTGAAACTTACACAGTCATTCCTGAGATATTTGATGCTGATTCTCCTTGTCTTTTCCTCTCAATTCAGTCCAAATTTTCTCAAATCACTTCCTACAACTGCCTTTCTCGTCAGTGGTGTCTCACAAGTCTTTAATGGTTGTCATGCAAGTGTCTAGTTGCAAGTTCTAGCAACACACATTGTGGCTATGATAGGATTTATTGAGAATATAACTTATACGCAAAGGAGCATAAGGACCCCCATATCCTATGGAGTATCTATTGCATTGAAGGATGTGCCTGAGCACACAGAGCTTGCAGACACTAGTAGAAGAGACTCTGCTGCCATGGGGCTTCCTGGACCAGGAATTATTTTTGAGGAAACTTTGAGGCTTAACTAGGGTGTTTGCATACCAACCCTGCAGGTGTCATCCTCCAGCTTTCTCTTTAAGCTAGCTCAGTCCTTCAGAACCAGTTCACCTTTCCAGGTAAAGATGATAAAAGGGAGCCAGCATGACTTTGAAGAACAAAGATTTGTATCTTCTCGACATGAACTCACTAGTTAGACCTGGGTGCATATCCTTTTCCCTTTATAAATGTCTCGTTTTTCCTACACATATATATCTAGCCTATCTTCTAAGATCTCAGCCTTTTAAAAAGACATTTCTCTTGTCCTTTAGCTTAAATCAGTCCATCTTCTTTTGTCTTCCACTTTTCTTTTACTTGAGTTTAAGGCTGAAGCATATATTTTAGACTGTGTCGGGTCCTCATTGATTTCTTGAGTGAAACTGATCTCTAGAAATGGAATATTACAGGCACAGGCTTTCTGTTTCCTTTTTCTTTTTTGAATTTAATTAAATTCATTTTTGACTTCTCATGCAGTGAAATTGACTTTTTTGGTGTACAGCTCTGTGAGTTTTAACACAGGTAATTCATATAGCTATCACAGCAATCAAGATATAGAACAGTTTCATCATCCCCTAAAACATTAGCATCCTTGCCAGCATTTGGTATTAGTAATTTTCATTTGAGCCATTCTAATAGGTGCATAGTAGTATCTCATTTTTTTTTAACTTGCATTTCTCTTATGGTTAATGATGTTGGACATATTTTCATATGCTTAATTGCCATCCTGTGTCTTCTTTGGTAAAGTGTCTGCTCAAATCCTTCGCCATTTTTTTCAGTTGGGTTCTTTGATTTTGAACTATTAAGTGTAGAGAGTTTTTTTTATATACTCTGGGTACAGAATATGCTTTGTTGGATATGTGATTTGCAAATATTTTCTATGGCCTGTACCTTATCTTTTCAATTTCTTGTAAGTGTCTTTTGTGGAAATAATATTGTTTAACTTTTTATTGTGGTAAAATACATGTTACATAAAATTTACCATTTTAATACATGCAAGTCAGTGACATTAAGTACATTCAGAATGTTGCGTAGACATTACCATTATCTAGTCCCAGACCTTTTTATTACCCCAAATGGAAAACCATCAAGCAGTCACTTTCCATTGCCCCTCCCACCAGCCCCTAGCAACCATTAACCCGATTTCTACCTCTATGGATTTACCAATTTGGGATATTTCATATAAATGGAATTATACAATATGTTGTCTTGTGTGTTAAGCTTCATTCACTTAGCACAACATTTTCAAGGTCCATCCATATGGTAGCAGGTATCAGTACTTCCTTCCTTTCTGTGGCTGAATAATATTCCATTGTATCGATATACCATGTTTGTTTATCCATTCATCCACTGTTAGAAATTTGGGTTGTTTCTACTTTTTGACTATTATGAATAGTGCTTCTATGAACACTCATGTATAAGTTTTTGTTTGGCAACCTGTTTTCAATTATTTTGAGTATATACACGGCCATCCTAGTGTGCACAAAGTGATTTCTCATGGAATTTTTTATTTGCTTTTCCCTAATGACTAAAAACATTGAGCATCTTTTCATGTGCTTGTTGGCCATTTGTGTATCTTATTTGGAGAAATGTCTATTCAAGTATTTTGCTCATTTTTAAATTGGGTTGTTTGTCTTTTTGTTGTTGAGTTTTAAGTATTCTTCAAATATTCTAAGTACTACTACCTTTATCAGGTATATCATCTGAAAATATTTTCTCCCATTTCATGGGTTGCCTTTTACTCTCTTGATAGTTTCCTTTGATGAACAAAAAACTTAATTTGTTAATGTCTGCTTTGATTTTGCTTTTGGTGCTTGTGCTTTTGGTGTCATATTTTAAAAACCGTTGCCAAAACCAAAGATTTACCATTATGTTTTCTACTAAGAGTTTTATACTTTTAGCTCCTACATTTACGTCTTTAATCCATTTTGAGTTAGTTTTTGTATATGGTTTGAGATAAGGGTCAAATTTCATTCTTTTGAATGTGGATATCCACCTGTCACAACACCATTTTGTTGTTTCCTCCATTGATTGCTTTTGAAATCCTTGCTAAAAACCAGTTGACCATGAATATATGCGTTTATTTGGATTCTCAGTTATATTCCATTGATTTATATGTCTACCTTTATGTCAATACCATACACTTTTGATTACTGTAGCTTTATAGTAAGTAGCAGTAGTAAGTTTTTTTAAGTAAGGGAAATAAGTAGTAGTAGTAATTCTTGAAAGAGGGTAGTATGAATCTCTAACTTTGCTCTTTTCCAAGATTGTTTTGACTATTCTGGGTCCCTTGCAATTCCATATTAATTTTATAATTGACTTTTCCATTTCTAAGGATTGCATTGAACCTGCAGATTGATTTGGGGTATATTTCCATCTTAACAGTATTAAGTCTTCCAGTCAATGAACATGGCACATATTTCCATTTATGTGGGTCTTCGTTAATTTATTTCAGTACTGTCTTGTGGTTTTCAGTGTATAAATCTTGCACCTCCTTGGTTAAATTTATTTCTAAGTATTTTATTATTTTGATGCTATTATAAATAGAATTATTTTCTTAATTTCCCTTTCAGATTGTTTATGGCTAGCATATACTCTACATTATATGCCACCAATATTTGTGTGTTTATTTGCACCCTGCTACCTTGCTTAATAGCTCAATTTGTATTTGTAGATTATTTAGGAATTTCTTTTTGTAAGATCATATCTCCTGTGTATAGAAATAGATTTATTTCATTCTTTCCACTTTGGATACCGTTTATTTCTTTTTTGTGCCTAACTGCTCTGGTTGGAACTTCCACTACAACGTGAATGGAGGTGGCAAAGTTGATCATACTTGTCTAGTTCCTGATCTTACAGGGAAAGCTTTCAGTCTTTTACCATAGAGTATGATGTTAGCTGTGAGTTTTTCATATTTGCCCTTTTTCATGTAGGAGAATTTTCCTCCTATTCCTAGTTTGTGGAGAGTTTTTACCATGAAAAGAGTGTTGGAGGTTGATAATAAATTTTCTGCATCTATTGAGATAATCATGTGTGCTTTTCCCCTTATTCTATTAATATAGTGTATTACAGTGACTGAATTTATTATGTTGAACTACCTTTGCATTCCTGGTTAAATCCTACTTGGTCATGGTGTATAATTCTTTTAATATGCTGCTGGATTCAGTTTCTGGTGTTTCGTTGAGGATTTATATATATATATATATTTGTAAAGGATATTGATATATTGTTTTCTTATGATGTCTGATTTTAGTATCAGGATAAATGCTGGCCTTATAAGAATGAGTTAGGAAGTGTTTCCTCCTCTTTTATTTTTTTTGGAATAACTTGAGAAGAATGGGTGTTAATTCTTTAAATGTTTGGTAAAATTCACCAAAGAACACTTTTGTTCCTACACTTTTTTGGTGGGTAGTTTTTATATTATTAGTTCAATCTATTCACTTGTTATAGAGATACTCAGATTTTTAATTTCTTTTAAAAGCAGTTTTGGTACTTTGTATCTTTCTAGGAATTTGTCTGTTTCACCTAAGTTATCTAATTTGTTGACATGCAGCTGTTCATAATATTCTATTATAATCCTTTTTTGTTAGGTTGGTTGTAATGTTCCTTCTTTAATTCAAAACTTTAGTTATTTGTGTTTTTCTCTTTTTCTTCATCAAAGTAGCTAAAAGTTTCTCAATTCTGTGGATATATTCAAAGATCCACCACTGGGTTATGTTGATTCTGTTGCTTTTCTATTCTCAATTTTGTTTATATTTGCTCTAATCTTTATTATTTACTTCCTTCTGTTTGCTTTGGGTTTAGTTTGATCTTCTTTTTCTAGCTTTTTACGTTGTAAAGTTAGATTATTGATTTCAGATCTTTCTCCTTTTTTAATGTAAGCATTCACAGTTATAAGTTTCCCTCTGAATACTGCTTTCACTGCATCCCATAAATTTTGGTATGTTGCATTTTTGTTTTCAGTTGTCTCAAGATATTTTCTAATTTTCCTTGTGATTTATTCTTTGACTGATTGGTTGTTTAAGAGTATGTGGTTTTATTTTCACATATTTGTGAATTTTTCAGTATTCCTTCTTCTATTGATTTCTAGTTTTTCTCCATTGTGATTGGGGAAGATACTTTACATTTAAAATTTAGCAAAGCTTCTTCTGGGTCTGAATCAAGATGGCAGAGTAGGAAGATCCTGAACTCACCTCCTTCCACAGACACACCAAAAACACAACTACATATAGAACAACTATCTCTGAGAGTGACCTGAAGACTAGCAGAACAGATTTCTACAACTTAGGATATAAAGAAAAGGTCACATCAGTATGGCTAGGAGGGGAAGAGATGGAGACTATTTGGAATCCACAACCCTGGTGAGGTGACCAAAAAGTAGGAGGGATATCACAGCTGCAGAAGTCCTCCAAGGAATGAGGGATCCAAGCCCCACATCAGGCTCCCCAGCCCAGGGGACCTGCACTGGGAAGGTGAGCCCCTGTTAACATGTGGCTTTGAAAATGAGTGAGGCTTATATCTA
This sequence comes from Kogia breviceps, assembly GCF_026419965.1. Taxonomy (NCBI): domain Eukaryota; kingdom Metazoa; phylum Chordata; class Mammalia; order Artiodactyla; family Physeteridae; genus Kogia; species Kogia breviceps. Next base: position 17,876,364 of record NC_081330.1, read on the forward strand.
GAGAGCCAGAGGGCTGTGGGACACTGAGCTCTTGAAGGCTTGCTCTAAGTTCCGGCACAGAGGCATCAGCTTGAAAAGCACCTGGATCATAAGAGAAGATGATTAACTGACTAACTTTAGGGCATATGCCAGAGGGGCAGGGATCTGGGGGAACTTTCTCTGGGGATGGTAGTGCTGGCAGTCACCATTTTTTTTTTACTCTTCTTCCTTCTAGCTGGCCAGATGATGGTGGGCACCATTTCTGTCACTCTCCATCAATCTAGCTAACACTGGGTGCCCAGCCCCAGCATTCCCCTGCATATCAGCCCTGCCCAAACTGCCCACCCCAACTGGCTCTTCCAAAGCAACTCCCACCTTCCCCAGCCAGTGGATGACCCCAGCTAGCACTGGCACCACTCCAAAGTGGCTCTCACTCTGGGAGACCAGTCCTGCCCACCAGCATGCCCACACCAGTTGTGGCCAGGCCTCATAGATAGCCATGCTGGGGACCAGCCCTGCCCACTAGGGCATCTACAGCAGTTGTAGCCAACCCACACAGCAAGCCAGGCTGGGATCCAGCCCCACCCCCCAGCGCACCTGCAGCAGTCACAGCCAGGCCTCACAGCCAGCCAGCCTGCAGGGCCAAGCTTGCATACCAGCATGCCCAGAGCAGTCACAGCCTGGATACATGGGAGAACACATACAGGCAACATGGGATACTCCTGGAGACCCTGGCTCTGGTGACCAGGGAGGGTTGAGCCCCACAGGACACTATCTACATAAGGCCACTCTTTCGAGTTAGGGAGACATAGCTGATATACCTAATACATAGAAATAAACACAGAGAGTTAGGCAAAATGAGGAGACAAATCAATACCTTCCAAACAAAAGACAAGACAAGAAAAAGAACTAAACAAAATGGAGATAAGCAACTTACCAGAAAAGGAGTTCAAAGTAATAGGCATAACAATACTCACTGATCTTGGAAAATTAATGGATAGGATCAGTGAGAACTTAAAAAAGATAGATAGAAAATATAAAAAAGAACCAATAGAACTGAAGAATACAGTAACTGAAATGAAAAATACAGTAGATAGAGGGAATAAATAGCAGATTAGAGGGTGCAGGAAAACAGATCACTGGGTAATGGAAATCACCCAATCAAAACAGCAAAAAGAAAAAAAAAGAATTTAATAAATGAGAATAGTTTAAGGGACCTATGCAACAACATCATGTGTACTAACATTTGCATTATAGGGTACCCAGAAGGAGAAGAGACAGAGAAAGGAACACAAAACCTATTTGAAGAAATAATGGCTGTAAAGTTCTCTATCTTGGAGAAGGAAACAGAAATCCAAGTCCAGGAAACAGAGAGTCTCAAATGAAAGGAACCCAAAGAGATCCATGCCAAGACACATTATAATTAAAATGTCAAAATTTAAAGACAAAGAGAGAATCTTAACAGCAACAAGAGAAAAACAACTAGTTACATATGAGGGAACTTCCATAAGATTATCGGCTGATTTTTCAGCAGAAGCTTTACAGACCAGAAGGGACTGGCATGATATATTCAAACTACTGAAGGGAAAAAACTTACAACCAAGAATACTCTAACTGGCAAGATTCTCATACAGAATTGAAAGAGGGATGAGGAGTTTCCTAGACAAGCAAAAGCTAAAAGAGTTCATCACCACTAAACCAGCATTATGAGAAATATTAAAGGGACTTCTTTAAATGGAAAAGAAAAGTCTATACCTAGAAACAAGAAAATTATGAAAGAAAAAAACTCACTGCTAAAGGCAAACAAATCGTAAAGATAGTGAATCAACCACTATAGAGCTACTATGAAGGAGGAGACAAAAACAGTAAATTCATCTATATACAAAATTATTAATTATGCAATATACTAAATAAAAAAATGTAAAATATGATGTCAGAAACATAAAATGGGGGAGGGAGAGTTTAGATGTAGTGCTTTTAGAATGTGCTCAAACTTAAGTGACCATCAACTTAAAGTGAACTGCCATGTACATAAGCTGTTATATATGAACCTCATGGTAACCACAAACCAAAAACCTATAATGAATACCAAAAAATTAAGAGAAAAATGATACAAATAGAACACTAAAGAAAGTCATCAAGTTGCAAGGGAAGAGAATAAGAGAAGAAAAAGAGAAACAGAGAAGAACTACCGAAACAACCAGATAACAATTAACAAATGGCGATATGTACATATCTATCAATAATTACTTTAAATGTAAATGGACTAAACGCTTGAATCAAAAGCTGAATGGATAAAAATAAAACAAGATATATATACATATTGCCTACCAGATATTCACTTCAGATCTAAAGACAGACTAAAAGTGAGGGAATGGAAAAAGATATTCCATGAAAATGGAAAGAAAAAGAAAGCTGGATTAGCAATACATATATCAGACAAAATAGACTTGAAAACAAGACAGTAACAAGAGACAAAGAAGGGCATTACATAAAAGGATCAATTCAACAAGAGGATATAACACTTTTAAATACTCACCCAACATAGGAGTACATAAATACATAAAGCAAATATTAACAGACATAGAGGGAGATATTGATAATAATGCAATAACAGTAGTGGACTTTAACACCCCCACTTACATCAATGGATATATCATCCAGACTGAAAATCAATAAGGAAACTTCAGCTGAAACAGATACGTTAGATCAGATAGACTTGATAGATATGTGCAGAACATTCCACCTCAAAACATCAGAATACACATTCTTTTCACGTGCACATGGAACATTCTCTAATATAGATCACATGTTAGGCTACAAAACAAGTCTCAATAAAATTAACAAGATTGAAATTACATCAGGTATCTTTTCTGACCTCAAAGATATGAAACTGGAAATCAACTATAAGAAGAAAACTGGAAAAAACATAAATACATGGAGGCTAAACAATATGCTACTAAGAAAGCAATATGTCAATGAAGACATCAAAGAAAAACTAAAAGGAATACCTTGAGGCAAATAAAAATGGAAAGACAACTGTTCAAAATCTATGGGATGCAGCATAAGCACTTCTAAGAGGAAAATTTATAGTGATACAGGCCTCCCTCAGGAAACAAGAAAAACCTCACATAATGAATCTGACCTTATACCTAAAGGAACTAGAAAAAGAAGAACAAACAAAATTCAATGTTAATAGAAGGAAGGGAATAATAAAGATTAGAGTGGAAATAAAGACAAAAAAATAGAAAGTATTATTTAAACTAAAAACTGGTTCTTTGAAAAGGTAAACAAAATTGATAAACCTTTAGTCAGACTCATCAAGGAAAAAAAGAGGGCCCAAATAAATGAAATCAGAAATGAAAGAGGAGAGGTTACAACTGACACCTCAGACATACAAAGGATCATAAGAGAATAATAAAAACAATTATACACCAACAAATTGGACAACCTAGAATAACTGGATAAATTTCAAGACACATACAATCTTCCAAGACTGAATCAAGAAAAACTAGAAAATCTGAATAGACCAATTGCTAGTAGTGAAATTGAATCAGTAATAAACGAACTCTCAGCAAACAAAGTCCAGGATCACTTGGCCTCACAGGTGAATTCTACCAAACATCTAAAGAAAAGTTAATACCTATCCTCATCAAATTAATACAGAAATTTGAAGAGAAAGGAACACTCCCAAACTCATTCTCTGTGGCCAACATTACCCTGAGAGCAAAACCAGATAAAGGCACTACAAAAAAAAGAAAAGTACAGGCCAATAACTCTGATGAACATAGATGCAAAAATTCTCCAAAACTATTAGCAAACTGAATTCAACAATTCATTAAAAGGATCATATGCCATGATCAAATGGGATTTATTCCAGGGATGCAAAGATGGTTTAATATCTGTAAATCAATTGATGTGATACATCACATTAACAAAATAAAGGATAAAAACCATATGATCATCTCAATAGGTACAGAAAAAGCACTTGACAAAATTCAACATCCATTTATGATAAAAAAAACTCTCAACAAAGTGGGTATAGGAGGAATGTACCTCAACATAACTAAGGCCATATATGAAAAACTCACAGCTAACATAATACTCAAGAGTGAAAATTTTACCTTTAAGATTAGGAAAGGGGCTTCCCTGGTGGCGCAGTGGTTGAGAATCCGCCTGCCGATGCAGGAGACACGGGTTCGTACCCTGGTCCGGGAAGATCCCACATGCCGCGGAGCAACTAAGCCCGTGAGCCATGGCCGCTGGGCCTGCGCGTCCGGAGCCTGTGCTCCGCAACGGGAGAGGCCACAACAGTGAGAGGCCCGCATACCGCAAAAAAAAAAAAAAAAAAAAAAAAGATTAGGAAGAAGACAAGGATGCCCACTCTTGCCACTTTTATTCAACATGGTATTGGAAATCCTAGCCACAGCAAGCAGAAAATAAAAAGAGATAAAGGGCATCGAAATTGGAAAGGAAGAATTAAAACTGTCACTCTTGGCAGATGATATGATACTATATATAGAAAACTCTAAAGACTCCACCAAAAAACTGTTAGAACTAATAAATGAATGCAGTAAAGTTGCAGGATACAAAATAAATATACAGAAATCTGTTGTGTTTCTATACACTAATAAAAAACTGTCAAAAACAGACATTTTTTAAAAATTCAATTTATAATTGCATCAAAAAGAATAAAATACCTAGAAATAAATTTAACCAAGGAAGTGAATGACTTGTACTCTGAAAACTATAAGAAATTGATGAAAGAAATTAAAGGTGATGCAAAGAAATGGAAAGATATACTACGTTCATGGATTGGAAGAACTAATATTGTTAAAATGTTCATACTATCCAAAGCAATCCACAGACTTAATGCAACCCCTGTCAAAATACCAATGACACTTTTCACAGAACTGAGACAAATAATCCTAACATTTGTATGGAACTGCAGAAGAGCCCAAGTAGACAAAGCAACCTGAAGAAAGAAGAACAAAGCTGGAGGTATCATGTTCCCTCATTTTAAACTATACTACAAAGCTACAGTAATCAAAACTGTATGGTAGTGGCACAAAAACAGATAAATAGATCAATGGAACACAATTGAGAGCCCAGAATAAATCCACCCTTATATCAATTAATTTATGACAAAGGAGCCAAGAATATACAGTGGGGAAAAGGCAGTCTCTTCAATAAATGGTGTTGGGAAAACTGGACAGCTACATGCAAAGGAATGAAACTGGCCACTTTGTAACACCATATCAAAAATAGACTTAAAATGGGTTAAAGACCTGAAACCATAAAACTCCTAGATGAAAACATAGGCAATAGGCACTTTGACATCAATCTTAGCAGTAGTTTTTGTACATATCTCCTCAGGCAAGGGAAAAAAACAGAAATAAATAAATCGGACTACATCAAATCAAAAAGTTTTGCACAGCAAAGGAAACTATCAATAAAATGAAAAACCCACCTACTGACTGAGAGGAGATATTTTCAAATGATATATCTGATAAGGGGTTAACATCTAAAATATACAGAGAACTCATATAATTCAACATCAAAAAACAAACAACCCATTTAAAAAATGGACACAGGATCTGAATAGACATTTTTCCAAAGAAGACATATACATGGCTAACAGGCACATGAAAAGATGCTCAAAATCACTAATCATCAGGGAAATTCAAATAAAAAACACAATGAGTTATTACCTCACACTTGTCAGAATGGCTGTTATCAAAAAGACAACAAATAACCAGTGTTGGTGAGGATGTGGAGGAAAGGGAACCCTCATGCACTCTTGATGGGAATGTAATTTAGTGCAGCCACTATAGGAAACAGTATGGAGATTCCTCAAAAAATTAGAAATATTGATAGAACTATCATATGATCCAGCAATTCTATTTCTGGTTATTTATCTGAAGGAAATAAAAACACTAATTAGAAAAAATATACACACTCCTATGCTCATTGCAGAATTGTTTACCATAGCAAGATATGGAAGCAATCTAAGTCCCCATCAATTGATGAATGGATAAAGAAGATGTGATATATATATATATATATATATATACACACACACAATGGAATATTACTCAGCTTTAATAAAAGAATGATATCTTGCCATTTGTGACAACATGGATGGGCCTGGAGGATATTGTGCTATGTGAAATAAGTCAGACAGAGAAAGACAAATACCATGTGATTTCACTTATATGTGGAAATCTAAAAAACAAATGAACAAACTTAACAAAACAGAAACAGAGCTATAGATTCAGAGAACAAACAGGTGGTTGCTAGAAGGAAGGGGACAGAAATAGGTGAGGGAGATTAAGAGGTACAAACTTCCAGGTGCAAAATAAATGAGTCACGGGTATGAAATGCACAGTGTGGGGAATATAGTCAATAGCTATGTAATATCTTTGTATGGTGACAGATGGTAACTAGACTTATCGTGGTGTCCATTATAAAATATACAGAAATATCAAATCACTGTGTTGTATAATTGGAACTAACATAGTGTTGTAGGTCAATTATACTTCAAAAACAAATAAGCTCATAGAGAAATAGATCGATTTGTGGTTACCAGTGGCAGGTGGTGGAGGAAGTGGGAATTGGATAAAGGCAGTCAAAAGTTACAAACTTCCAGTAATAAAATAAATGAGTACTAGGGATGTAAAGTACAACGTGATAAATACAATTAACACTGCCGTATGTTATATATGAAAGTTGTTAAGACAGTAAATCCTAAGAGTTCTCATTAAAAGAAAATGGTTTTAAAATTTCTTTAATTTTGTATATATATGAGATGATGAACGTTCACTAAACTCATTGTGGTAATCATTTGATGATGTATGTAAGTCAAATCATTATGCCACACACTTTAAACTTATACAGTGCTTTATGTCAATTATATTTCAATAAAACTGGAAGGAAAGAAAAACAAGGCTAGTTTGACTTACAACTCAAATAAATGCAAAATGCTTTTTCTCAATTCAACTACTATGCTTTAACATACATCAGAAATACTTTATGTACGCTTCCCATTTTGTCACATGGAATATTAAGAAAAATGTGCATTCAAGGGTTGATATTTTTTAAAAATTAACTGCTTCATCAAGCACATTCTTAAGTGAGAACTTTTTCCCCCTTCAAGGGCATGGTGGTGAATAATACAATGACTAACTAGTACAGTTTGGTGCTACTGCCCTGATTGGTAGTTTTGTACCATCGGTGCAAATGTCAACATAGTGAAAAAGAAAAATGACTTTCTAGAATTATTATGAAAAGAGTATTGACCCTGTGGACCCCTGAAAGAGTCTCAAGAACTGTAGACCACACTTTGAGTACCACTACTCTAGCATTGAGTAGCATTAAGAATAATAATAACTAACAAACTGAAAGAAGGTAAAGAGAAATAATTTTTAAATGCTTAATAAGGCAAGAAAAGAGAGAGAAATGAATGTACATAGGTAGAACACATAGTACAATGGTAGATTTAAGCCCTTAAGGTCAGTTCTTTCTTTTGTCTTCCATACAGGTAGAACCCAGCAGGTACTTCAAACCATTCTCCCAATGTTTCCAGATAGACTTCCATCCTAGGATAAGTGCAATTTAGCCTTAATCTGAGACTTCTGCTTCAAATGAGCGGAATGAACAGTGGGAACTAAGATCACTAAAGTTATCTGAGCAATAGGTTTAGAAAGAAATATGGTAGAAAATAACCCCTACTTTGCTAAATGAAGATGGCAACTCATACCCATTTACTTGAGAATGTAGATTCAACCCTGCAGATGAAGATCTAAGGTGCACACATAGTATGTCAAAGAAAGGAAAATCATTTGAGTACATAGTGCCTCAAGCTTCAGGAGAATTTTGTGATTGGCATACTCATTTGCTTTCTATTTAGAAGCAAACTGAAGGACAAACAGGATGAAGTAAGGAGTCATCCTCTAAATTCTCCTTCCCCAAAGACAAACTGTCTAGTTCATTGAGTTGGACACTGCTAGGGATTCATCAATGGTATCTTCACTGTCCATCTCCATTGTACAGATGTGTCTATCTCATTGATTGGTTGTCTGTCAGATCTGAATCTAATCTATCTCATTAACAGGCCTTGTCTCTCACAATATGCCTTCATTAGTTTGCTGAGAGGTGTTTGTCATTTATTTTGAGCTAAATCACAGATCCATCATAGAATTATAACATAAAAGAGTTAGAAGTAACCTTTGCAGTCATTTCTTCTAGCCCCTTACCTGGTAAAGAAATATCCTCTACAGTAGCCATACCTAGAGGCCATTCAGCAGGTTCATAGATACTTCTGATAACAGGGAGCTCACTAACTTGTGAAACAGGCCATTTCACTTATAGTCAGCCCTAGTTCTTAGTAAGTTCTTCCTTATATTGAATCAGGATTCCTTGGAATTTTCATCTCAGCCTAGGCACCCATTCAGATGTTCACAGAATAAGAATAAGCCTACCTTTTTTTTTGCCTGATAGCCTGCTACTTTGGGGTTAATATTGTAATTCTTTGTTTTTGATCTTATATTTAGATTTTCTTTGGAAAACTAGGTACTGATGCTTTTGGTAGTAGACTCTTTGAAGAGTCTGTGTAGGGGGTGAGGAAGAGAGAAACACCTGCATCTATATGATAGCATCATTGTAGTGGACATATTTGGATGGCTACCTAGCACCCACTCTCCCTTTTCAGATTTTATAACAGACCCCTGATTTTATTCAGATGTCCATCATCCACTCCCCAATCACACTAACCCAAGTGACCTAGGGGAAGGTGATCTTGTCCTTAGCTCTAGGAATGGGTCTTGATTATTTCAGTCAACAAAGGTAATGCAAACCTCCTTCCAAGTGATTGGCTCAGAAATAAAAATTAAGCTAATAAATGCATGACATACACCTAGCAACTATTATTGATACAGGAGTAGGGTTGTGGCTTTGATTCAATCAGTTTGAAGGGAAGTACTATTTATTTTATGATCAGGAGAAAGATTTTTCTCTCTCTGTCATTGAACATGGACAAGGAAATGTATTTCCCCAGTAGCTTTAGGCAGTCACCTTGTGACTGTGAAGGAAGCCAGCCTGTGCTCAAAGTGGACACACACAGAGGAAGGTTGAGTTGAGAAAATTAGAGAGAAATAGAACTGGGGACCTGATTGTACCATGCCCAGAGTCTATACTGTGTTTGGATTTCCAGTCAAGTGAGATAAAATTTTCTCTTATTATTTAAGTTGGCTTATATAAGCTTTTCTGTGACTTGTAGCTCAAGGCATACTAATACAACCACCTACTTCCTCAAGGTGAAGTTTCTGACTCTGATGTAGAATGGCAGGGTTAACTCCACTGGGTTGGTGCAAGTGGGATAGAAATTGAGGTAAAAGGAATGGGGCTTTTTTTTACACAGGAGTACAACCAATTATGCATTTGGACTTTGGGTATACCCCTAGGTAATTTTCTTTGGCCTTAATGCTAAGGAAGGAAACTAGCATTTGTTGAATGCCTCTTACTTGTACTTGAAGCAGGTACAAGTTTCCAGTGTGGAAAGTGAGGCTCACTGAGGTTAAATGAATTTCCCAGGCTCACACAGCTAGTTGGTGGTAGAGTCAGGATCCAGTCTTGACCTGGTTGCCTCTAAGTCCAGTGCTCTTTCTGTCACATTCTTGACAGACAATCCTTTCCAGAGAATTCTAGTCCCCGTGCCAGAGAAAGCTGTTCAAAGTCTTAGACAGACTCTTTTCTACAATGTTAGTATTTTGTAGTAGTTAAAATATGGAATATGAACTCACATAAACATTGACTCGAATTCTAGTACCAATTATTCAGCTCTATTTTTGTAAAGTTCTTCCTTACATTGAAGCAGGCCTACACCATTCACTATCTTTTTGACCTTGCATGAGTTACCTTTTCTGTGCTTCAGTGTTCCTCCTTTGTAAAATGAAGAGAATTACTTCACGGTGTTGCTGTGAGGATTAATGAGGTAAGGCTTGTGAAGTTCCTGGAATATAGTGAGTACAGTGGTGAATCAAGAGTGAGGGGGTAGGAGGAGACCACCTCGGAATGGAGGCGTATTTTATCACTGATTTTAGTTAGGATTTGTAGGTCATGCTGATAAAAGGCATATCAAGTTTCAGTCAGTTTTCTTTAAGTTCTCTACGGAAAAGTCATTCCTTTACTGCCTATACTGGGGACATACCACTCTTAAAGCCCTGATCTTGGTAGGCCTGTCAGTGAATATATGCCATCCACTATTATTTTTAAGGCCCCAAACAGGAAGAATCTTACAGTGAGGATAGGAACATCAAACAAACTTAGTCTTTGCTGTTTAAAGGGCATTCATTTCATTATGTGTAACCTTTGGCTTCGATTATTAGTTGGATTTTTTAAATTTGTAGTTTGATTCATATGGTTCATCTGGTAGAAAGGAAGCACTGTGTATTAAACAAGTATTATCTTCCCTCCCAACCATAGGATCTTTTTTTTTTTTAAATTGGGCTGCGCCAGGTCTTAGTTGTGGCATGCGGAATCTTTTTTAATTGCAGCATGCGAACTCTTAGTTGTGGTATGTGGGATCTAGTTCCTTGACCAGGGATCAAACCTGGGCCCCCTGCATTGGGAGCGCAGAGTCTTAACCAATGGACCACCAGGGAAGTCCCCCAACCATATGATCTTAGACATGAGATTTGTTCAACATTCTTCAATGTTTAGGGAATGTCTTTTTGCCCTGTTTACAATGGAAGTCCCATTGCATGGGGCACAAGAGTAGTCAAATGGATCTATGTTGGCAGCGGTGGGTAGGGAAGGCTTTACATACATAATCTTATTTAACTTTCAAGACAACCCTGTAAAGTAATGGTTGAGGTAAGGGTATTATCTCACTTTTGCTGAGGAATAAACAGATTTGTGGATGAAGTGTAATCCCTTGGTAATGGGAGAGGGGAATTTTATTTCTCTGGTCTCTCACTTTCCAAGATAGGTGAGGGCTGCTACTCTGCTTGAAACTCAGAAATGCCTTTCAGTTATATACTGATGAAAGCCAATATGTGATTCAGGTTGGCTGGGGTAACAAAGCTTGTGATTCATTAACTGCTTTGAATAATTTCCCACTCCCACTAGACCATGAGGCCCTTCAGAACCAGGGCCTATACTATACATCCCGGTATTCACATTGTTTAGTAGGGTTTTGTGTGGTATCCATAGAAACAGTCATCTTTAAGTAGGGGGGGACTACGTAGGAGAGCAGAAATCTTCACGTCATTCTTCAGGCTTAACCCCTCCAGTTTCTCAGATACTGGAGCTTCTCTAGGCATCAGTGAGAGCCCAGCACTGCCTGAACTATATTTGTGCCCAACTTCCATACCTACTTTTGCCAGGACAGATTGTCATGAAGGAATTAAGTAGAAGGGAGCAACTCTCTTAGGCCAGGAGGAGGAGAGACTGGTAGGACATTGGGTAAACTTTCATGAAAGGTTGGATCTCTACAGGCAAAAGGTCACATGGTCAAGGCTCAGGCCTTTCCCCCCACCATGCCAATTGGCTTCATGTAAAACCAGGCCTCTGATGTCTACACTTTTTTCACTCTATCCTGAACTACATGCCCTAACCTGCCTCACAGTCTCTGCTTGCCAGTTTATTCCTGATCTTCCCGGTTTCTGACCTTGTAGCCTATCTTTCCCAACAGTTTCATCAACATCTAATTTCAGCACCACTTCCTCAGCTCTGACCTTTATATTATGAATTTGGCCATGATATGAATTCTTTGTCTGGTTATTCCACTGTTGGCTTTTAAGCACAAGAGAAGGAGCTACTGGTAGTGAAAGCCATCTTAGAAATGTAAAGGCAAAACCCATTTCATGGGATCATGAAATGAAGATTATTGGAGGCCTCTGGAAATCTAGAGATACCACGGGATCTGTTATTCTGAAGTTTGATTGCAAAATCACACATACAAGATCATACCATCTGAAAGTAAAGATAGTTTTACTTCTTCCTTTCCATTCTGTATGCCATTTTTTCTCTTTTTCTTGCCTAATTTCCCTGGCTAGAATCTCCAATATAATGTCGAACAGAAGTAGTGAGACCAGACATTTTTTGGTCTTGCTCCTGACCTTACAGGAAAAGCTTTCATTCTTTCAGTCTTTAAGTATGATGATAGATGTGGGGGTTTTGTAGATGCCCTTTTTAGGTTGAGGAAATGTCCTAGTTTGTTAATTTTGTTGATATTAATTTTTTGTATTTAAAATTTTTTTTTGGCTGTGTTGGTTCTTCGTTGCTGCTCGTGGGCTTTCTCTAGCTGCGGCAAGTGGGGGCTATTCTTTGTTGTGGTGTGTGGGCTTCTCATTGTGGTGGCTTGCCTTGTTGCAGAGCACGGGCTCTAGGCACGTGGGCTTCAGTAGTTGTGGCTCGCCAGCTCTAGAGCACAGGCTCAGTAGTTGTGGCGCACGCACTTAGTTGCTCCTTAGCATGTGGGATCTTCTTGGACCAGGGATCGAACCTGTGTCCCCTGCACTGGCAGGTGGATTCTTAACCACCGTGCCACCAGGGAAGTCCCAATTTTGTTGATGTTTTTTTAAAAAAAACAAACTTTTGGTTTTGTTGATTTTCTCTATTTTTTTCTGCTCTCTATTTCATTTATGTCTGCTCTAATGTTAATTGATTCATTCTTTTGATTTCATTGGATTTAGTTTGCTCTTCTTTTTCTAGTTTTCTAAGTTGGAAGTTTCATTATTGATTTGAGACCTTTCTTCTTTTACAATACAGGCATTTAAAGTTACACATTTTCCTCTCACCACCGCATTAGCTTCATTCCATAGATTTTGTTGTTGTTTTGTGTCTTAAACTAATTTTTATTGGAGTATAGTTGATTTACAATGTTGTGTTAGTTTCTCCTGTACAGCAAAGTGAATCAGTTGTACATATACATATATCCACTCTTTTTTAGATTCTATTCCCATATAGGTCATTACAGAGTATTGAGTAGAGTTCCCTGTGCTGTACAGTAGGTTCTTATTAGTTATCTATTCTCTCTATATAGTAGTGTGTATATGTCAATCCCAATCTCCCAATTTATCCCTCCCTCCTTTCCCTTTTGATAACCATAAGTTTGTTTTCTACATCTGTGACTCTATTTCTGGTTTGTAAATAGGTTTATTTGTACCATTTTTTTAGATTCCATATATAAGCAATACAATATGATATTTATCTTTCTCTGTCAGACTTACTTCATTCAGTATGACAATCTCTAGGTACATCCATGTCACAGTAAATGCCATTATTTCATTCTTTCCATGGCTGAGTAATATTTCATTGTATATATGTACCACATCTTCTTTATCCATTCCTCTGTTGATGGACATTTAGGTTGCTTCCATGTCCTGGCTATTGTAAATAATGTTGCAATGAACATTGAGGTACATGTATCTTTTCAAATTATGGTTTTTCTCTGGATATATGCCCAGGAGTGGGATTGCTGGATCATATGGTAGCTCTATTTTTAGTTTTTAAAGGAACCTCCATACTGTTCTCCATAGTGGCTGTACCAATTTACATTCCCACCAACAGTGCAAGAGGGTTCCCTTTTCTGCACACCCTCTCCAGCATTTATTGTTTGTAGATTTTTTGATGATGGCCATTCTGACCAGTGTGAGGTGATACTTCTTTGTAGTTTTGATTTGCATTTCTCTAATAATTAGTGGTGTTGAGCATCTTTTCATGTGCCTCTTGGCCATCTGTATGTTTTCTTTGGAGAAATATCTATTTAAGTTTTCTATCCATTTTTTGATTGGGTTGTTTGTTTTTTTTTATATTGAGCTGCATTAGCTGTTTTCATATTTTGGAGGTTAATCCCTTGTCAGCTGCTTCGTTTGCAAATATTTTCTCCCATTCTGTGGGTTGTCTTTTCGTTTTGTTTATGGTTTCCTTTGCTGTGCAAAAGCTTTTAAGTTTAATTAGGTCCCATTTGTTTATTTTGTTTTTATTTTCATTACTCTAGGAGGTGGATCAAAAAAGATCTTGCTGCGATTTATATCAGAGAATGTTCTGCCTATGTTTTCCTCTAAGAGTTTTATAGTATCCAGTATTATATTTATGTCTTTAATCCATTTTGAGTTTATTATTGTGTATGGTGTTAGAGAAGATTTTGGTATGTTGTGTCTTAATTTTCATTCCTCTGAAAGTGCTTTTCAAACTCTCTTGATTCTTCTTTGACCCATTGGTTATTTACTAATATGTTGTTTAATTTCCACATATTTGTGAATTTCCCAAAATTTATTGTTATTGAGTTCTAATTTAATTCCACTATGGCTAGAGAACATACTTTGATTTCAAACCCAGGGTGACCCTCCCCCTCTATAAAATGGACACTGGATGAAGGTGGTAGCATCTAGTCCTCTTAGCTTACCCCTCCCTGCATGAAATCTCTGCATTATGAGCCAGCTGTGGCAGAGGTGGTTGGGGGCAGTATTATTGGCCTCCTACACCTAGAGTAGAGCTTACACCCTATGAGTGAACCATGGGTAGCTAAAGAGAGACCTATCCTATATGCCATGCCTGGCTGGAATAGAGTTTCTGTAACATGTTGCTAGAAGGTATGAGAAACAACAGCAACCTCACCATTCTGGGTGAAACTGTATCCCCAAACTAGAAACTGGGGGAGAAGGAACCCCTAACTTCTTGGCTGCACATGCCCAGGGTAGACTTCCATAACATGAGCTGGTAGAGGAGAGAGAGTAATAGAGTGAATTGTGGCTCAAAGTTCACAGACTTACTGTTCCTGCTGAGATTTAGTAGATATTCTTGAATGAATGTTTTTCCATTTTCTGTAGCCCTTAGGAAATTTTCCAGTGACTTTGAATTATTTTTAAAATCATTTTCATCACTTCAATTGTTTGGCTGGGGAGAGGATAAGCTGGACTCATTCCCAAAGTCCTGCTCCCCAAATAATATTTTTGTACATAGAAAATTCTGTGGAAAGTTATCTTGCACCTGTCACCCTTCCTTATTTAGATAAGATTGAATGTGTTTAAAAGGTGCCCAAAGACCCAGGCTCCCTAGAAGTGGTCTAGAAGTTAAGAGGTCAGATGACATGGATAGCAACCTCAGAAAGTGGCTGTGTTGAGTCAGTGGTAGTCCAGGAATATCTCATTAAATTTTTGTTTTTGGCAAAGATCACCAAGGCACTCCTATGGTGGGGGCCAGACCACTTCTAGTGTCAATTGGTATCTATATGATCATGAAAGATGTGGAAGGTGAATATATCTGTTTGGCAAGAAGGAACACCCTGTTCTACCTTAAGAGTTGCATACGGCACACATTTTAGCAATTATTACATTTCCGCCAAGTCTTGCCTTATGTGACCCTCTGTACCTAGAATTTGGAAGTAATTTTGGACATGATGAAGAGAAAAGTTTCCTGCGTTGTGAATGGAGCTGAGTGACTGATTTGATGCCCAGTGTCTGTTTTCCTGCCAAAGTTATATAGTATCTTCAGGCATCAAAGCTTTCTGCCAGTTTATTGACCCCAGTTCATCAAGCACTTCTCTTCCCCTCTAAAGAAAAATGGAGTGCTTCACTTCTGATAAAGGACCACTTAACTGTGTTCTCTATACAATATCTGATCATTCTACTTATTGCTATTAATCTTCATGGATAAACTTCATGGAGCATGGATCTTTGAACATTTAAATATTTAAGGTCTTTATGATATTGCTTTTAAGTGGTGATGATAAACCCATTCTAATAAAGATAAAATAATGATTTAGTATGTTCCAGTGAAATTCCTTGGCCAAGGCCCAGCCAAGATGTCTTATGACAAAATGTCCCAGGGGATCTACAGTGAGAAACTCCCATGTAAATCAGAAATGTTTATCACTTCCTGGAATCCATTCAATGGTACTGTAAAAAAAAAAAAAAAAAAAAAACACTTCCTCCCCATTCCCCAGGCCATGGAAGACAGAACTTCTATCAACTCTTCTACCTTTCAAAGATAGTTTAGAGGAAGGAGATTCTGCTGCATTTATTCTGTCCATTCATTACTTGGTTCTGCCTAATGAAGGAAGAATAGCTAGTATGATTGGTGATTGCTTGACATCTGTTGAGCCACACTCAACAAATGGGTAAAGTAACAATAATTCCAAAACAGAATTAATATTACTCTTTCTCTCTTTTTCCCTTTAACTGCCTTACTCATGGATTGGTAAATGTGTAAGCAGTTACCTGCTCCCATGTATGCAGGACCTATAACATGCTGCCCTCTATATGGAAACTTGGTCAGCATCTCTCTCTCTCTCTCTCACTCTCTCTCTCTCTCTCTCTCTCTCTCTCTCTCTCTCTCTCTCTCTCTCTCTCTCTCTCACACACACACACACACACACACACACACACACACACACTTTTGTTTGTTCTCTTGCTGATAACTATATGTGTAAAGGAGACCTGTGGTCCTTAGAAATGACTTTGTAAGCCAGAATCTACCATATAGATACAACTCTCTGCAAAGACAGGTCTAATCTAGTTTCAGCAAGGTAATAGAAAGATGCTGTTTTGACCTCAAGATGCAGCTTCATTCTCTAATCTAGCTTTAGTGAGAAAGTCATATGTTTTGGAGGTTATTGAGCACTTGCCCTATTCACTAATAAAGTTGATACTCTCTGATCCCCTTTTGACTATCAATGTATCATATTCTATATATTTTTTGCATTAGACGGAACTCAGAATGGAGAAACTGTAGTTCCTCCCTCCAAAATTTACAAGTTACTAACAGTTCATTCCATAATTCTCTGTTTTGAGAGCCATAGTAAGCAACTTACTGAAAAGAGGGAAAGACTGTATGGGCCTTTGAAATAGCAAGTCTTCAAGTTCCTTTACCTTTGCCTAGTTTCACAACCTTGATCTACTGTGGCTTTCTACCCATAAAATAAAATGAATCTAACATTGTGATGGGGGTTGTTCTTGTCCCAACAAGACTCTGACTCCAACCACCTC